>NC_079215.1:3850152-3862652 GCF_029633865.1 Lampris incognitus | reverse complement strand
CCTCTCTCACCCCCCCACACACACACCTCTCTCTCACCCCCCCCCACACACACCTCTCTCTCACCCCCCCACACACACCTCCTCTCACACCCCCCCCACACACACACCTCTCTCTCACCCCCCCACACACACACCTCTCTCTCACCCCCCCCACACACACCTCTCCTCACCCCCCCACACACACCTCCCTCACCCCCCCCACACACACACCCTCTCTCTCACCTCCCCACACACACACCTCTCTCTCACCCCCCCACACACACACACCTCTCTCTCACCCCCCCCACACACACACCTCTCTCTCACCCCCCCCACACACACACCTCTCTCTCACCTCCCCACACACACCTCTCTCTCACCCCCCCCCACACACACCTCTCCTCACCCCCCCACACACACACCTCTCCTCACCCCCCCACACACACCTCTCTCTCACCCCCCCCCACACACACACACCTCTCACCCCCCCACACACACCTCTCTCACCCCCCACACACACACCTCTCTCTCACCCCCCCCCACACACACCCTCTCTCTCACCCCCCCACACACACACACCTCTCTCTCACCCCCCCACACACACCTCACCCCCCCCACACACACCTCTCTCTCACCCCCCCCACACACACACCTCTCTCTCACCCCCCCCACACACACACACCTCTCTCACCCCCCCCACACACCTCTCTCTCACCCCCCCACACACACCTCTCTCACCCCCCCACACACACACACCTCTCTCTCACCCCCCCCACACACACACACCTCTCTCTCACCCCCCCCACACACACACCTCTCTCTCACCTCCCCACACACACACCTCTCTCTCACCCCCCCCACACACACCTCTCTCTCACCCCCCCCACACACACACCTCTCACTCACCCCCCCACACACACACCTCTCACTCACCCCCCCACACACACCTCTCTCACCCCCCCCACACACACCTCTCTCTCACCCCCCCCACACACACACACCTCTCTCACCCCCCCACACACACACCTCTCTCACACACACACACCTCTCTCACCCCCCACACACACACACCTCTCTCTCTCACCCCCCCCACACACACCTCTCTCTCACCCCCCCACACACACCTCTCTCTCACCCCCCCACACACACCTCTCTCTCTCACCCCCCCACACACACACCTCTCTCACCCCCCACACACACACCTCTCTCTCTCACCCCCCCCACACACACCTCTCTCTCACCCCCCCACACACACCTCTCTCTCACCCCCCCACACACACACCTCTCTCTCTCACCCCCCCCACACACACCTCTCTCTCACCCCCCCACACACACCTCTCTCTCACCCCCCCCCACACACACACCTCTCTCTCACCTCCCCACACACACACCTCTCTCTCACCCCCCCCACACACACCTCTCTCTCACCCCCCCACACACACCTCTCTCTCACCCCCCCACACACACACACCTCTCTCTCACCTCCCCACACACACACCTCTCTCTCACCCCCCCACACACACACACCTCTCTCTCACCCCCCCCACACACACACCTCTCTCTCACCCCCCCCACACACACACCTCTCTCTCACCTCCCCCACACACACCTCTCTCTCACCCCCCCCACACACACCTCTCTCTCACCCCCCCACACACACACCTCTCTCTCACCCCCCACACACACCTCTCTCTCACCCCCCCCACACACACACACCTCTCTCACCCCCCCACACACACCTCTCTCTCACCCCCACACACACACCTCTCTCTCACCCCCCCCACACACACACCTCTCTCTCACCCCCCCACACACACACACCTCTCTCTCACCCCCCCACACACACCTCTCTCACCCCCCACACACACCTCTCTCTCACCCCCCCCACACACACACCTCTCTCTCACCCCCCCACACACACACACCTCTCTCACCCCCCCACACACCTCTCTCTCACCCCCCCACACACACACCTCTCTCTCACCCCCCCCCCACACACACACCTCTCTCTCACCCCCCCACACACACACACCTCTCTCTCACCCCCCCACACACACCTCTCTCTCACCCCCTCCCCCCCCCCCACACACACACACACAAATCTCCTGTTTACATGTACATGTTTGTCTCTTTCCTCATTTAAACTCATCACATTACTTTTGATGAAAAAAACGTTTGGTAGCATCAGGATTGATTGATTGATTGGTTGGTTGATTGATTGATTGGTTGGTTGAGCTACAAAGATACTTTACCTGCATGATGTGTGTGTGTGTGTGTGTGTGTGTGTGTGCGCGCTATCAATAGATGCACTGCATTGTGCATGCTCTTTAAAGCATCAGGTGCTTCATGTGTGTGTTTGTGTGTGTTTGTGTGTGTTGCCAGGGCCTGGGTGGAGTACAAACATGGATTTGGAGACCTGTTTTCCCCCGAAGGAGAATTCTGGCTTGGCAACGATGCCTTACACTACCTGACTTCACAAGGTGTGTGTGTGTGTGTGTATGTGTGTGTGTGTATGTGTGTGTGTGTGTATGTGTGTGTGTGTGTGTGTGTGTGTGTGTGTATGTGTGTGTGTGTGTGTGTGTGTATGTGTGTGTGTGTGTGTGTGTGTGAGACTTTAATGATTTTTCATATTTGAATCGATGGCCTGCAGGTAAGGCTGTTTTTCTCCGTACTCCACCTTTCCCTCATAGCTCTTCGTTTGGCGGGTGGGCATTCTGGTCCCAGCCCCTTCCCCAGTGCATAAAGTCATTTACATTTCTACGTTTCCACGGTGACGAGACTTAATAATTCATAAAACCTTGAGGAGCTGCGCCGCACCGTCATCCAGCATGTGAAGCAGAGCACGGCAGCTTCATGGTTCACCTCTTTAACTTTGCAGGGAACTTTGACCTCAGGATCAACCTGGAGGACTTCGATGGGAACGAGCGCTACGCCGAGTACAAGAACTTCAGAGTGGATGGAGAGAAGGTAGGACACACTGCACTACGGCCTTCCTCACCCACACAGCACCCGGATGTGGGCCACTTCAGGCAGCGATGCGGCACTGGCGGTCTTCTTCTGGCCCTGACTAAATGGATGTGAGCCTCAAGTGGCCCACATGTATAATAGCAAATATGGCCCAAATATACCAAATCACATGTGGGCCTTTTCTGGCAAAGACGCGGTGTTCATGTAGCAACATGTGGTCTGGATGTGACCCTGAAGTGGCCCCGTGTGGTAAATGGTGAATATGGCCCAAATACCACAACACAAATATGGCCACCTTTGGCAAATATGTGGCACATGCGGCATTGCTATGGCTTGGTTCTGGCCCAGATCTGGCAAACAGGAGTGGACCGCCCAAGTGCCATCATTCCACGCGGTATGTGGGCCGGGTGAGGTGTCAGGTGTGGGACGGGTCCGGGCCACAGCAAGTTTGCTATCTGGGACAATGCACTCCATAAAACACTATGGTGTCCCGTTTGGAAAACCACTGACCTAATTTTCCTGGTAGTTCTGGTAGTTCTGGTAGTCCCGGTAGTCCTGGTTGTCCTGGTAGTCCTGGTAGTCCTGGTTGTCCTGGTTGTCCTGGTAGTCCCGGTAGGCCTGGTTGTCCTGGTAGTCCCGGTAGTCCTGGTAGTCCCGGTAGTCCTGGTAGTCCCGGTTGTCCTGGTAGTACTGGTTGTCCTGGTAGTCCTGGTAGTCCCGGTAGTCCTGGTAGTCCTAGTAGTCCTGGTAGTACTGGTTGTGCTGGGCAATAATCCGTGTTATCATTTGTCGTCTCGGCATCACATCGAGATGAAACTCACATGTTGTCATACCGAATACACAACTACGTTGTCTAAATGAATGACATGAAGAATGACAATCTACCAAGTAAAACTTCTCACATAATACTACTACTATTACTTCTACCTATTACTACTACTACTACTACTACTGTTACTACTAATACTATTACCGTCTACCTATTACTACTACTACTACTACTGTTACTATTACTTCTATCTGACTATTCCTACTACTACATTACTACTACTATTATTTCCACCTACTACTATTACTACTACTCCTACTACGGCTACTACTTCTACCTACTACTACAACTTCTACTGCTACTACTACTACTACTGCTACTATTAATACCATGACTATTACTTCTACCTATTACTATTACTACTGCTACTACTTCTACTCTTACTACTACATCTTCTACAGCCACTATTACTGCTACTACTACTTCTACTGCTACTACTACTACTACTAATACTACTACTACTAGGGCTGGGCAATGATGCAGTATCATCATTCATAGTCTCAAGTGTAATGTTCTGGGATGAAATTCATATTTTGTCGTTACCTTAAACGTCTCACAAAACGAGGTGTGAAATATGTAAGGGAGTATCACTGGAAACTACATTTGGCGTGATGCTGCTATACGTCACAGTACCCAGCAGGTCAGCGCGAGGAGCCTCAGCTGGACTCTTACACATGGCGTTTTTGCAAATATTATCATATAAATAGTAGTAGTAGTAGTAGTAGTATAAACCCCCCTATGAATACCGCAGTAGTATTTCCCATATTGCCCAGCACTACCTGCTTGTATCCACCCTCATAGGCCCCAGCCTTTTTGTTTTTTGTACCTTTGCTGTTATTTCACTGGAAGTCTGAGTCGTCCCCCTTTCCCACGTCCTTTACCTTGCGGAGCCTCACCGTCCCCACGTCTCTCACAACAGCAGGTGGCATGTTTAGACTACTCCACTGCCCTGCATCTGATACCAGCTGCCCTTACCCCCACTGCAAGGACGTCTGACTTGCCACTGGTCCTTCCTGCCCCCCACACCTCCACCTCCACCCCACCTGTTATGTCTGTTTCATTCTTTTTTTTCTATCCCTCTGCCTCCCACCATCATCCATTTGACATCTCACCCTTTTTATCCTCCCAGTCGTCTTCTCTACCTTCTCTCCTCTTTTCCAGCCCATCTGTCCCCACCCCTCATTTTATTGCTGCTACTAGCATCTACTACTACTACTACTACTTCCGGCTGCTCCCATTAGGGGGCGCCACAGCGGATCATCCGTTTCCATCTCTTCCTGTCCTCTGCATCTTTCTCTGTCACATCAGCCACCTGCATGTCCTCCCTCACCACATCCATAAACCTCCTCTTTGGCCTTCCTCTTCTCCTCTTCCCTGGCAGCTCCATATTCAGCATCCTTCTCCCAGTATACCCAGCATCTCTCCTCCACACAGCCATTACTTCATACATCCTTTTTTAAGTGTGACCTCCGTTCCCCCTCCCTGTCTTACCCTCCTATTTTTCTTTCTTGAACCTTTTATCCTCCCTTCGCCTTCCCTTGTTTTCTCTTCATTCCTCCTCATTCCGAATGTATTTCCATTCTTCTGACCTCTTCTATCTGCACTTATTTGAAATCTATTTGACGGTATGTTCTAGAAATGTGCAACAAAAAAAAGTTTCTTTTTTTATGTATGTGAACACAAGAATGTTCTTTGTCTTTCTGAAAAATACAATAAATTTCTAGTTACGTCATCCCCAAATTGAAAGTGACCAACAGCATATCGATATCAGCTTTCGGCTAAAAATGCCCGGTCGTGACGTGCTGTCAGTCAACTCAGCCTCCCTCCCCTCGCAGAACCCCACCCAGCTGTTCAGTTTAACTAGTTCAGCCTGGGGGTAACATTAGATTAAGATAAGGGTTAAGGTCAGGGCCACGGTTGGCATGGTGGTAAAGGTTAAAGCTGATAATGTCAGACACAAGTACAAGTCTGAGGCCATGGTTCTCTACCGGAAAATGGTGGATTGCTCCCTCCGGGTTGGGGATGAGTTGTTGCCTCAAGTGAAGGAGTTCAAGTATCTCGGGGTCTTGTTCATGAGTGAGGGTAGGATGGAGCGGGAGATTGACAGGTGGATTGGTGCAGCATCAGCAGTAATGTGAATGTTGTACCGGACCGTTGTGGTGAAGAGGGAGCTGAGCCGGAAGGCAAAGCTCTCCACTTACCAGTCAATCTTGGTTCCAACCCTCACCTATGGTCATGAGCTTTGGGTAGTGACTGAAAGGGTGAGATCACGGATACAAGCGGCTGAAATGAGTTTCCTCCGTAGGGTGTCTGGACTCAGCCTTAGAGATAGGGTGAGGAGCTCGGAGTAGAGCCGCTGCTCCTTCACATCAAAAGGAGCCAGTTGAGGTGGTTCGGGCATCTCATCAGGATGCCTCCTGGGCACCTTCCTTTGGAGGTGTTCCGGGCATGGCCAACTGGGAGGAGACCCAGAACTCACTGGAGGGACTACATGTCCAATCTGGCCTGGGAACGTCTTGGGATCCCCCAGGAGGAGCTGGAGGGTGTTGCTGGGGAGAGGGAGGTCTGGAGTGCCCTACTTAGCTTGCTGCCACCGCGACCCGACCCCGGAGAAGTGGCTGAAGATGAATGAATGAATGAATGAATGTCGGACACAGATAGGGTGGCGTCGTGCCAATGTAGCTACCCTTTCATGAGTTCCATTTCTTCTCAAATACGTTAATCTCTCATCTCTGGTCCCGCTCCTCTCTCTGTAAATTGACCATTCAGTGTCATTTTAGCTTACTGTTTGATAATGCTGTGAGTGAACCTCCGTGCCCCACCTTTTCTCTCTCCCATAAGGATGATTACCAGCTCCATCTGGGCGAGTACACCGGTAATGCCGGGGACGCGCTGTCTGACGCCCACGACTCCTCCGCTGCCGGGACGAAATGGACCGGTCCGGGATCTGGCACCGGTGGGATCAAATTCAGCACCTACGACCACCCAAGTGACGATGACAGCAGCACCGAGTGCATCAGATACGACAAGGCAGGGTGGTGGTTCAGCAGGTAACGTCTAAGCAGTTCTCAAATTTTGGTGAAAGCTGAAAATCCGTGAAAATCCGTGACTTTTCTTCACTAATGTAGTCATTTTATCTCTTTTTACCATGGAGTCAGGTTACATAATATTGATATTACATAATAGTACATAATATTAATTTAGGGTTTTTAGCACAGTTGCAGACACTCTATATACCACTGTGGAATTTACTTTACTGGGTAGGATGAACACTGGTGCAGCCATAAACACGTTCCTACTCAAACAGGAAATAGAACTGAAATGTAATGATGATGTGTCGGTGCTGCTGGTTTACAGGGGCTTATTATTGTAAAACAGCTTTCCCGTATCATTTGTTATACATTAGACTGTTAGCTTTGGTCCATGGCTGACATTTTACAAGGGTGGGACCTGTTTACCGCTTTGCTAACGGCATATGAGCCACAATGGCTGCAACACCTTGTTTGTGGGTAGTTGGTCTATTTCTCTCTACTTCCTACATTTCACTACAATACAACATTGTTCTAGATTACAATACAATACAACAATACAACATTGTTCATAGAGGGCCAAGAACCAAGCCCTGAGGTACGCCATCAGAGAATTTAGATGTACTATTATAGCATCCATTATTATTATTGTATTGGACACATCCAAGTCAGAGACATTGACCAATCTATACACAAAGCAGTGAATTTCAGCTATGTGCTCTTCTGTGGTGAAAACTGCATCATTACAACCATGGATTGTCATGGCCCTGTGATGGCCTGGCGGCCTGTCCAGGGTGTCTCCCCCGCCTGCTGCCCAGTGACTGCTGGGATAGGATCCAGCATCCCTGCGACCTTGAGAGCAGGACAAGCGGTTTGGATAATGGATGGACAACAGTGTTCTACTGTACTGTTGTCGCCATCCAACAGAATCGCCACATCATCATCACATTTCAAATGGATAAAATGGCGACTTATCGATGGAGTAAGATCTCGGATTGCAGCTTTAATCTTCATATCCTTTTTGTACAGCAGTTTAGTTTGACTTTCTAACAACCTCTTTTTCAATCAATTGTTCACCTCCGCCTTCTCCTCTTTCATTATCCAAGGTGCAAGTCAGGGAACCTGAATGGCCACTACTACAAGGGACCGTACAAAGCCATGACGGAGGACGGGGTGGTGTGGTACACCTGGCACGGCTGGTGGTACTCCATCAAATCCGTTGTCATGATGGTACGAGCTGCCGACCTCGATCATCCGCCGCCTGTTTCCCCCCCGTTTCAGGGACCGCATAACCCGGATCAACCCGAGAAGGACCCGGTGCAACTCCCTTATCAGGGATAGGCTGATATTAAGATGCATTCTTTCATTAAGACCCATCAAACTTGTTTTTTTTAATGGTAGTCCGTTTCCATGAAAAAACTTTTTGCTAATCATACAACTTTTTTCCCAAGGTATTTGATTTGAAAATACTAGCTTTTCTTCTTGTATGCATCTCTCTCAAGTAAGAAGAAAATGACCTGCCTGTGCAGTAGATTTGCCCTTGTGAAATGTGCCTTGTTCTCATATCTCTCAATGGTTTGTTTTAGCAAATTGATTAATTACTTCTGTACTGTCTTATACTTCGAATATTTCTACGCAGTAGTCCTTTTGCATTTGCAATTTAGAAACGTGTACATTTTCCATTCTCGCCTAGTACTTTTCCAAATATCAGAAGCAACCATAATCTTCCTGGCTGACATATCAGAGGAAAGGGGATGAGCTGAATGAGTTCAACGTGAGATTCTGGTAAAGTTGAGTGTAAACACAGGTTTATAACCACAAATGCAGAATATCAACAACGCTGTAAATCAGTTTGCAGTGCGTGTTCATTTTCATTTTCAGAAATAAACGAGTTCAGTTTTGCTCCTCGTTTCTCGTGTTTATTCCGTGTCAAAATAAAGCCGAGCATGGAAAGCCGAGGCATTCCGGGTACATCTGAGGTTGATCGGAACAACAGCAGACAAACAATTCATATCATTTTTTTGGATTCAGTAAATGTATAAAGGCCAGCTTCTATCAGGCACAGATAAGTCTTGGGAGTTGGACTGTACACAGTGGAAGTGGAAACTTCAAATTAAAAAAAAAAGCTACACTTGCATCCCCCCCATAAAGTAAAAGCACTACTCAATGATAAGCAAATACCTTTTGGTAATAGACCTGATCAGTCCACATTACTGGTTTACCAACTTTCCATCTGAGCAAGGGGTGATTTGTTTTAAGGGGGTGGGGTGGGGTCATCTGCTTGTCAGAGATCCAGGAGGAAAGAAAAAATGTTTTTTCCTGCCCGACAGCCCACCTTGTTTAATACCGTACTGCGTTTAGGGCCCCGGGTCCCAAATCAAGACCTCTTTTCTTGTGTCTGTGCCGGCCTGCTAAGACAGGTAACATCCGAGCGTGCTTACATTCCACATCACTGATGAAGGTCGCGGTTGTCAGGGATCAGCGAGGAGGAGGAGGAGGAGCAGTCGTAGGATTGACTATCCACAGATTAATTACGGCTCACATATTCACGATCACACGTTCGGCTCATACTGCTCACGAGGACACACAGTTCATCCCCCTCATCCAGAGGCCCACAACCAATCACTGATGGAGCCTCGCCCTTCACAGAGACACAAAAAAGTGTGGATGTGTGTGTGTTGGAGGGGGAGGGGAGGGGGTCCTAAACAACCATGCAGTACCCATCATTTTACAATTTACCAAACCCAAACAGGTTTCTTTGCGTCCCCCCCCCCCCCACAGAAAACCTTGTTCCTCCCGCATCCAAGCTTGATCCTCACCTGCCTGTTTGGAACGAGACGCCGTCAGACAAAATAAAACGAGGCTACACGACAAGAACAAAAGTCTGAGAAAGAAAAACAAACCAGAGGAGCTAGTCAAAACGAGAGTGAGACGCTATGTACAGACCCTGAGGTGTGTGCCCTTTTACTTTGTCTTCCTCTTCCTTCAGGAAAACAGAAGAAACCATCGCTGGAGAACAGGGCATTTGGTAGACAGACTGACACGGAGCGAGGCCAGTCCCACTAGTCCCGCTGACACGGAGCGAGGCCAGTCCCACTAGTCCCGCTGACACGGATCAAGGCCAGTCCCGCTGACATGGAGCAAGGCCAGTCTTGCTGACATGGAGCAAGGCCAGTCTCACTAGTCCCGCTGACACGGAGCGAGGCCAGTCCCGCTGACATGGAGCAAGGCCAGTCCCGCTGACACGGAGCAAGGCCAGTCCCACTAGTCCCGCTGACACGGAGCGAGGCCAGTCCCACTGACACGGAGCGAGGCCAGTCCCACTAGTCCCGCTGACACGGAGCGAGGCCAGTCCCACTAGTCCCGCTGACACGGAGCGAGGCCAGTCCCACTAGTCCCGCTGACACGGAGCGAGGCCAGTCTCACTAGTCCCGCTGACACGGAGTGAGGCCAGTCTTGCTGACATGGAGGAAGACCAGTCTCACTAGTCCCACTGACACGGAGCGAGGCCAGTCCCGCTGACAGGGAGCGAGGCCAGTCCTGCTGACATGGAGCAAGGTCAGTCCCACTAGTCCCGCTGACAGGGAGCGAGGCTAGTACCCCTGTCACAGAGCGAGGCCAGTCCCACTGACAGGGAGCGAGGCCAGTCCACCTGTCACAGAACGAGGCCAGTCCCCCTGTCACGGAGCGAGGCCAGTCCCCCTGTCACAGAGCGAGGCCAGTCCCCCTGTCACGGAGCGAGGCCAGTCCCCCTGTCACGGAGCGAGGCCAGTCCCCCTGTCACAGAGCGAGGCCAGTCCCACTGACAAGGAGCGAGGCCAGTCCCACTGACAAGGAGCGAGGCCAGTCCCCCTGTCACGGAGCGAGGCCAGTCCCACTGACAGGGAGCGAGGCCAGTCCCACTAGTCCCGCTGACATGGAGCAAGGCCAGTCCCACTAGTCCCGCTGACACGGAGCGAGGCCAGTCCCGCTGACAGGGAGCGAGGCCAGTCCTGCTGACATGGAGCAAGGCCAGTCCCACTAGTCCCGCTGACAGGGAGCGAGGCCAGTCCCCCTGTCACAGAGCGAGGCCAGTCCCACTGATAAGGAGCGAGGCCAGTCCCACTGACAGGGAGCGAGGCCAGTCCCCCTGTCACAGAGCGAGGCCAGTCCCCCTGTCACGGAGCGAGGCCAGTCCCCCTGTCACAGAGCGAGGCCAGTCCCCCTGTCACGGAACGAGGCCAGTCCTCCTGTCACAGAGTGAGGCCAGTCCCCTTGTCACGGAGCGAGGCCAGTCCCCCTGTCACAGAGCGAGGCCAGTCCCACTGACAAGGAGCGAGGCCAGTCCCCCTGTCACGGAGCGAGGCCAGTCCCACTGACAGGGAGCGAGGCCAGTCCCCCTGACACGGAGCGAGGCCAGTCCCCCTGACAGGGAGCGAGGCCAGTCCCCCTGTCACGGAGTGAGGCCAGTCCCCCTGTCACAGAGCGAGGCCAGTCCCACTGACAGGGAGCGAGGCCAGTCCCACTGACAGGGAGCGAGGCCAGTCCCACTTACAAGGAGCGAGGCCAGTCCCACTGACAAGGAGCGAGGCCAGTCCCCCTGTCACGGAGCGAGGCCAGTCCCACTGACACGGAGCGAGGCCAGTCCCCCTGACAAGGAGCGAGGCCAGTCCCCCTGTCACAGAGCGAGGCCAGTCCCCCTGACAAGGAGCGAGGCCAGTCCCCCTGTCACGGAGCGAGGCCAGTCCCCCTGTCACGGAGCGAGGCCAGTCCCCCTGACAAGGAGCGAGGCCGGTCCCCCTGTCACGGAGCGAGGCCAGTCCCCCTGACAAAGAGCGAGGCCGGTCCCCCTGTCACGGAGCGAGGCCAGTCCCCCTGACAAGGAGCGAGGCCAGTCCCCCTGTCACAGAGCGAGGCCAGTCCCCCTGACACAGAGCGAGGCCAGTCCCCCTGACAAGGAGCGAGGCCAGTCCCCCTGTCACGGAGCGAGGCCAGTCCCCCTGTCACGGAGCGAGGCCAGTCCCCCTGACAAGGAGCGAGGCCAGTCCCCCTGTCATGGAGCGAGGCCAGTCCCCCTGACAAGGAGCGAGGCCGGTCCCCCTGTCACGGAGCGAGGCCAGTCCCCCTGACAAGGAGCGAGGCCAGTCCCCCTGTCACAGAGCGAGGCCAGTCCCCCTGACACGGAGCGAGGCCAGTCCCACTGACAGGGAGCGAGGCCAGTCCCCCTGACACGGAGCGAAGCCAGTCCCCCTGTCACGGAGCAAGGCCAGTCCCCCTGACAGGGAGCGAGGCCAGTCCCCCTGACAAGGAGCGAGGCCAGTCCCCCTGTCACGGAGCGAGGCCAGTCCCCCTGTCACGGAGCGAGGCCAGTCCCCCTGACACGGAGCGAGGCCAGTCCCCCTGACACGGAGCGAGGCCAGTCCCCCTGACAGGGAGCGAGGCCAGTTCCCCCACACGGAGCGAGGCCAGTCCCCCTGACACGGAGCGAGGCCAGTCCCCCTGACAGGGAGCGAGGCCAGTCCCACTGACAGGGAGCGAGGCCAGTCCCCCTGACACGGAGCGAGGCCAGTCCCTCTGACAAGGAGCGAGGCCAGTCCCCCTGACACGGAGCGAGGCCAGTCCCCCTGACAGGGAGCGAGGCCAGTCCCCCTGACACGGAGTGAGGCCAGTCCCCCTGACACGGAGCAAGGCCAGTCCCCCTGACACGGAGCAAGGCC
>NC_079215.1:3825152-3840152 GCF_029633865.1 Lampris incognitus | reverse complement strand
CCATTATCCATCCATCCATCCATTATCCATCCATCCATCCATTATCCATCCATCCATTATCCATCCATCTATTATCCGAACCACTTATCCTGCTCTGCTCTCAGGGTGGTGAGGATGCTGGAGCCTATCCCAGCAGACATTGGGCGGCAGGCAGGGAGACACCCTGGACAGCTCGCCAGACCATCACACAGGGCCCACACACACGCACACACACACACACACACACACACACACACACACACACACACACCTAGGGACAACTTAGTAGGCCCGAGTCACCTGACCTACATGTCTCTGGACTGTGGGAGGGAACCGGAGCCCCCGGAGGAAACCCACACAGACACGGGTAGAACATGCAAACTCCACACAGAGGAAGACCCGAGGGCTGGACTACCCCGGGGGCTCGAACCCAGGACCTTCTTGCTGTGAGGTGACCGTGCTACCCACTGCGGCACTGTGGGGATTAATTACTTTTGGCTCATATGAATTCATACATTGGGGTGACTGGCTGGTTGAGTGTAATCTGGTGTTTCCTTATTCATCTTGTGTTCCAGTCCCACGTAAAAAGGACCAAAACCCAAGCTGCTTGTGTGAGTTCCAGCTGTGGGCCGTGTCTTTACCAACTTTACCTGCTATCTGCTGGGTTGGGTGTTTGCAGATGTACCATCAGAACACATCGATTTCGATGACTATTTCTCTGTGATAAAGATGACTACTGCAGGCGCCCGGGTGGCGTGGTGGTCTATTCTGTTGCCACGCCACCCGGGCGCCAAGACCCCGACATGTAAGAGGTATACAGCCGAGTGACTGTAACCTGACCATAACCTCGCCCCCATCCTCTTTTGTGCTGCAATATCTTTGGTATCTGCAATAAGCGTCATCAGGGAGGCAACCATAGCAACGGTCATAAATCCGGCAGCGCCCCCCGCCCCCCACATCACAGCAGGTTGTTATGTGCTAATGCACATGGGGGGTCTGAGATCAGGGGCCACTAAATCACAGCTCCATGAGTCATCTGATGATGTCATCAGCCTCTGGAACGTGGCGGATCAGTCTGGAAGTGGAGGAAGAAGGTCTCTGGAGGCAAAGCACCCACGCTGAACACGCCACGGACACTCCTCACATAGAGGAACACTTCTGACAGGCTATCTCGCTACTGTGTTCTACAACAAGTAACACGCAAGTTTGATCCCCTCAATGTCCCGGCCTTGGAAAGCAGTTAACAGACACAACAATGCCTCAGAGCTGCACAGCCCTCATTCCCGAGATGACGTCAGTAAATATTTCATGGCGGCCATCTTGGATGAACAGGAGAGTCCGTGATACTCCTGATGGCGCCCCACTGACTGACTGTAACCCCCCCTCCATCAACACATACACACACACACACACACACACACACACACACCTTCTCATACAGTTCAGTAGCATGTAGTATGTGCTCTCTCCTTGAGTAAACTGTATATATACGCACACACACACACACATATATATATATATATATACACTACCGTTCAAAAGTTTGGGATCACCCAAACAATTTTGTGTTTTCCATGAAAAGTCACACTTATTCACCACCATATGTTGTGAAATGAATAGAAAATAGAGTCAAGACATTGACAAGGTTAGAAATAATGATTTGTATTTGAAATAAGATTTTTTTTACATCAAACTTTGCTTTCGTCAAAGAATCCTCCATTTGCAGCAATTACAGCATTGCAGACCTTTGGCATTCTAGCTGTTAATTTGTTGAGGTAATCTGGAGAAATTGCACCCCACGCTTCCAGAAGCAGCTCCCACAAGTTGGATTGGTTGGATGGGCACTTCTTTGAGCAGATTGAGTTTCTGGAGCATCACATTTGTGGGGTCAATTAAACGCTCAAAATGGCCAGAAAAAGAGAACTTTCATCTGAAACTCGACAGTCTATTCTTGTTCTTAGAAATGAAGGCTATTCCATGCGAGAAATTGCTAAGAAATTGAAGATTTCCTACACCGGTGTGTACTACTCCCTTCAGAGGACAGCACAAACAGGCTCTAACAGGTACTATTTAATGAAGATGCCAGTTGGGGACCTGTGAGGCGTCTGTTTCTCAAACTAGAGACTCTAATGTACTTATCTTCTTGCTCAGTTGTGCAACGCGGCCTCCCACTTCTTTTTCTACTCTGGTTAGAGCCTGTTTGTGCTGTCCTCTGAAGGGAGTAGTACACACCGGTGTAGGAAATCTTCAATTTCTTAGCAATTTCTCGCATGGAATAGCCTTCATTTCTAAGAACAAGAATAGACTGTCGAGTTTCAGATGAAAGTTCTCTTTTTCTGGCCATTTTGAGCGTTTAATTGACCCCACAAATGTGATGCTCCAGAAACTCAATCTGCTCAAAGAAGTGCCCATCCAACCAATCCAACTTGTGGGACCTGCTTCTGGAAGCGTGGGGTGCAATTTCTCCAGATTACCTCAACAAATTAACAGCTAGAATGCCAAAGGTCTGCAATGCTGTAATTGCTGCAAATGGAGGATTCTTTGACGAAAGCAAAGTTTGATGTAAAAAAAATCTTATTTCAAATACAAATCATTATTTCTAACCTTGTCAATGTCTTGACTCTATTTTCTATTCATTTCACAACATATGGTGGTGAATAAGTGTGACTTTTCATGGAAAACACAAAATTGTTTGGGTGATCCCAAACTTTTGAACGGTAGTGTATATATATAGACACACACATGAGATAACCAGCGTAGTGCCAATGTAAAAAGTCAGTGTTAACTGTGCAACTGTGCTGTCATTTACTGTCAGTGATAATCAGTGATGAGGCTCATACTCTAAACGTGCATCAAGTAAACGTGCATCAAGCCAGAACAAATGAAAGCGGGGCGGGGCAGGTAGTGAGTATTTTCAGGCACTCGTTACATGTATTTACTCTTTTGGCAGAGTCCCTCATCCAAGGCAGCCTACCGGAGTCTCGGCCGGTAGCGGACACGCTGCAGAGTGTGACCAACTGGCATCGTAGAGCGCTACACGGTAAGCACATCAAAGCAGCACTCGTACATTCGCTACACGGTAATCACATCGTAGCCAAGACTGCACGTCATGTCAAGTGTACTCAGCTTAAGTGCGTCTTGGACCATCAAGAAGCGGCGAATAAGGGAAAGGTAAATACAGAGTAGATTTACACCGCCACTTATCAGCCAGCGTGGTAACACCCAGGCGGGCGACACTCTGCAGGATGACTGTTGTTCAGTGCTGGAATAACCACACAGTGTTGACCTTCTGACCTTCCACCGCCGCCGCCATGTGGCGCATCCCATACACCGTGTTTCCCAGACACGTCTTTCTCCTGGGGGGCTGCTGAGGCTGGAACGTCATGGGGGAGGGGGAGGGGGCTCTCGCAAACGAGGAGCCATTTGGCAGCCAAGGAAAGAGAAAGGACTTGTTGTCGCTGAGAGCAGTGAATAAATGAAGAGGCTCGTCCTTGTTTCAGACCTATGGAGAGCATGCAGGCTGGAGCAGGGTGAGAAGAAAACACGGCACACCTCTGGGCTCTGTTAAATCCCGCCATCACCCGCTAAACGGTGCGTCGGTGGGACGGCGTTGTCTGTGTTGCCATGGGTTAACATGTTCGACACGGTTCATCACGCCACAATAAAACGTAAGAGAAATAATTCAAATGTACACACATGAAAAACACGCTCCAGCACGGGGTCGGGAAGCCGGGGCGAACGGCGGGAACAAAGGCTGTGCAACACCTGACTCAGTACGGTTACATGACGTTAGAAAGTGGGTTTATTGTGTCGGTGCGACTAAAACTGGACTTTTAAAACACACGGAAACGTGTTAGTCCCACTGAAGTCGTACTAAATCCAATTTCGGGAGGTTGGACTGTGACAAAGTGGGTGAGAACACAACCATTTGTCCCATCACCTCAAACGGCACCAGGTGTTGGCTTTCCTTGCCACAGTGGTGCAGCCTAAACTCAGGTGCTGCTGAGCGGCTCCAGGACTACTTAAGCAGCAGCTCTGGACCTGCTTGGGGGGGGGGGGGGCAGGACATCAGGGTGTAGATGTGTGCACAAGATGTTCCGACTGTGGGGAGTTGGGTTTTGCTCATTTATTTGTCAGTTTAAAGCTCAGTTGAAAATGAGCTAACCATCACTAGACCTGCTTGTTTAAAGCTCAGTTACTGGGAGTTGAGCTTGTTCAGGTCGTATGTCGCTCCACCCCTGTCAGTAAATCATTTTATTATACAGGAACAGTCTCGAGTCCTCCTCCCACATTTTAGCCACTCAGGCCAGGCTTCCTCACAGAGACTCACACACCTAGATGATGCGGCTGGGGATGGATTTACTCTGGCATGGTGTACGCTTCAATCAGCCCCGAACTGGCCTGGGCGTTCTGCACGTGATCCATAGTTCCCGCGGCGGTCTTTCACCCGGAAGTGGAACAGCGTGGTATCAACATGGCGAGCGCTGGAGCGAGAATGACCTGCACGTCATCCGAAAAGTCTCCCTCCGCTCGCCATCGGAAAAGTCTCTCAAAACGACCCTCTCCCACCAGTCTTTGCTCCTGACCCGCATCCACCACATGTGAGAAGCCTGTGGTAGTAACGAGGCACAAAGCGGAGCGGAGCAGAAGTCACGTGGCCGGACCGCTCCGGGAGCATCCGGCGTTGTCTACTGCCTGCGGACCTCGCCGCGAGCACCAGGGAGAGCACACGCCTCATTTGTATCAGAGGTAAAGCCGAGAGCACGTATGAAGTATGTGTGTGTGTGTGTGTGTACCTGCTGTTCCATCAGTGTGCGACATTTGTCGGCCTCCTCTTGGTATGCCTGGTGGACTTTGTCCCACTCCGTCTGATAGAAGCTCCTTAACCTGGGACAAACAAGCCAGAACAAAGGCGCAGGTTGAGACACGGTACTGTCCTCCAGTGCTGCGCTGCTGTTTCCGCATGCAGGGCCTCTGTACGCAACACAAAAGTGGTATTTTCATTGGGCGCCTCCGCTTCTTCCATTCAAAGGGAATAAGAATTGAAAATTTACATTTTTCACTCAATTTTTCAAGTAAAAAAAAAGTGCTAAGCTCAGTGACACATCAGAAACTGTTTTACTAGACATTTATGCCCCTTTTCCACCACATGGTACCACCTACACTCCACTCCACTCCACTCACTTCTTCTGGTTTTCCACCACCTTGGTACCACCTCGACTCAACTCTACTCGCTTCTTCTGGTTTTCCACCACATGGTACCACCTCGACTCAACTCTACTTGCTTCTTCTGGTTTTCCACCACGTGGTACCGCCTCGACTCAACTCTACTCGCTTCTTCTGGTTTTCCACCACATGGTACCCGCCTCGACTCAACTCTACTCACTTCTTCTGGTTTTCCACCACATGGTACCACCTCGACTCAACTCTACTTGCTTCTTCTGGTTTTTCCACCACGTGGTACCACCTCGACTCAACTCTACTCGCTTCTTCTGGTTTTCCACCACATGGTTCCGCCTCGACTCAACTCTACTCGCTTCTTCTGGTTTTCCACCACGTGGTACCACCTCGACTCAACTCTACTCGCTTCTTCTGGTTTTCCACCACATGGTTCCACCTCGACTCAACTCTACTCACTTCTTCTGGTTTTCCACCACATGGTTCCACCTCGACTCAACTCTACTCACTTCTTCTGGTTTTCTACCGCATGGTACCGCCTCGACTCAACTCTACTCGTTTTCCATTGGGCAAAAGTTGCTTTGTTTTACTTTTTTACTACTTTATTGACCCCTGTGGGGAAATTCCTCTCTGCATGTAACCATTCTAGCTGTGTAGCTAGGAGCAGTGGGCAGTCGTCGTGCAGCACCCAGGGACCAACTCCAGTCCGTCTTGCCGTGCCTCGGTCAGGGACACAGACAGGAGTATTAACCCTAACATGCATGTCTTTTTGATGGTGGGGGAAACCGGAGCACCCGGAGAAACCCCACCACAAACGCGGGGAGAACATGCAAACTCCACACAGAGGACGACCCAGGATGACCCCCAAGGTTGGACAACCCCGGGGTTCAAACCCAGGACCTTCTTGCTGTGAGGCAACAGCACTAACCACTGGGCCACCGTACTGTTAGGGATAGTACCTGGTACCAGGTCGAGGTCCTTTTTTTGGTACTGCCTCCGTGGAGGTTCCAAGTGAGCTGAGCCGATACTAAAAGGTGACTTGAAAATACCACTATAAATAAATAAATAAATAAATAAAATCTAAAATAAATATATGTACTATATTAATATTTATTTATTTAAATAAATTAAAAACAAAAAACAAACTAGTCAATATGCCCAAAAATGATCAGCGGGGCTTCGCCGTGAGGGGAGACTATCTGCAGTGGAAAACCAAATTCCACAAAGTAAAGCGAGTAGAGTCGAATAGAGTAGAGTAGAGTAGAGTAGAGTAGATCCGTTACCATGTAGTGGAGGAGGGGCATTAGTGTTTGGTTACTACACAGTATTCAGCAGGTAGCAGGTATTGTGCTGGTGAGAAACCTCAACAGGAAATGAGCACAGATCTGGTAGCTCAACCCGGGTAAGGTGGCTTGAGATAACAGCGGTTTTAAGTAGCGTATCGATCCAACCCAGAGCCAAATGTGATGAACACCTGTCCTCCAGCTGTGCCAGCTCCTCCTTGTGCTGCTCCTCCAGCTTCTTCAGCGTCTCCTCCAGGGAGACACGTGCCTCCTCCTTCTCCGTCTGCAGGCGCGCGCAGCTCTGAGACGACAAGACTGCAGGGAGAGAAGAGGACAATTGTTTGTACCATAGGAAGGAAGGAAGGAAGGAAGGAAGGAAGGAAGGAAGGAAGGAAGGAAGGAAGGAAGGAAGGAAGGAAGGGGGAAAAAGAGTGAGAGCGATGTCTGTTCAGAAATGTCATATCCATGAAACACTTTCTCTCTCTCTCTCTCTCTCTCTGTCGCTCTGTCTGTGCCATTTCTTTATTTTTTATTTTTTGGATCCCCCCCGCCTTTTCTCCCCAATTGTAAACGGCCAATTACTCCACTCTTCCGAGCCATCCCGGTCTCTGCTCCACCCCCTCTGCTGATCCGGGGAGGGCTGCAGACTACCACATGCCTCCTCCCATACATGTGGAGTCACCAGCCGCTTCCTTTCACCTGACAGTGAGGAGTTTCACCAGGGGGACGTAGCGCGTGGGAGGATCACGCTATTCCCCCCCAGTTCCCCCTCCCCTCTGAACAGGCTCACCAACTGACCAGAGGAGGCGCTAGTGCAGCAACCAGGACACATACCCACATCTGGCTTCCCACCCGCAGACACGGACAATTGTGTCTGTAGGGACGCCCGACCAAGCCGGAGGTAACACGGGGATTCGAACCAGCGATCCCCGTGTTGTTAGGCAACGGAATAGACCGCCGTGCTATCCAGATGCCCGTGTGCCATTTCAAATGAAATAATAGGGAAATGACACCGTCACTCATTTCGCTGAGGGCCCCTGAAACCACCCCAAGGACTCCCTGTTAGTCCCCGGACCGCATTTTGGGACCTGCCGCTTCACAATTGATAAAAAAAATGTGCAGTGAGTCTCGTTGTTTGTAAAACACACAACCATTCTTGACATTCGTAGCAGGTCTTGCCGACTCTGGGTCCATCGTTTTAGCTTAAAGACCTCCAGATATCAGAGACGCTCAGTGCATCCCCGATGGCATGAGATCCGGTTCGGACCAAGCCGCAGAAAGCTGGGGCCTTGTAATGGAGCTGCAGGGCTGCTAAAAGCAAATTTTCACATGGACAGACTGCTCTAAAATGTTGTGTACACTGCATAAACACATAATCGATACACACACAAGCATTCTCCATCAACACATCGTGTGGAACAGCTTTAAGCCAGAGCAGGAGCGAGAGAAGAGTCAAGAGGTTGGAAGTCTTTTTCTTCTTTGCGTGCCTGCGATGTGCGAGTGCGTCTCTTGACACTGCCCGACAACTGCATTCCAGTTTAATCGCTCTTACAACAGACGTGTTAGCCAACCCTGAAACATCTGCGAGTCAACTCAAAGGCATGCGGCAAAGGCTCATTCCACCAACGACTAATTTATCCTCTCACAAGCACATGCATGCTTCTCCCCTTTCTTTCTACACACCCATCATCTCATCCACCTCCCGGTGTATCATCACACCACTTGTTTATTAAAGACACGTGCCAGTACGAAACACGTATAGTAAACACATGGTCTCTGCCAGCGATCACGTTATTTATGGCTTAGTGGGGGTGTAAGAAAATATTGATACACTTGAGTATTGCAATATTATCTCTTGTGATACTGGATCAATTCTCAAAACCACTGTATCCATCTTTAATTGTTTACATGTGAAGGTTCGTGACAAACATGTTGTGTTGTGTGTAACCCCACGACCGCTAGATAACAGTGTTGTAATCTGTCTTCAGCCATTTGACTCTTCCACTCCAACCCAACAACGTAAACTGAGACAGGAAGCAGCATAAGCACAAAGAACACAGGCCTATGAAACCGCAATATATCACCTTTCTTACAGTATCAAAATATATCACCTTTCTTGCAGTATCACAATATATCACCTTTCTAACAGTATCACAATGTATCACCTTTCTAACAGTATCACAATATATCACCTTTCTAACAGTACCACAATATATCACCTTTCTTACAGTACCACAATATATCACCTTTCTTACAGTATCACAATATATCACCTTTCTAACAGTATCACAATATATCACCTTTCTAACAGTACCACAATATATCACCTTTCTTACAGTATCACAATATATCACCTTTCTTACAGTATCACAATATATCACCTTTCTTACAGTATCACAATATATCACCTTTCTAACAGTATCACAATATATCACCTTTCTTACAGTACCACAATATATCACCTTTCTTACAGTATCACAATATATCACCTTTCTTACAGTATCACAATATATCACCTTTCTTACAGTACCACAATATATCACCTTTCTTACAGTACCACAATATATCACCTTTCTTACAGTATCACAATATATCACCTTTCTAACAGTATCACAATATATCACCTTTCTAACAGTATCACAATATATCACCTTTCTTACAGTACCACAATATATCACCTTTCTAACAGTATCACAATGTATCAACTTTCTAACAGTACCACAATGTATCACCTTTCTAACAGTATCACAATATATCACCTTTCTAACAGTATCACAATGTATCACCTTTCTAACAGTATCACAATGTATCACCTTTCTAACAGTATCACAATATATCACCTTTCTAACAGTATCACAATGTATCACCTTTCTAACAGTATCACAATATATCACCTTTCTAACAGTATCACAATGTATCACCTTTCTAACAGTAACACAATATATCACCTTTCTAACAGTATCACAATGTATCACCTTTCTAACAGTATCACAATGTATCACCTTTCAAACAGTATCACAATATATCACCTTTCTAACAGTATCACAATATATCACCTTTCTTACAGTAATCACAATATATCACCTTTCTAACAGTATCACAATATATCACCTTTCTAACAGTATCACAATGTATCACCTTTCAAACAGTATCACAATATATCACCTTTCTAACAGTATCACAATATATCACCTTTCTTACAGTACCACAATATATCACCTTTCTTACAGTATCACAATATATCACCTTTCTTACAGTACCACAATACATCACCTTTCTAACAGTACCACAATATATCACCTTTCTTACAGTACCACAATATATCACCTTTCTTACAGTATCACAATATATCACCTTTCTAACAGTACCACAATATATCACCTTTCTAACAGTACCACAATATATCACCTTTCTAACAGTACCACAATATATCACCATATATTGAATCGTAGCCCTGTATCCTTCTGGCAGAGCTGTACTGCTACGGAGAGCGTCCACAGGTGGGGGATAGTGGAACGCTCCCTCAAATATGGGGGACAGCTGCGAAATGATTAGGCTTACCTGACGAATAAGCAGTCGCCCAGCAACAGCGGCGGTTGCTAGCAGGGCGCAGTGGGCCATTGGGTGGCACTGGTGGACATACAGGAAGCTGCAAAGGCCCCATAACGGCACTGAGACAAGGCGTTTGAAGGTCTCCTTTACATAGACCTTGTCTACACTGGGGCAGCAGCAGTGTAGTACCTGTAGCTGTTGGAGGAGCCAAACCGTCGGGCCAACGGTAGCTTCAGGACAACAGGAGGCATGCTGGGAACTCTAGTATCTGGTCTCCTGTACTGTGGGCAGAAGGCAATGGTAAACCACTGTCTATTTTATTACCGAAAACCCAAAACATGCTTAACAACACGTTGTTGAGCATGTTTTTTGGCAGCCAACATCGTAGCTGATGATGCCGAAGGAAGAAGAAGAAGAAGAACCCCTGTATCGTGATACGTATCGTATCGCCAGATTCTCGCTAAGACACACAGCCCCACGGCTTAGTGTAGCAAAACTTGTCCCGCATCGCGGTGACAACTTTAACTGCAGTAACCGTCCTGTAACCGAGCCGTTAACATGTAAAAGTGAATCGCAGCAACCACCAAATTCAAGTCCTCCATGCACGCCATGTGACCTGCAGGATGGACGGGATTCTGACGTCGTGCTTTAAAAATCCCCGTGACTTCGTGTTGTAACAACTGGCTGTGCGGCGAGACAGTTGCCATTTCCCCCTAGTCCCGGTGTTAGCATGACCCGCCGTTAGCACGGTGACAATGACATAAAGCCAACAGCTGGGCCGGCCCAGAGACAGGCCAGCTCTTTATCGTGTGGCGGAAAACAACAGCGGGGACGATGTGTTTGGACTTGGGCATGCCTGTGTGTGTGTGTGTGTTGTGAGAGAGAGAGAGAGAGAGAGACAGAGAGAGAGAGAGAGAGAGAGAGAGAGAGAGAGAGAGAGAGAGGAGAGAGAGAGAGAGAGAGAGAGAGAGAGAGAGAGAGTGAGAGAGAGAGAGAGAGAGAGAGAGAGAGAGAAACAAGACAGCAGGTGCTAGGCAAGTGTTGGCGTGGAATAATGACATCATTATAATATATGACCCCCAGAAACCCTGGAAATTATCTTCAACATACGAGCGCCTCGCGGGAACATGTGGGAACAAGGAAACGACTGGGACAAAACGAATTCCCATCCAGGCCCCTCGCCTTCGTTCTGGCTGCAGAGATAGCTGTCTTTTACCTGAAAACCACCATAGCCCTCGTCCTCCCGAAGACTGTGAGCAGTAGAACTCAATTAAAAAGGTCAAAGGTCAAAATGGACCTCTCCCAGTCATCTCAAAATTGAATCGTTCCCTTGCTATGACAGGTGCTGATGTTTGCAGTGACCCAAGAAAGGATCCCCCCCCCCCAACACACACACACCTTTTCCCCCTCAACTGTACTTGACCAATTACCCTATTTTCAAGCCATCCCAGTCGCTGCTCAACCCCCTCTGCTGATACGGCCCAGATAGCAAAGAATCTTTGGCCCAAATATGGCCCACATCTGCAGTTATCTTAGGGTCCACATTTGGTCCTGAATGACGGCTGTGGCTGCCTCCACTCAGCCACAGGTCATGGGACATTTGGGCCTCTTCTGGCCCACACAGCATGTGCCTTAACGCAAGTCAAGCCTGGCTCGTTAAATGTGGGCCACATCTGGCCCCCATAGTATGGTGCTGTAACCCAAGTCAGGCCCGGTTCATTACACTGGGGCCATGTCTGGCCCACACAACAGTTGCCAGTGCCGTAACTGAGCTGTAAGTACCAAAAGTGGCCCAGATTAGGCCCAAATGTGTCTGCTATCTGGGCGGAGGGCTGCAGACTACCGCCTGCCTCCTCCCATACATGTGGAGTCGCCAGCCGCTTCTTTTCACCTGACAGTGAGGAGTTTCGCCAGGGGGACGTAGCGCGTGGGAGGATCACGATATTCCCCCCCAGTCCCCCCCCCCTGAACAGGCACTCCGACCGAGACCAGAGGAGGCGCTAGTGGAGCGACCAGGACACTTACCCACATCCGGCCTCCCACCCACAGACAAGGACAATTGTATCTGTAGGGACGCCCGACCAAGCCGGAGGTAACACGGGGATTCGAAACCAGCGATCTCTGTGTTGGTAGGCAACAGAATAGACCGGCATGCTACCCGGACGCCTGAAAGGATTATTCCTGACACCGGCACACTGCTGCCATGCAAATGGGGATGAAGGCGAAGGCAAATATTTCAAAACTGTGAAAATGAACCTTGGCGTAAGTGGCATCTCAGACAGAGATTCTCCGTCCAGCCATTACCCAAACCCCTTACGTATCCTGCTCTCAGGGTGGCGGGGGTGCTGGAGCCCATCCCAGCAGCCACTGGGCAGCGGGGGGGGGGGGGGAGACACCCTGGACAGGCCACCAGGCCGTCACAGGGGCAATCCTGAAACTCAAATCTGCTGCTCTTATTCTCATCTAACGACTAAGTTAAGCCACCACAGACAGGCCAGTGCTGACCCGCACCACGAAATGCTGCTACCACCCCCTGCTAAAGCTGCAGGCCGCCACACAATACAGTCACTATACGCTGCAGAGCCTGACAGTAACACGCTCATGCTGTGTGTTGGTCCATGAGAAATAACCATGACATCCATCATTCAACATGCCAGCAGAGAAGTATGTTGGTTTAACAGGCCAAGCTGTGGTGTGTGTGTGTGTGTGTGTGTGTGTGTGTGTGTGTGTTCTGACACTGGAGATCTATACATTTCTGCCATTCCATTTGAGTTGAAGGTCAGACCAGCAGTAAGAGGCTACAGTCAGGGCCTCTCCATATGACGGATGAGGGGAAGGTGGAGAGAGAGTGTGAACGTAAGCAGGTAAATAAGAGCGAGACAGAACGAACGTATACTAGACGACGGTGGTGTGGTGAGGAGAGGGAGAAAGAGTGAGGAGAGAGAGAGCGAGAGAGTGAGGGGAGAGAGAGTGAGGAGAGGGAGGGAGGGAGAGGGAGAGGGAGACAGAGAGAGAGAGAGAGAGAGGAGCAAGAGAGTGAGGAGGGAGACAGAGCGAGAGAGTGAGGAGAGAGAGTGAGAGAGTGAGGGGAGAGAGTGAGGAGGGAGACCGAGAGAGTGAGGTGGGAGACAGAGAGGGAGGGAGAGAGAGAGAGAGAGAGAGAGAGAGAGAGAGAGAGAGAGAGTGAGGAGGGAGACCGAGAGAGTGAGGTGGGAGACAGAAAGTGAGGTGGGAGAGAGAGAGAGAGAGAGAGCGATAGCTGGAGTGATGCATGACAGGTCAAATGTAAGGGGGGATACTGTTGGAGAGAGAGAGGCTCTCCAGAGCTCCACCTCCCGCTGTGTTAACGGTTGGTGTTGTTAACCAGTTGTGTGCGTGCCCGTGTGAGGAGTGTGTTAATAATACAGTCATGTGGCCGGGGAGCTTTGCCAGATGTCACAGTGTTTGCCTGTCCCTGTGACAGGGTGTGTGCAGAGAGACAGGCAGACAGACAGAGAGAGAGAGAGAGAGACAGGGGGAGAGAGAGAGAGAGAGAGAGAGAGTGAGAGAGAGAGAGAGAGAGAGAGACAGGGGGAGAGAGAGAGAGAAAGCGAGAGAGACAGAGAGAGAGTCAGAGAGAGAGACAGGGGGAGAGAGAGAGAGAAAGCGAGAGAGACAGAGAGAGAGTCAGAGAGAGAGACAGGGGGAGGGAGAGAGAGAGACAGGGGGAGAGACAGGGGGAGAAAGCATGCTTGGCATTAGGCAGCAGTGTGTATGAATTGGTAAAAAACAGGGAGAAGGGCGTCCGGGTGGCATAACGGTCTAGTCTGTTGCCTACCGACATGGGGATCGCTGGTTCGAATCCCTGTGTTACCTCCGGCTCGGCCGGGCGCCCTTACAGACTCAATTGGCTGAGTCTACGGGACGTGGAGCCGGATGTGAGTGTGTGTCCTGGTCGCTGCAATAGCGCCTCCTCTGGTCAGCCGGGGCACCCGTTCAGGGGGGAGGGGGAACTGGGGGGAATAGCGTGATCCTCCCACGTGCTACGTCCCCCTGGTGAAACTCCTCACTGTCAGGTGAAAAAGAAGCGGCTGGTGACTCCACATGTATGGAGGAGGCATGTGGTAGTCTGCAGCCCTCCCCGGATCAGCAGAGGGGGTGGAGCAGAGACCGGATCAGAAGAGTGGGGCAATTGGCCAAGTACGATAGGGGAGAAAAAACGGGGGAGGGGGGTGATGGAGTTGAGGCGTTATCTTTAATACCCCTGCAGTACAAGAGCTGCTGTGAACCTGAAGCACAAACACAGCGTGCTCACATCCACAGACCGACAACACGTACAAATACCATATATTTGGGATATAATACACATGTAAATACCACTACATGTAAAGTTTGAAGTGTGGTTTACATGACGACTGGTGGTGTTGCGTTTTGTTGGCTTCGTCATGGCGAACTATTCAACATAAACAAGTGTTAGTGTACAATAGATCATCATATATCATGGTGTGCGGTGCGTGCTCTCACTTGCTCTTTACCCACAAATAACTTCTCTCGCGGCTTCGTGAACACGTTGTCGTAACCGTAGGGTCGAGCCTACGCATTCCTTCACTGACAGTGAAACGGCAGGTTGTCAAACGGCGTCATTGTTGAGTGACACACTTCAGACAGGGGGCGGTTTAGCAGAGACAGAAGCCATAAATATCTTCTCTATCTCACCGCTATCCTATCACGGATCTCAAGCAAGCTCTCAAGGGGATGAGTTGTTGCCTCAAGTGAAGGAGTTCAAGTATGTCGGGGTCTTGTTCAGGAGTGAGGGTAGGATGGAGCGGGAGATTGACAGGTGGATTGGTGCAGCATCAGCAGTAATGTGGACGTTGTACCGGACCGTTGTGGTGAAGAGGGAGCTGAGCCGGAAGGCAAAGCTCTCAGTTTACCAGTCAGTCTTGGTTCCAACCCTCACCTATGGTCATGAGCTTTGGGTCGTGAGCGAAAGGGTGAGATCGTGGATACAAGCGGCTGGAATGAGTTT
>NC_079215.1:3801007-3819952 GCF_029633865.1 Lampris incognitus | reverse complement strand
CCACCACATGGTACCACCTTGACTCAACTCTATTCGCTTCTTCTGGTTTTCCACCACATGGTACCAACTCCACTCAACTCTACTCGCTTCTTCTGGTTTTCCACCACGTGGGTACCGCCCTCGACTCAACTCTACTCGCTTCTTCTGGTTTTCCACCACATGGTACCACCTCGACTCAGCTCTACTTGCTTCTTCTAGCTTTCCACCACATGGTACCACCTTGACTCAACTCTACTCGCTTCTTCTGGTTTTCCACCACATGGTACCAACTCGACTCAAACTCTACTCGCTTCTTCTGGTTTTCCACCACATGGTACCGCCTCGACTCAACTCTACTTGCTTCTTCTGGTTTTCCACCACGTGCTACTGCCTCGACTCAACTCTACTCGCTTCTTCTGGTTTTCACCACATGGTACCACCTCGACTCAACTCTACTCGCTTCTTCTGGTTTTCCCCCACGTGCTACCGCCTCGACTCAACTCTACTCGCTTCTTCTGGTTTTCCACCACATGGTACCGCCTCGACTCAACTCTACTTGCTTCTTCTGGTTTTCCACCACGTGCTACTGCCTCGATTCAACTCTACTCGCTTCTTCTGGTTTTCCACCACATGGTACCATCTCGACTCAACTCTACTCGCTTCTTCTGGTTTTCCATTGGGCAAAAGTTGCTTTGTTTTACTTTTTTACTACTTTATTGACCCCTGTGGGGAAATTCCTCTCTGCATGTAACCATTCTAGCTGTGTAGCTAGGAGCAGTGGGCAGTCGTCGTGCAGCACCCAGGGACCAACTCCAGTCCGTCTTGCCACGCCTCGGTCAGGGACACAGACAGGAGTATTAACCCTAACATGCATGTCTTTTTGATGGTGGGGGAAACCGGAGCACCCGGAGAAACCCCACCACAAACGCGGGGAGAACATTCAACTCCACACAGAGGACGACCCAGAATTACCCCCAAGGTTGGACAACCCCGGGGTTCAAACCCAGGACCTTCTTGCTGTGAGGCAACAGCGCTAACCACTTGGCCGCCGTACTGTTAGGGATAGTACTGGTACCAGGTCGAGGTCCTTTTTTTTGGTACCGCCTCCGTGGAGGTTCCAAGTGAGCTGAGCCGATACCTAAAGGTGACTTGAAAATACCACTATAAATAAATAAATAAATAAAATCTAAATAAATATATGTACTATATTAATATTTATTTATTTAAATAAATAAAAACAAAAAACAAACTAGTCAATATGCCCAAAAATGATCAGCGGGGCTTCGCCATGAGGGGAGACTATCTGCAGTGGAAAACCAAATTCCAACAAAGTAAAGCGAGTAGAGTCGAATAGAGTAGAGTAGAGCTGTTACCATGTAGTGGAGAAGGGGCATTAGTGTTTGGTTACTACACAGTATTCAGCAGGTAGCAGGTATTGTGCTGGTGAGAAACCTCAACAGGAAATGAGCACAGATCTGGTAGCTCAACCCGGTAAGGTGGCTTGAGATAACAGCGGTTTTAAGTAGCGTATCGATCAAACCCAGAGCCAAATGTGATGAACACCTGTCCTCCAGCTGTGCCAGCTCCTCCTTGTGCTGCTCCTCCAGCTTCTTCAGCGTCTCCTCCAGGGAGGACACGTGCCTCCTCCTTCTCTGTCTGCAGGCGCGCGCAGCTCTGAGACGACAAGACTGCGGGGAGAGAAGAGGACAATTGTTTGTACCATAGGAAGGAGGGAAGGAAGGAAGGAAGGAAGGAAGGAAGGAAGGAAGGAAGGAAGGAAGGAAGGAAGGAAGGAAGGAAGGAAGGAAGGAGAGGGGGGTAAAAAGAGTGAGAGCGATGTCTGTTCAGAAATGTCATATCCATGAAACACTTTCTCTCTCTCTCTCTCTCTGTCTGTCTGTGCCATTTCTTTATTTTTTATTTTTTGGATCCCCCCGCCTTTTCTCTCCAATTGTACCCCACTCTTCCGAGCCATCCCGGTCTCTGCTCCACCCCCTCTGCTGATCCGGGGAGGGCTGCAGACTACCACATGCCTCCTCCCATACATGTGGAGTCACCAGCCGCTTCCTTTCACCTGACAGTGAGGAGTTTCACCAGGGGGACGTAGCAGCGTGGGAGGATCACGCTATTCCCCCCCAGTTCCCCCTCCCCTCTGAACAGGCTCACCAACTGACCAGAGGAGGCGCTAGTGCAGCAACCAGGACATCTGGCTTCCCACCCGCAGACACGGAACAATTGCGTCTGTAGGGACGCCCGACCAAGCTGGAGGCAACACGGGGATTCGAACTAGCGATCCCCGTGTTGTTAGGCAACGGAATAGACTGCCGTGCTATCCAGATGCCCGTGTGCCATTTCAAATGAAATAATAGGGAAATGACACCGTCACGCATTTCGCCGAGGGCCCCCTGAAACCACCCCAAGGACTCCTGTTAGTCCCCGGACCGCATTTTGGGACCTGCCGCTTCACAATTAATGATAAAAAAATGTGCAGTGAGTCTCGTTGTTTGTAAAACACACAACCATTCTTGACATTCGTAGCAGGTCTTGCCGACTCTGGGTCCATCGTTTTAGCTTAAAGACCTCCAGATATCAGAGACGCTCAGTGCATCCCCAATGGCATGAGATCCGGTTCGGACCAAGCCGCAGAAAGCTGGGGCCTTGTAATGGAGCTGCAGGGCTGCTAAAAGCAAATTTTCACATGGACAGACTGCTCTAAAATGTTGTGTACACTGCAATAAACACATAATCGATACACACACAAGCATTCTCCATCAACACATCGTGTGGAACAGCTTTAAGCCTTCAGAGCAGGAGCGAGAGACGAGTCAAGAGGTTGGAAGTCTTTTTCTTCTTTGCGTGCCTGCGATGTGCGAGTGCGTCCCTTGACACTGCCCGACAACTGCATTCCAGTTTAATCGCTCTTACAACAGACGTGTTAGCCAACCCTGAAACATCTGCGAGTCAACTCAAAGGCATGCGGCAAAGGCTCATTCCACCAACGACTAATTTATCCTCTCACAAGCACATGCATGCTTCTCCCCTTTCTTTCTACACACCCACCATCTCATCCACCTCCCCGCTGTATCATCACACCACTTGTTTATTAAAGACACGTGCCAGTACGAAACACGTATAGTAAACACATGGTCTCTGCCAGCGATCACGTTATCTATGGCTTAGTGGGGGGTGTAAGAAAATATTGATACACTTGAGTATTGCAATATTATCTCTTGTGATACTGGATCAATTCTCAAAACCACTGTATCCATCTTTAATTGTTTACATGTGAAGGTTCGTGACAAACATGTTGTGTTGTGTGTAACCCCACGACCGCTAGATAACAGTGTTTGTAATCTGTCTTCAGCCATTTGACTCTTCCACTCCAACCCAACAACGTAAACTGAGACAGGAAGCAGCATAAGCACAAAGAACACAGGCCTATGAAATACAATATATCACCTTTCTTACAGTAACACAATATATCACCTTTCTTACAGTATCACAATATATCACCTTTCTTACAGTATCACAATATATCACCTTTCTTACGAGTACCACAATATATCACCTTTCTTACAGTACCACAATATATCACCTTTCTTACAGTATCACAATATATCACCTTTCTAACAGTATCACAATATATCACCTTTCTAACAGTATCGCAATATATCACCTTTCTTACAGTACCACAATATATCACCTTTCTAACAGTATCACAATGTATCACCTTTCTAACAGTATCACAATATATCACCTTTCTAACAGTATCACAATATATCACCTTTCTAACAGTATCACAATGTATCACCTTTCTAACAGTATCACAATATATCACCTTTCTAACAGTATCACAATGTATCACCTTTCTAACAGTATCACAATATATCACCTTTCTAACAGTATCACAATGTATCACCTTCTTCTAACAGTATCACAATATATCACCTTTCTTACAGTATCACAATATATCACCTTTCTTACAGTATCACAATGTATCACCTTTCTTACAGTATCACAATATATCACCTTTCTAACAGTACCACAATATATCACCTTTCTAACAGTACCACAATATATCACCTTTCTAACAGTACCACAATATATCACCTTTCTAACAGTACCACAATATATCACCATATATTGAATCGTAGCCCTGTATCCTTCTGGCAGAGCTGTACTGCTATGGAGAGCGTCCACAGGTGGTGGATAGTGGAACGCTCCCTCAAATATGGGGGACAGCTGCGAAATGAGCAGGCTTACCTGACGAATAAGCAGTTGCCCAGCAACAGCGGCGGTTGCTAGCAGGGCGCAGTGGGCCATTGGGTGGCACTGGTGGACATACAGAAAGCTGCAAAGGCCCCATAACGGCACTGAGACAAGGTGTTTGAAGGTCTCCTTTACATAGACCTTGTCTACACTGGGCAGCAGCAGTGTAGTACCTGTAGCTGGTGGAGGAGCCAAACCGTCGGGCCAACGGTAGCTTCAGGACAACAGGAGGCATGCTGGGAACTCTAGTATCTGGTCTCCTGTACTGTGGGCAGAAGGCAATGGTAACCACTGTCTATTTTATTACCGAAAACCCAAAACATGCTTAACAACACGTTGTTGAGCATGTTTTTTGGCAGCCAACATCGTAGCTGATGATGCCGAAGGAAGAAGAAGAAGAAGAACCCCTGTATCGTGATACGTATCGTATCGCCAGATTCTCGCTAAGACACAGCCCCACGGCTTAGTGTAGCAAAACTTGTCCCGCATCGCGGTGACAACTTTAACTGCAGTAACCGTCCTGTAACCGAGCCGTTAACATGTAAAGTGAATCGCAGTAACCACCAAATTCAAGTCCTCCATGCACGCCATGTGACCTGCAGGATGGACGGGATTCTGACGTCGTGCTTTAAAAATCCCCGTGACTTCGTGTTGTAACAACTGGCTGTGCGGCGAGACAGTTGCCATTTCCCCCCTAGTCCCGGTGTTAGCATGACCGCCCGTTAGCACGGTGACAATGACATAAAGCCAACAGCTGGCCGGCCCAGAGACAGGCCAGCTCTTTATCGTGTGGCGGAAAACAACAGCGGGGACGATGTGTTTGGACTTGGGCATGCCTGTGTGTGTGTGTGTGTGTGAGAGAGAGAGAGAGAGAGAGCGAGAGAGAGAGAGAGAGAGAGAGAGAGAGAGAGAGAGAGAGAGAGAGAGAGAGAGAGAGAGGAGAGAGAGAGAGAGAGAGAGAGAGAGAGAGAGAGAGAGAGAGAGAGAAACAAGACAGCAGGTGCTAGGCAAGTGTTGGCGTGGAATAATGACATCATTATAATATATGACCCCCAGAAACCCTGGAAATTATCTTCAACATACGAGCGCCTCGCGGGAACATGTGGGAACAAGGAAACGACTGGGACAAAGTGAATTCCCATCCAGGCCCCTCGCCTTCGTTCTGGCTGCAGAGATAGCTGTCTTTTACCTGACAACCACCACAGCCCTCGTCCTCCCGAAGACTGTGAGCAGTAGAACTCAATTAAAAAGGTCAAAGGTCAAAATGGACCTCTCCCAGTCATCTCAAATTGAATCGTTCCCTTGCTATGACAGGTGCTGATGTTTGCAGTGACCCAAGAAAGGACCCCCCCCCCCACACACACACACACCTTTTCCCCCTCAACTGTACTTGACCAATTTACCCTATTTTCCAAGCCATCCCAGTCGCTGCTCAAACCCCCTCTGCTGATACGGCCCAGATAGCAAAGAATCTTTGGCCCAAATATGGCCCACATCTGCAGTTATCTTAGGGTCCACATTTGGTCCTGAATGACGGCTGTGGCTGCCTCCACTCAGCCACAGGTCATGGGACATTTGGGCCTCTTCTGGCCCACACAGCATGTGCCTTAACGCAAGTCAAGCCTGGCTCGTTAAATGTGGGCCACATCTGGCCCCCATAGTATGTGCTGTAACCCAAGTCAGGCCCGGTTCATTACACTGGGGCCATGTCTGGCCCACACAACAGTTGCCAGTGCCGTAACTGAGCTGTAAGTACCAAAAGTGGCCCAGATTAGGCCCAAATGTGTCTGCTATCTGGGCGGAGGGGCTGCAGACTACCGGCATGCCCTCCTCCCATACATGTGGAGTCGCCAGCCGCTTCTTTTCAACCTGACAGTGAGGAGTTTCGCCAGGGGGGACGTAGCGCGTGGGAGGATCACGCTATTCCCCCCAGTTCCCCCCCCCCCCGAACAGGCGCTCTGACCGACCGGAGGAGGCGCTAGTGGAGCGACCAGGACACTTACCCACATCCGGCCTCCCACCCGCAGACAAGGACAATTGTATCTGTAGGGACGCCGACCAAGCCGGAGGTAACACGGGGATTCGAACCAGCGATCTCTGTGTTGGTAGGCAACAGAATAGACCGGCATGCTACCCGGACGCCTGAAAGGATTATTCCTGACACCGGCACACTGCTGCCATGCAAATGGGGATGAAGGCGAAGGCAAATATTTCAAAACTGTGAAAATGAACCTTGGCGTAAGTGGCATCTCAGACAGAGATTCTCCGTCCAGCCATTACCCAAACCCCTTACGTATCCTGCTCTCAGGGTGGCGGGGGTGCTGGAGCCCATCCAGCAGCCACTGGGCAGCAGGGGGGGGGGGGACACCCTGGACAGGCCACCAGGCCGTCACAGGGGCAATCCTGAAACTCAAATCTGCTGCTCTTATTCTCATCTAACGACTAAGTTAAGCCACCACAGACAGGCCAGTGCTGACCCGCACCACGAAATGCTGCTACCACCCCTGCTAAAGCTGCAGGCCGCCACACAATACAGTCACTATACGCTGCAGAGCCTGACAGTAACACGCTCATGCTGTGTGTTGGTCCATGAGAAATAACCATGACATCCATCATTCAACATGCGAGCAGAGAAGTATGTTGGTTTAACAGGCCAAGCTGTGTGTGTGTGTGTGTGTGTGTGTGTGTGTGTGTGCGCGCGTGTGTGTGTGTGTGTGTGTGTGTGTGGTGTGTGTGTGTGTTCTGACACTGGAGATCTATACATTTCTGCCATTCCATTTGAGTTGAAGGTCAGACCAGCAGTAAGAGGCTACAGTCAGGGCCTCTCCATATGACGGATGAGGGGAAGGTGGAGAGAGAGTGTGAACGTAAGCAGGTAAATAAGAGCGAGACAGAAACGAACGTATACTAGACGACGGTGGGTGAGTGAGGAGAGGGGAGAAAGAGTGAGGAGGAGAGAGAGCGAGAGAGTGAGGGGAGAGAGAGGGGAGGAGAGGGAGGGAGGGAGAGGGAGAGGGAGAGAGAGAGAGAGAGAGAGAGGAGCAAGAGAGTGAGGAGGGAGACAGAGCGAGAGAGTGAGGAGAGAGAGTGAGAGAGTGAGGGGAGAGAGTGAGGAGGGAGACCGAGAGAGTGAGGTGGGGAGACAGAGAGGGAGGGAGAGAGAGAGAGAGAGAGAGAGAGAGAGAGAGAGAGAGAGAGAGAAGAGAGAGAGAGAGAGAGAGAGAGAGAGAGAGAGAGTGAGTGAGGAGGGAGACCGAGAGAGTGAGGTGGGAGACAGAAAGTGAGGTGGGAGAGAGAGAGAGAGAGAGAGAGCGATAGCTGGAGTGATGCATGACAGGTCAAATGTAAGGGGGGATACTGTTGGAGAGAGAGAGAGAGAGGGAGGCTCTCCAGAGCTCCACCTCCCGCTGTGTTAACGGTTGGTGTTGTTAACCAGTTGTGTGCGTGCCCGTGTGAGGAGTGTGTTAATAATACAGTCATGTGGCCGGGGAGCTTTGCCAGATGTCACAGTGTTTGCCTGTCCCTGTGACAGGGTGTGTGGCAGAGAGACAGGCAGACAGACAGAGAGAGAGAGAGAGAGACAGGGGGAGGAGAGAGAGAGAGAAAAGCGAGAGAGACAGAGAGAGAGTCAGAGAGAGAGACAGGGGGAGAGAGAGAGAGAAAGCGAGAGAGACAGAGAGGAGAGAGAGAGAGACAGGCAGACAGACAGAGAGAGAGAGAGAGAGACAGGGGGGAGAGAGAGAGAGAAAGCGAGAGAGACAGAGAGGAGAGTCAGAGAGAGAGACAGGGGGGAGGGAGAGAGAGAGACAGGGGGAGAGACAGGGGGAGAAAGCATGCTTGGCATTAGGCAGCAGTGTGTATGAAGTGGTAAAAAACAGGGAGGAAGGGCGTCCGGGTGGCATAACGGTCTAGTCTGTTGCCTACCGACATGGGGATCGCTGGTTCGAATCCCCGTGTTACCTCCGGCTCGGCCGGGCGCCCTTACAGACTCAATTGGCTGAGTCTACGGGACGTGGAGCCGGATGTGAGTGTGTGTCCTGGTCGCTGCAATAGCGCCTCCTCTGGTCAGCCGGGGCACCCGTTCAGGGGGAGGGGGAACTGGGGGGGAATAGTGGGATCCTCCCACGTGCTACGTCCCCCCGGTGAAACTCCTCACTGTCAGGTGAAAAGAAGCGGCTGGTGACTCCACATGTATGGGAGGAGGCATGTGGTAGTCTGCAGCCCTCCCTGGATCAGCAGAGGGGGTGGAGCAGAGACCAGATCAGAAGAGTGGGGCAATTGGCCAAGTACGATAGGGGGAGAAAAACGGGGGGGGGGGTGATGGAGTTGAGGCGTTATCTTTAATACCCCTGCAGTACAAGAGCTGCTGTGAACCTGAAGCACGAAACACAGCGTGCTCACATCCACAGACCGACAACACGTACAAATACCATATATTTGGGATATAATACACATGTAAATACCACTACATGTAAAGTTTGAAGTGTGGTTTACATGACGACCGGTGGTGTTGCGTTTTGTTGGCTTCGTCATGGCGAACTATTCAACATAAACAAGTGTTACTGTACAATAGATCATCATATATCATGGTGTGCGGTGCGTGCTCTCACTTGCTCTTTACCACAAATAACTTCTCTCGCGGCTTCGTGAACACGTTGTCGTAACCGTAGGGTCGAGCCTACGCATTCCTTCACTGACAGTGAAACGGCAGGTTGTCAAACGGCGTCATTGTTGAGTGACACACTTAGCCTACGCATTCCTTCACTGACAGTGAAACGGCAGGTTGTCAAACGGCGTCATTGTTGAGTGACACACTTCAGACAGGGGGCGGTTTAGCAGAGACAGAAGCCATAAATATCTTCTCTATCTCACCGCTATCCTATCACGGATCTCAAGCAAGCTCTCAAGGGGATGAGTTGTTGCCTCAAGTGAAGGAGTTCAAGTATGTCGGGGTCTTGTTCAGGAGTGAGGGTAGGATGGAGCGGGAGATTGACAGGTGGATTGGTGCAGCATCAGCAGTAATGTGGACGTTGTACCGGACCGTTGTGGTGAAGAGGGAGCTGAGCCGGAAGGCAAAGCTCTCAGTTTACCAGTCAGTCTTGGTTCCAACCCTCACCTATGGTCATGAGCTTTGGGTAGTGAGCGAAAGGGTGAGATCGTGGATACAAGCGGCTGGAATGAGTTTCCTCTGTAGGGGGTCTGGGCTCAGCCTTAGAGATAGGGTGAGGAGCTCGGACATCCAGAGGGAGCTCGGAGTAGAGCCGCTGCTCCTTCGCATTGAAAGGATCCAGTTGAGGTGGTTCAGCATCTGATCAGGATGCCTCCTGGGCTCCTTCCTTTGGGGTTTACTGGGCACATCCAACTGGGAGGAGACCCCGGGGTAGACCCAGAACTCGCTGGAGGGACTACATGTCCAATCTGGCCTGGGAACGCCTTGGGATCCCCCAGGAGGAGCTGGAGGGTGTTGCTGGGGAGAGGGAGGTCTGGAGTGCCCTACTTAGCTTGCTGCCACCACGACCCGACCCTGGAGAAGTGGCTGAAGATGAGATGAATGGATGAATGAATGAAGAGCTCAAGCACTGTGTGTGCAGTGCAGTGTGCCTGGAAAGGTGCACCAGGCAGCAGAACAGATGACCTCACACAGCGGCAGCCTGTGGCGTGTGCCTCCGCAGTCAGTAGAACTTGTATTTATTATTTGACTAATTAATCCACCTACACCCTTGTGCTTTGTGTTTATAAGGCCTATGCACAGACATGAATAATGTTGTGTATGTGCGGGGGGGATAATGACTACGTTTTCCTCCGTTATGGTGCAGCGCCACCAGGTGTTCAGTAGGCCAGTCCAGCACGACCTCGGCCTTGCTGCCAGGACTCCTCTGCTACAGCACGGCGGCCCTTTGTTCACGCCACCGCATGGAGGCGTCGACTGTGCAGTGTGTTTAACTGTCGCCGGTCGTTTTAAAGCTGCACGCTTTCACCTCTTTCGTTCGCTCCTGACATGAGGTTACGCTGCCTCTCGTTACGACGGGCAGGCCGGGGGCCGCTTCCACCATCTTGTACCGGGGCCGCTTCCACCATCTTGTACCGGGGCCGCTTCCACCATCTTGTACCGGGGCCGCCTCCACCATCTTGTACCGGGGCCGCCTCCACCATCTTGTACCGGGGCCGCCTCCACCATCTTGCACCGGGGCCGCCTCCACCATCTTGCACCGGGGCCGCTTCCACCATCTTGTACCGGGGCCGCTTCCACCATCTTGTACCAGGGCCGCTTCCACCATCTTGCACCGGGGCCGCTTCCACATCTTGCACCGGGCCGCCTCCATCATCTTGCACCGGGGCCGCCTCCACAATCTTGCACCGGGGCCGCTTCCACCATCTTGTACCGGGCCGCTTCCACCATCTTGCACCGGGGCGCTTCCACCATCTTGCACCGGGGCCGCTTCCACCATCTTGCACCGGGGCCGCTTCCACCATCTTGCACCGCGGCCGCTTCACCATCTTGTACCGGGGCCGCTTCCACCATCTTGTACCGGGGCCGCCTCCACAATCTTGCACCGGGGCCGCTTCCACCATCTTGCACCGCGGCCGCTTCCACCATCTTGTACCGGGGCCGCTTCCACCATCTTGCACCGGGGCCGCTTCCACCATCTTGCACCGGGGCCGCTTCCACCATCTTGCACCGGGGCCGCTTCCACCATCTTGCACCGGGGCCGCTTCCACCATCTTGTACCGGGGCCGCCTCCATCATCTTGCACCGGGGCCGCCTCCACAATCTTGCACCGGGGCCGCCTCCACCATCTTGCACCGGGGCCGCTTCCACCATCTTGCACCGGGGCCGCCTCCATCATCTTGCACCGGGGCCGCCTCCACAATCTTGCACCGGGGCCGCTTCCACCATCTTGTACCGGGGCCGCTTCCACCATCTTGCACCGGGGCCGCTTCCACCATCTTGCACCGGGGCCGCTTCCACCATCTTGCACCGGGGCCGCTTCCACCATCTTGCACCGCGGCCGCTTCCACCATCTTGCACCGGGGCCGCTTCCACCATCTTGCACCGGGGCCGCTTCCACCATCTTGTACCGGGGCCGCTTCCACCATCTTGCACCGCGGCCGCTTCCACCATCTTGCACCGGGGCCGCTTCCACCATCTTGCACCGGGGCCGCTTCCACCATCTTGTACCGGGGCCGCTTCCACCATCTTGCACCGGGGCCGCTTCCACCATCTTGCACCGCGGCCGCTTCCACCATCTTGCACCGGGGCCGCCTCCACGAATCTTGCACCGGGGCCGCCTCCACCATCTTGCACCGGGGCCGCTTCCACCATCTTGCACCGGGGCCGCTTCCACCATCTTGCACCGGGGCCGCCTCCACGAATCTTGCACCGGGGCCGCCTCCACCATCTTGCACCGGGGCCGCTTCCACCATCTTGCACCGGGGCCGCTTCCACCATCTTGCACCGGGGCCGCCTCCACGAATCTTGCACCGGGGCCGCTTCCACCATCTTGCACCGGGGCCGCCTCCACCATCTTGCACCGGGGCCGCCTCCACCATCTTGCACCGGGGCCGGCGCTCGCTACGCCGCTAAGCAGAGAGCAACCATTTTCTAAACTGTATTCTTAACTGCTGGGTGGTGAGCCGCCAGCCAGCCTTTACTTTGTGGATTTATCCTCCTTCATCTATCTGGGCGGCACGGTGGCCCAGCGGTTAGCGGTGTCGCCTCACAGAAAGACGGTCCTGGGTTCGATCCCCGGGGTTGTCCAACCTTGAAGGTCGTCCCAGGTGGTCCCTTGTGTGGCGTTCTCATGTTCTCCCCGTGTCTGTGGTGGGTGCTAAGGGTTTCCCCCACCATCAAAAGAAACATGCATGTTAGGGTTTATACTCCTGTCTGTGCCCCTGAGCAAGGCAGTGGGAAGAGAACTGGAGTTGGTCCGTCGGGCGCAGCATGAAGGCGGCAGCCCACTGCTCCTAGCTACACAGATCACAGCTAGGATGGGTTAACTTGCAGTAACAAGTTCCCCGAGGGCATTAATAAAGCCAACTTAATTTAATAATTAATTAATCATCACGCCGGCCGAGTCCTTTTCCCTGAGCTGAGGGCAATAAAAGGGGCAAATTCTGAGTGACAGTTGTGAAGAACTGACACGGCCCAGTTTTGGCGACTGTAGTTGGGAGAAACACATAACCAATGCCATCAGACTGCTGCTTCTTACCAGGAGTACACTTGAACCAACGTAGGTGCAAAGACACACACACCACACACACACCAACACACACACACACACACACATACACACACACACACACATATATATTTGCAAAACCAAAGACACTGTGGCAGCTGAAGTACCCTGCGCTGTAACCTACATGCTCTTGTGTGTCTACTAACAATGCAGACTGAGCACCACCCACAAGCACCACCCACAAGCACCCCCACGAGCACCCCCCACGAGCACCACCCACAAGCACCCCCCACGACGAGAACAAATAGTCATCTGCCTGGAAGTTGACCTGTCACTGGTAAGCCTCACCTCACATGCAAAACAGTAGGGTTGTGTGTGTGTGTGTGTGTGTGTGTGTGTGTGCGAGGGTGAGTCAGAGAGGGAGACAGAGAGAGACAGCAGGGAGAACGTGGGTGTGTATGAACATGCTGGCAGTATTTTTAAGCGTGTCTCTTACCCAGTTCATCTCTGAGGTGGGCTATTTCCAGGGATAACTCCTTCTTCTGCTTCAAGGTCTCCTCACGCTGGAGAGAGAGAGAGACACAGAGAGAGAGAGACACAGAGAGACACGAGAGAGAGAGAGAGAGAGAGAGAGTTAAAAAACCTCAAGTTAGATTTAACTTTATTCAAGAGACAGAAGACATCAGCAGGAGTCCGGACTTGTTTTGTGCACATCAGGGGCAGAACACGCGGCCCACATGAACCAGATTTCCAACGTGAAGACTGGTCCGGGACCATAACCACGCTGGCCAGCAGCTGCCCAACAGCCAGCGAGGCCGCCTTGTGACCAGAGGCTTACTGCGCCGGTTCAAATACTGATTTGACAGAGTTTGATTGACAGGGAGGAGCGGGACGAGCTCTCTGCCCCCCTCCCAGAGATGCCCTGAGCAAGGTTTCTACCCATAACCACTTTGGACCGGCAGCAGAAAACTAAATCCACGGTCGGCTCACGGTGGCCCAGTGGTTAGCGCTGTAGCCTCATAGCAAGAAGGTCCTGGGTTCGAACCCCGGGGTTGTCCAACCTTGGGGGTCATCCCAGGTCGTCCTCTGTGTGGAGTTTGCATGTTCTCCCCGTGTCTGCGGTGGGGTTTCTCCGGGTGCTCCGGTTTCCCCCACCATCAAAAAGACATGCATGTTAGGGTTAATACTCCTGCCTGTGCCCCTGAGCAAGGCATGGCGAGACGAGCTGCAGTTGGTCCCCGGGTGGTGCAGGGTGGCTGCCCGCTCCTCCTCGCTACACAGCCAGGATGGTCCCATGCAGAGCAGAATTTCCCCCACGGGGGTCAACAAACAATCTCAAACTCTCACAACCAATATACGCACGTGTGCAGCCATAGCTGCAGGAGGACAGGTGCTGCTAGGGCTGCAAATGTTTAGGCAAATAAAATAAAAACCAAAACATAAACAAGGCCAGCCAATTAGTCCATTACCAAAGGACACCCTGTGAAATCCTGAAAGAACCGCTTCAAGATACAGCGATGAACCAACGTGGACTCGTCCCGCATTACACATTCGCCTTTTGAGCCTGTGCCAAGGTGCGCGGGTGAAACACCCAGCAGAGGCCTGCTGCCCCTCCCCTCACTCGGCTCACGTCGAGTCCTGCATGGCTGCTCTAAAGCCCCCTGCACACTGTGGGATGTCGAGCTCATAAACTGGGGTTCAGCATCCAGTGTGAGGTGTGTAGACTGTAGGATGACAACACGACTGAAACACAGGCTGCGGCACAAGTCCATTAAAACGTCACCAGCGGGTCACCGCCGCTCGTTTAGCTCGTTTTGTTGAATCCATCACATTTGGGTCACAGATGCTAACCGTGTGTTTGTTTGTGTTTGGCGCCAGCAAAGATCCTGCGTGGCGTTGATCAGTGTGTCATTTCTTGCTGCTTATCTATTGGTTGGTTAGGAGACGTAGGCCACAGCAGCAGTCACGTTGTGAGATGGTCGTCCTACATTTCTGCCCCCGTCAGACTTTTGTCCCGGGTTGTCTCCGGTCACCAGACCGTCATAACGGCTGTCTTTGAGCCTGTCCCACAGGGCGACGTAGACCACCGTTTTGGACCATGACCAAAGGTATCAACACGTTTAGTCGTCTGTCGTCTGAGACGGCCCACATCATACAGTCTGTAGGAGGCATCAGGCCAGCGGTGGCGAACCATGTGTCATGGAGAGCCACGTGTACGCAGGTTTTCATTCCAGCCGGACTCCACACCAGGTGGTTTCACCGATTAGAACCCTTCAGCCAAATAGGAAGAATGTAGAACGTATCAGGGAAATCAGCTGGTGTGGAGTTGGGCTGGAACGAAAACCTGTGTACACATGGCTCTCCATGGCCCATGGTTCACTACCCCTGCTTCAGGTTCACCACCCCCGCTTCAGGTTCAACACACCTGCCTCAGGTTCACCATCCTGCTTTAGGTTCGCCACCCCTGCCTCAGGTTCACCATCCCTGCTTCAGGTTCACCACCCCTGCTTCAGGTTCACCATCCCTGCTTCAGGTTCACCACCCCTGCTTCAGGTTCACCACCCCTGCTTTAGGTTCACCATCCCTGCTCTAGGTTCACCACCCCTGCTCTAGGTTCACCACACCTGCTTTAAGTTCACCACCCCTGCTTCAGGTTCACCACCCCTGCTTCAGGTTCACCATCCCTGCTTCAGGTTCAACACACCTGCCTCAGGTTCACCATCCCTGCTTTAGGTTCGCCACCCCTGCTTCAGGTTCACCACCCCTGCTCTAGGTTCACCACCCCTGCTCTAGGTTCACCACCCCTGCTTTAAGTTCACCACCCCTGCTTCAGGTTCACCACCCCTGCTTCAGGTTCACCATCCCTGCTTCAAGTTCACCACCCCTGCTTCAGATTCAACACACCTGCCTCAGGTTCACCATCCCCGCTTTAGGTTCGCCACCCCTGCTTCAGGTTCACCACCCCTGCTCTAGGTTCACCACCCCGGCTCTAGGTTCACCCCCCCTGCTTTAGGTTCACCACCCCTGCTCTAGGTTCACCACCCCTGCGTCAGGTTCACCACCCCTGCTTCAGGTTCAACACACCTGCTTCAGGTTCACCACCCCTGCTCTAGGTTCACCACCCCTGCTCTAGGTTCACCACACCTGCTTTAGGTTCACCACACCTGCTTTAAGTTCACCACCCCTGCTTCAGGCTCACCACCTCTGCTTCAGGTTCACCATCCCTGCTTCAGGTTCGCCACCCTGCTTCAGGTTATCCACCCCTGCTTTAGGTTCACCACCCATGCTCTAGGTTCACCACACCTGCTTTAGGTTCACCACCCCTGCTTCAGGTTCACCACCCCTGCTCTAGGTTCACCACACCTGCTTTAGGTTCACCACCCCTGCTTCAGGTTCGCCACCCCTGCTCTAGGTTCGCCACCCCTGCTTCAGGTTCTCCACCCCTGCTTCAGGTTCTCCACCCCTGCTTTAGGTTCACCACCCATGCTCTAGGTTCACCACCCCTGCTCTAGGTTCACCACCCCTGCTCTAGGTTCACCCCCCCTGCTCTAGGTTCACCACCTCTGCTTTAGGTTCACCACCCCTGCTCTAGGTTCACCACCCCTGCTTTGCTTTAGGCAAACAGGTGTCTGTCATGCAACCTTGCATTCATTAAGACATGAATCCACTGTCTCAATGTCTACCCAAGCATTCTCCACACACACACACACACACACACACAATCTTGAATACAAATAAAAACCAAAGGTGCACACGTGGACTGCTGCGCCCCAGCTCAACTCGCTGGTGCAGCAGATGGTGTAACGCCGTCTAAAGTGCAACGCCGCCCTTCCAACCAGCGACCAGCAGAGACATGGAAGCGCCTGTTAAAGCGGAAACCGATGCATTCCCCCTCTCACTTTCATCTTCCTCCCTTGTTAATGTGCACGTACACACACACAGACACACACACACACACACACACACACAGACACACACACACACACACACACACACACACACACACCGAGTCATAAAGCCCATCTGTTCCCAGCAGGGTTGGTAAAGTGGAAGAGCGGACCGAGGAGAGGGTGGGAAGGAGGGAAGGAGAGTAGTGCTAAAAAAAGAAAAGAATAGCAGAGGGCTCAGCCAGGGGGGTATTCAACAGCCGAGCAAAGCGACACTAGCAGCTCCGTACCTGAACAGCTGAGGAGAGAACGAGGACAAATAGTTTGCTCAGAGACAACGATCTGCGGACAACAGAGAAGACAGCAAACAGGAAGAGACGGACGGCAGCAAAGACAAGGAAAGAAGAAGTCCAGAGAGGAGAGACGAGTCAAGCCGTGTGGGAGGACCTGGGGACACGGCCATGACGGGAGGGAGGACTGGGTGTCGCTTTAACGAAGACACGGAGCTGAAGAAGAGACCCGAGCTGAGCGGGGAACGATGAAAAGCGAAGACCAGCACCTTGCGTTTCCTCTTGCGGCGGTGGCGGGGCTTCTTGAGGTGGGCTTTGCTGGCAGAGGAGCCCATGGCGTCTCCCCAAGGGGAGAAACTTCACCAACTCCTGGATCTCCTCTCTCTCGGTTGTCCTCTGAACACGTTGTGACACTCCTGCGCACTACTGGACAGGCGGAAACGTGCTCTCCCTCTCCCACACCCGACTGAGTAGAAAACGAGACCTGCCCGGCATTCTCTCCCTCTCCCCCTCCCCCTCCCTCTCTCCCTCCCTCCCTCTCCCCCTCTCTCCCTCCCTCCCTCCCTCCCGCCCTCTCTCTCTCCCCCTCGCTCTGTCTCCCTCCCTCCCCGTCTCTCTCTCCCTCCCTCCCTCTCTGTCTGTATCCCTTACTCCCTCCCTCTCTCCGTCTCCCTCCTTCTCTCCCTCCCTTTGTCTCTCTCTCTCTCTCTCTCTCTCTCTCTCTCCCCCTCTCTGTCTCCCTCCCTCCCCGTCTCTCTCTCCCTCCCTCTCTGTCTGTATCCCTTACTCCCTCCTTCTCTCCCTCCCTTTGTCTCTCTCTCTCTCTCTCTCTCTCTCTCTCTCTCTCTCCCTCCACACACACACCACCTCCCTCTTTCTCTCCCTCCTCTGACTGGGACACCCTCTCATTATTAGTGACTACACTTTTTACCTTCCCAACTCCTCCCTCCTCCCACCTGTTAACCAGAGACCTCCCTTATCCACCCATCCACCCCTCCTCTGGTCCTCCTCCATCAAGCTGAGTAAACACGTCGGTCCAGCTACTGTGTGAAGGAATGTCAAGAGTTGGACACATCTGACCCATTCATTCCTCGCATCTCACTCCTCATCCATCTTGTTCCTGTCCGGGCGGTCCGTCTAAAACAACCCACTGTCTTTCCTCTCCCTGCTCCCTTCTGTCTCTCTCCTGCTTTCTTTTCACCTCCTCACCACCTTTCATCGATCACTCTCACGCGACACCTCTCTCTCTCTCTCTCTCTCTCTCTCTCTCTTTAGATGCAAAGCCCCTTGCTGACCCTCATCAAACGTCACCAACAGACATGTAGTCCCATGTTCCGTTGAAGCACCTGTGTAGAGTCATGGGGGGGGGGACCCCTCAAAAAATGACTGTGAGTGCATCTAAAGGTATCTGTGTAGAGTCATGGGGGGGGGGACCCCTCAAAAAATGACCGTGAGTGCATCTAAAGGTATCTGTGTAGAGTCATGGGGGGGGGGGACCCCCTCAAAAAATGACCGTGAGTGCATCTAAAGGTATCTGTGTAGAGTCATGGGGGGGGGACCCCTCAAAAAATGACCGTGAGTGCATCTAAAGGTATCTGTGTAGAGTCATGGGGGGGGGGACCCCTCAAAAAATGACCGTGAGTGCATCTAAAGGTATCTGTGTAGAGTCATGGGGGGGGGACCCCTCAAAAAATGACCATGAGTGCATCTAAAAGTTTCTGTGTAGAGTCATGGAGGGGGGGACCCCTCAAAAAATGACCGTGAGTGCATCTAACAGTATCTGTGTAGAGTCATGGGGGGGGGACCCCTCAAAAAATGACCGTGAGTGCATCTAAAGGTATCTGTGTAGAGTCATGGGGGGGGGGACCCCTCAAAAAATGACCGCGAGTGCATCTAAAGGTATCTGTGTAGAGTCATGGGGGGGGGGGACCCCTCAAAAAATGACTGTGAGTGCATCTAAAGGTATCTGTGTAGAGTCATGGGGGGGGGACCCCTCAAAAAATGACCATGAGTGCATCTAAAAGTTTCTGTGTAGAGTCATGGAGGGGGGGACCCCTCAAAAAATGACCGTGAGTGCATCTAACAGTATCTGTGTAGAGTCATGGGGGGGGGACCCCTCAAAAAATGACCGTGAGTGCATCTAAAGGTATCTGTGTAGAGTCATGGGGGGGGGGACCCCTCAAAAAATGACCGCGAGTGCATCTAAAGGTATCTGTGTAGAGTCATGGGGGGGGGGACCCCTCAAAAAATGACTGTGAGTGCATCTAAAGGTATCTGTGTAGAGTCATGGGGGGGGGGGACCCCTCAAAAAATGACCGTGAGTGCATCTAAAGGTATCTG
>NC_079215.1:3763507-3796007 GCF_029633865.1 Lampris incognitus | reverse complement strand
TGCCCTTTGACCTCTGATGACCAGTAGTTCTCCTGATCTCCTACGTTAAATGATGCTCTTATCGTAAGTCGCTTTGGATAAAAGCGTCGGCTAAATGGCTGTAATGTCATGTCATGTAATAATTATTTGCATTATACAACTAAATTATATTTAACATGTTTCAGTAGATTCTCATCTCTGGATGTTTGAAGGGGGCGGCGCCCCAGCGCCCTGTACTGGCCAGCCGCCACTGTTATCAACTCATTTCAAGATTTAAACTCTACTGACCAGAACTTCTTCAAAATTACGACATTCAATCCAAGCTACGAGAAACAAGCCAAGCCTGTATGGGGAAAAACTGTGTGTGTGTGTGTGTGTGTGTGTGTTGGAAAATCACCTGAGGTTGAGGAAACAGCTGCAGGCATTTCACCTGTGAGGCATTCTAAATATGCCTCTCCCACCCAAAACCATTAACGATTCAGTGGGAGAAAGACAAAAGCAAAATGAAAAAGTGAGAAGACGTTGGACAGGAGGAAAACATCTGATGAAGAGACATTGAAGTGCATTCATTCATTCATTCATTCATTCATTCATTCATTCATTCACTCATTCATTCATTCATTCATTCATCTTCAGCCACTTCTCCGGGGTCGGGTCGTGGTGGCAGCAAGCTAAGTAGGGCACTCCAGACCTCCCTCTCCCCAGCAACGCCCTCCAGCTCCTCCTGGGGGATCCCAAGGCGTTCCCAGGCCAGATTGGACATGTAGTCCCTCCAGTGAGTTCTGGGTCTACTCCGGAGTCTCCTCCCAGTTGGACGTACCTGGTAAACCTCCAAAGGAAGGAGCCCAGGAGGCATCCTGATCAGATGCCTGAACCACCTCAACTGGCTCCTCTTCACACGAAGGAGCAGCAGCTCTACTCCGAGCTCCCTCCGGATGTCCGAGCTCCTCACCCTATCTCTAAGGCTGAGGAGCCCAGACACCCTACAGAGGAAACTCATTTCAGCCGCTTGTTCCCGCGACCTCACCCTTTGGCTCACTACCCAAAGCTCCTGACCACAGGTGAGGGCTGGAACCAGGACTGACTGGTGAATTGAGAGCTTTGCCTCCCGGCTCAGCTCCCTCTTCACCACAACGACACATAACAGTTCACTGGGCAGAACCAGAAATACGTTTTGTAAATATGTGTGTTAATGTGTGATGATACATTTTTAGTTTACATTCCATTACCATACTGCAAAACACAAAACCTGTGGTAAAAATAATCAAAGAGCAAATATTTCTCCAGTCACCAATTAAAGTCCAGGATTGTGCGACTGACACTTCCTGGTTCCTGGCTGGACCAACCACCAACCTTCATCCTCTGATGAAAAGGCCCGCCTTACAAATATGTGTTACCCTGACGGAGGCGGAGGCTTATGGCTAGAGTATGGCGGTGACAAGGATGTCTGAAGGCGATGAAGATGTGGACAGTCCTAACGGAGCTTCACGTGGCTGTGTCAGGGAGCCATGCGAGCAGGGCTACGTGGACGGGACACATCGGCGCAGCGATGAAGCAGAAACGTCTGGATGCTCGGTAACCCAGGTGAGGAAGTCCCAGAGAGGTGGACCAGCTCATCTGGACACAACGATTACAGAGAGACGTTTCATCATCTACAAGTGACCTCTTCAGTGTCACCTGACTGCCGGTGTCCCCACCCCTATAAACAATACAGTGGCCTCATTAGTGTCACCTAACTGCAGGTGTAGTTGCAATCCCAGCATTGTAAGACGGCGACAGATGTACTGTTAGCCCCCCCACCCCTCCCCCCTCCCCGTCTCTGTGAAGAGGAAACAGGCGTTGGTTTTGTCAGTGACACCACACGGGGTTTCTGTTTGGGATGCAACCACGACATTACCTGAAGCAGACCTGCAGAAATCCAGCTGTCAACAGAAACCACGAGTGTGATGGATTACACAACAAGAAACAAGACACATCCTGACAACACTCATGTCTGGTACCGTGAGACTACAGACACCAGACGAGAGTGGCATGCAGTCACACCTGCCGAGAAAGCCCATGGAGACAAATAATAATCTGCACACACACACACACACACACACACACACACACAACGACACACCCACTAACACACCAGGCCAGACCAACCACCCTCTGCTGAAAACAACACTTACACAGCACACAACACAACAGTTGACAATAAAGTTAACTGCTATCAGGCAGCTGTTGTGTGCACAACACACAATCATGTCATGCAGAACACCCAATCAATTTACACACACACACACACACACACACACACACACACACACACACACACACACACACACACACTTCTAGGTCTTTTTGCCAGATGCCAGTTGTATGTCTGTTTGTGTTTAAACTTCCTTTTAAACGTCTAAACGTCGTCTGTCCGCCTCTTAACTTTAACGTGTCTTCTGTAACGTGTCTCATGTGGACTAAGACACATTTTATTACTTTACTTTTGTTCTAGAGTACTTTTACTTTACTTTATTACTATTATGAAGCACTTTGTAAACCATCAGGTGCTATTCATCTCCTCATATGCACCACCTCATATGCACCACCTCATATACATCACCTTATATACATCACCTCATATGCACCACCTCATATGCACCACCCCATATACACCACCTCATATACATCACTTCATATACATCACCCCATATACATCACCTCATATACATCACCTCATATACATCACCTCATATACGCCACCTCATATACATCACCTCATATACACCACCCATTATACACCACCTCATATACACCACCTCATATACTCCACCCATTATACACCACCCCATATACATCACCTCATATACACCACCCATTATACACCACCCATTATACACCACCTCATATACACCACCTCATATACTCCACCCATTATACATCACCTCATATACACCACCTCATATACACCACCCCATATACATCACCTCATATACACCACCCCATATACACCACCTCATATACACCACCTCATATACATCACCTCATATACACCACCTCATATACATCACCTCATATACACCACCTCATATACTCCACCCATTATACACCACCTCATATACACCACCCCATATACACCACCTTATACACCACCCCATATACACCACCCCATATACATCACCTCATATACATCACCTCATATACACCACCTCATATACACCACTTCATATACTCCACCCATTATACTCCACCCCATATACATCACCTCATATACACCACCTCATATACTCCACCCATTATACACCACCCCATATACATCACCTCATATACACCACCTCATATACTCCACCCATTATACACCACCTCATATACACCACCTCATATACACCACCCCATATACATCACCTCATATACATCACCTCATATACACCACCCCATATACACCACCCCATATACACCACCTCATATACACCACCTCATATACATCACCTCATATACATCACCTCATATACACCACCCCATATACACCACCTCATATACACCACCTCATATACACCACCTCATATTCACAACCCCATATACACCACCTCATATACACCACCCGATATACACCACCCATTATACATCACCTCATATACATCACCTCATATACTCCACCAATTATAGACCACCCCATATACATCACCTTATATACATCACCTAATATACACCACCCATTATACACCACCTCATACACACAAAATAAAAGCTCAACTTATTTACTCACAAATCTATGATCCCTTACTGTAAACTTTAATCATCCATTTCCTGCTTTTTATCTTGCTCCGGTTTTACCCTGCTCTGGTTTTACCCTGCTCTGGTTTTACCCTGCTCTTGTTTTACTCTGCTCCTGTTTTACCCTGCTCTGGTTTTACCCTGCTCTGGTTTTACCCTGCTCTGGTTTTACCCTGCTCTGGTTTTACCCTGCTCCTGTTTTACCCTGCTCTGGTTTTACCCTGCTCTTGTTTTACCCTGCTCTGGTTTTACCCTGCTCTTTTTTACCCTGCTCTGGTTTTACCCTGCTCCTGTTTTACCCTGCTCCGGTTTTACCCTGCTCTTGATTTACCCTGCTCTGGTTTTACCCTGCTCTTGTTTTACTCTGCTCCTGTTTTACCCTGCTCTGGTTTTACCCTGCTCTGGTTTTACTCTGCTCCTGTTTTACTCTGCTCCTGTTTTACCCTGCTCTGGTTTTACCCTGCTCTTTTTTACCCTGCTCCTGTTTTACCCTGCCCCGGTTTTACCCTGCTCTGGTTTTACCCTGCTCTGGTTTTACCCTGCTCTGGTTTTACCCTGCTCTGGTTTTACCCTGCTCTTTTTTACCCTGCTCTGGTTTTACCCTGCTCCGGTTTTACCCTGCTCCTGTTTTACCCTGCTCCTGTTTTACCCTGCTCTGGTTTTACCCTGCTCATGTTTTACCCTGCTCTGGTTTTACCCTGCTCTGGTTTTACCCTGCTCATGTTTTACCCTGCTCCTGTTTTACCCTGCTCCGGTTTAACCCTGCTCATGTTTTACCCTGCTCCTGTTTTACCCTGCTCCTGTTTTACCCTGCTCCGGTTTAACCCTGCTCATGTTTTACCCTGCTCCTGTTTTACCCTGCTCCTGTTTTACCCTGCTCCGGTTTAACCCTGCTCATGTTTTACCCTGCTCCGGTTTTACCCTGCTCCTGTTTTACCCTGCCCCGGTTTTACCCTGCTCTGGTTTTACCCTGCTCCTGTTTTACCCTGCTCTGGTTTTACCCTGCTCTGGTTTTACCCTGCTCTTTTTTACCCTGCTCTGGTTTTACCCTGCTCCGGTTTTACCCTGCTCCTGTTTTACCCTGCTCCTGTTTTACCCTGCTCCTGTTTTACCCTGCTCTGGTTTTACCCTGCTCATGTTTTACCCTGCTCTGGTTTTACCCTGCTCTGGTTTTACCCTGCTCATGTTTTACCCTGCTCCTGTTTTACCCTGCTCCGGTTTAACCCTGCTCATGTTTTACCCTGCTCCTGTTTTACCCTGCTCTGGTTTTACCCTGCTCATGTTTTACCCTGCTCCTGTTTTACCCTGCTCTTGTTTTACCCTGCTCATGTTTTACCCTGCTCTGGTTTTACCCTGCTCTGGTTTTACCCTGCTCTGGTTTTACCCTGCTCCTGTTTTACCCTGCTCCTGTTTTACCCTGCTCTGGTTTTACCCTGCTCTGGGTTTACCCTGCTCCGGTTTTACCCTGCTCCGGTTTTACCCTGCTCCTGTTTTACCCTGCTCTGGTTTTACCCTGCTCTTGATTTACCCTGCTCTGGTTTTACCCTGCTCCTGTTTTACCCTGCTCTGGTTTTACCCTGCTCCTGTTTTACCCTGCTCTGGTTTTACCCTGCTCTTGATTTACCCTGCTCTTGATTTACCCTGCTCTGGTTTTACCCTGCTCTGGTTTTACCCTGCTCTGGTTTTACCCTGCTCTGGTTTTACCCTGCTCTTGATTTACCCTGCTCTGGTTTTACCCTGCTCTTGTTTTACCCTGCTCTGGTTTTACCCTGCTCAGGTTTTACCCTGCTCTGGTTTGACCCTGCTCTTGTTTTACCCTGCTCCGGTTTTACCCTGCTCCTGTTTTACCCTGCTCTGGTTTTACCCTGCTCTTTTTTACCCTGCTCTGGTTTTACCCTGCTCTTGATTTACCCTGCTCTGGTTTTACCCTGCTCCTGTTTTACCCTGCTCTGGTTTTACCCTGCTCTGGTTTTACCCTGCTCCTGTTTTACCCTGCTCCTGTTTTACCCTGCTCTGGTTTTACCCTGCTCTGGGTTTACCCTGCTCCGGTTTTACCCTGCTCCGGTTTTACCCTGCTCCTGTTTTACCCTGCTCTGGTTTTACCCTGCTCTTTTTTACCCTGCTCTGGTTTTACCCTGCTCCTGTTTTACCCTGCTCTGGTTTTACCCTGCTCATGTTTTACCCTGCTCCTGTTTTACCCTGCTCTTGTTTTACCCTGCTCATGTTTTACCCTGCTCTGGTTTTACCCTGCTCCGGTTTTACCCTGCTCCTGTTTTACCCTGCTCCTGTTTTACCCTGCTCTGGTTTTACCCTGCTCTGGGTTTACCCTGCTCTGGTTTTACCCTGCTCCGGTTTTACCCTGCTCCTGTTTTACCCTGCTCCGGTTTTACCCTGCTCTTTTTTACCCTGCTCTGGTTTTACCCTGCTCTTGATTTACCCTGCTCTGGTTTTACCCTGCTCCTGTTTTACCCTGCTCTGGTTTTACCCTGCTCCTGTTTTACCCTGCTCTGGTTTTACCCTGCTCTTGATTTACCCTGCTCTGGTTTTACCCTGCTCTGGTTTTACCCTGCTCTGGTTTTACCCTGCTCTGGTTTTACCCTGCTCCTGTTTTACCCTGCTCTGGTTTTACCCTGCTCTTTTTTACCCTGCTCTGGTTTTACCCTGCTCTTGATTTACCCTGCTCCGGTTTTACCCTGCTCCTGTTTTACCCTGCTCTGGTTTTACCCTGCTCTGGTTTTACACTGCTCCGGTTTTACCCTGCTCCTGTTTTACCCTGCTCCTGTTTTACCCTGCTCTGGTTTTACCCTGCTCTGGGTTTACCCTGCTCCGGTTTTACCCTGCTCCGGTTTTACCCTGCTCCTGTTTTACCCTGCTCTGGTTTTACCCTGCTCTTTTTTACCCTGCTCTGGTTTTACCCTGCTCCTGTTTTACCCTGCTCTGGTTTTACCCTGCTCTTGATTTACCCTGCTCTGGTTTTACCCTGCTCTGGTTTTACCCTGCTCTGGTTTTACCCTGCTCTGGTTTTACCCTGCTCTTGATTTACCCTGCTCTGGTTTTACCCTGCTCTTGTTTTACCCTGCTCTGGTTTTACCCTGCTCCTGTTTTACCCTGCTCTGGTTTTACCCTGCTCCTGTTTTACCCTGCTCTGGTTTTACCCTGCTCTTGATTTACCCTGCTCTGGTTTTACCCTGCTCTGGTTTTACCCTGCTCTGGTTTTACCCTGCTCTGGTTTTACCCTGCTCTTGATTTACCCTGCTCTGGTTTTACCCTGCTCTTGTTTTACCCTGCTCCGGTTTTACCCTGCTCCTGTTTTACCCTGCTCCGGTTTTACCCTGCTCCTGTTTTACCCTGCTCCGGTTTTACCCTGCTCTTGATTTACCCTGCTCTGGTTTTACCCTGCTCTGGTTTTACCCTGCTCTGGTTTTACCCTGCTCTGGTTTTACCCTGCTCTGGTTTTACCCTGCTCCTGTTTTACCCTGCTCTGGTTTTACCCTGCTCTTTTTTACCCTGCTCTGGTTTTACCCTGCTCTTGATTTACCCTGCTCCGGTTTTACCCTGCTCCTGTTTTACCCTGCTCTGGTTTTACCCTGCTCTGGTTTTACACTGCTCTGGTTTTACCCTGCTCCTGTTTTACCCTGCTCCTGTTTTACCCTGCTCTGGTTTTACCCTGCTCTGGGTTTACCCTGCTCCGGTTTTACCCTGCTCCGGTTTTACCCTGCTCCTGTTTTACCCTGCTCTGGTTTTACCCTGCTCTTTTTTACCCTGCTCTGGTTTTACCCTGCTCCTGTTTTACCCTGCTCTGGTTTTACCCTGCTCTTGATTTACCCTGCTCTGGTTTTACCCTGCTCTGGTTTTACCCTGCTCTGGTTTTACCCTGCTCTGGTTTTACCCTGCTCTGGTTTTACCCTGCTCTTGATTTACCCTGCTCTGGTTTTACCCTGCTCTTGTTTTACCCTGCTCCGGTTTTACCCTGCTCCTGTTTTACCCTGCTCCGGTTTTACCCTGCTCCTGTTTTACCCTGCTCCGGTTTTACCCTGCTCCGGTTTTACCCTGCTCCGGTTTTACCCTGCTCCGGTTTTACCCTGCTCTGGTTTTACCCTGCTCTGGTTTTACCCTGCTCTTGATTTACCCTGCTCTGGTTTTACCCTGCTCTTGTTTTACCCTGCTCCGGTTTTACCCTGCTCCTGTTTTACCCTGCTCTGGTTTTACCCTGCTCTTGATTTACCCTGCTCTGGTTTTACCCTGCTCTGGTTTTACCCTGCTCCGGTTTTACCCTGCTCCTGTTTTACCCTGCTCTGGGTTTACCCTGCTCCGGTTTTACCCTGCTCCGGTTTTACCCTGCTCCTGTTTTACCCTGCTCTGGTTTTACCCTGCTCTGGTTTTACCCTGCTCTGGTTTTACCCTGCTCCTGTTTTACCCTGCTCTGGGTTTACCCTGCTCTGGTTTTACCCTGCTCCGGTTTTACCCTGCTCCTGTTTTACCCTGCTCTGGTTTTACCCTGCTCTGGTTTTACCCTGCTCTTGATTTACCCTGCTCCGGTTTTACCCTGCTCCTGTTTTACCCTGCTCCGGTTTTACCCTGCTCTTGATTTACCCTGCTCCGGTTTTACCCTGCTCCTGTTTTACCCTGCTCCGGTTTTACCCTGCTCTTGATTTACCCTGCTCTGGTTTTACCCTGCTCTGGTTTTACCCTGCTCTGGTTTTACCCTGCTCTGGTTTTACCCTGCTCTTGATTTACCCTGCTCTTGTTTTACCCTGCTCTGGTTTTACCCTGCTCTGGTTTTACCCTGCTCTTGATTTACCCTGCTCTGGTTTTACCCTGCTCTGGTTTGACCCTGCTCTGGTTTGACCCTGCTCTGGTTTGACCCTGCTCTGGTTTTACCCTGCTCTGGTTTAAGTGCGCTGCTTGGCATTTTAAATGAAGAGGGTCTTTGCCTGTGTGGTTGGTGTCGGCCTGTAGATGACTGATCTCATCATCTTGTGTATAAATCTGTGATGGTTTAACTCTGTGATCACTTCAGTCTTACTCTTGTTTCTTAATTTCATCCTTTTTGTGTTGTTGCATTTTCTTTGCTCTTTTTAAATGCACTACTTTGCATTTTTAATGTAAAACAATTTGGGAGCACTTTAAAGATTCATTACACAGAGTAACTCAAGAGCAAAATGTAAGTAACATAACTACGATGTTTGCTTCCTTGTCATTATAATGTGCCACTGCCCTAAACATAATCTACACACATAATCTATACACATAATCTACACACATAATCTATACATATAATCTACACACATAATCTATACATATAATCTATACACATAATCTACACACATAATCTATACACATAATCTATACATATAATCTACACACATAATATATACATATAAACTATGTACATACTCTATACATATAATCTACACACATAATCTATACACATAATCTATACATATAATATACACACATAATCTATACATATACTCTATACACATAATCTATACATATAATCTACACACATAATCTACATATAATCTATACACATAATCTATACACAATCTATACATATAATCTATACACATAATCCATACATGTAATCTACACACAATCTAATCTATACACATAATCTATACATATAATTAATACATATAATCTATACACATAATCTACACATACAATCTACACACATAATCTATACATATACTCTATACACATAATCTATACATATAATCTACACACATAATCTACATATAATCTATACACATAATCTATACACAATCTATACATATAATCTATACACATAATCTACACACAATCTAATCTATACACATAATCTATACATATAATTAATACATATAATCTATATACATAATCTATACATATAATTAATACATATGATCTATACAGTGGCTCAGAAGTGCAAAAAACAAAAACAAAATGCACAAAAAGAAAAACTAGCAGCCCTGGGGTTTTTGTGTTTGTGTTTTGCACTTCAGGGCTGCACGTTTTTGTTTTTGCATGTTGCATCTGCACCTTGGGGCCAAAAGCTTTTGCTTTTGCGTTTTCTTTTTGTGTTTTGCACTTCAGAGCCACCGTAGCGCTCTATCAAACACTGCATGGGAGGAATTCATGAACCCCTCGTCCCAGACATGTAGTCTGACTCCTCTGTGTCACAGGCATGAATAGTAATTAGCTGCTAAACTTCAACATCAGGTGAATATTGAATGTCCTGCTGAGTAACACAACCACAGTGAAGTCAGCACCGCATACAACACACACCTTGAATTTCAGTTTCACATAATTCATATTCATCCCTGTGACACCAGATTCAATACACTTACTCTGAATTTCAGATACGTCTGGCACCATGTGACTTGTGACTGTGTTTAGTGTGTGTCATATCCGACATGACATTATAATGACACGGAAGCACACTAGAGGTTTAGGGAAGCCCCTACTGTCCTCATGAACACCTGACTCGTCACGCACTCGTGTCTGTTTGTAGGAGGACTGTCCTGAACTCTGCTGGCTTATTTTCAGTGTTCGTGTGGGCGACTGATGGATTTTGGCAGGAAGCAGCTCTGTCGGGGCTGACGCAGAACGATGTGCTGCTACTGACAACTGGGTGTGGGCTAAAGGACGTCGCGTCTCCTTGCAGCCTCCCATCATCAACAGCCATTAACTCCCTCCGCTCCTCTTTTCACAGCACCACAACCCCCACCCCGAATAGCAACACGGCCAAATCACCACCGACAGCAGATTACCGCTTCAGTCACAGCCTGCGGGGTCGCTCGCCCAACCAGCAGGGTCATTCGCCCAACCAGCAGGGTCGCTCGCCCAGCCCGCAGGGTCGCTCGCCCAACCAGCAGGGTCGCTCGCCCAACCAGCAGGGTCGCTCGCCCAGCCCGCAGGGTCGTTCGCCCAACCAGCAGGGTCGCTCGCCCAGCCCGCAGGGTCGCTCGCCCAACCAGCAGGGTCGCTCGCCCAACCAGCAGGGTCGCTCGCCCAGCCCGCAGGGTCGTTCGCCCAACCAGCAGGGTCGCTCGCCCAGCCTGCAGGGTCGTTCGCCCAACCAGCAGGGTCATTCGCCCAACTAGCAGGGTCGCTCGCCCAACCAGCAGGGTCGCTCGCCCAGCCAGCAGGGTCATTCGCCCAACCAGCAGGGTCGCTCGCCCAGCCTGCAGGGTCGTTCGCCCAACCAGCAGGGTCGCTCGCCCAGCCTGCAGGGTCGTTCGCCCAGCCAGCAGGGTCGCTCGCCCAGCCCGCGGGGTCATTCGCCCAACCAGCAGGGTCGCTCGCCCAACCAGCAGGGTCGCTCGCCCAACCAGCAGGGTCATTCGCCCAACCAGCAGGGTCACTCGCCCAGCCTGCAGGGTCGCTCGCCCAACCAGCAGGGTCATTCGCCCAACCAGCAGGGTCGCTCGCCCAGCCCGCGGGGTCATTCGCCCAACCAGCAGGGTCGCTCGCCCAACCAGCAGGGTCGCTCGCCCAACCAGTAGGGTCATTCGCCCAACCAGCAGGGTCACTCGCCCAGCCTGCAGGGTCGCTCGCCCAACCAGCAGGGTCATTCGCCCAACCAGCAGGGTCGCTCGCCCAGCCCGCAGGGTCGCTCGCCCAACCAGCAGGGTCGCTCGCCCAGCTTTGACAAAGAGGTGGGACGATAAAACACCCCCCTCCCCGCCCCACCCTGCTGACTCTAACGTTTATGAGGGCTGTAGGTGTGCTTCAGTTTGTTCTCATGAAAACAAAATGTCGACTCATTCCTTCTGCCCCCCCCCCCCAAATACTGCCTGGCACGCCACAGCTGTCAATCAAACGTAAATCCCAAGCAAAATGAACATAATTGGTGTGGATTCCTGCAAACTACCGACAGGTCTGTCTGGCTGAAGAAAAAGCAGAACATCTCCCGGGGCGTCTCGTACCACAGACCCCGAATACCAAGACGGTTGCATCACTTGAAACAGCAGTACGGCAACGCCGGCGCCATGGAAACACACAAGCGTATCGCCGCCCGAGTCTCTCAACGCTTACTTCAAGACATCACCAGTAACGTTTCTCACCCCGCCCACACATGTTGTTACTTGTTTCTCACCCCACCCACACATGTTGTTACTTGTTTCTCACCCCACCCACACATGTTGTTACTCGTTTCTCACCCCGCCCACACATGCTGTTACTCGTTTCTCACCCCACCCACACATGCTGTTACTCGTTTCTCACCCCGCCCACACATGCTGTTACTCGTTTCTCACCCCGCCCACACATGCTGTTACTCGTTTCTCACCCCGCCCACACATGCTGTTACTCGTTTCTCATCCCACCCACAGATGTTGTTACTCGTTTCTCATCCCACCCACACATGTTGTTACTCGTTTCTCACCCCACCCACACATGTTGTTACTCGTTTCTCACCCCGCCCACAGATGTTGTTACTCGTTTCTCATCCCACCCACAGATGTTGTTACTCGTTTCTCATCCCACCCACACATGTTGTTACTTGTTTCTCACCCCGCCCACACATGTTGTTACTCGTTTCTCACCCCGCCCACACATGTTGTTACTCGTTTCTCACCCCGCCCACAGATGTTGTTACTCGTTTCTCATCCCACCCACACATGTTGTTACTCGTTTCTCACCCCACCCACACATGTTGTTACTCGTTTCTCACCCCACCCACACATGTTGTTACTCGTTTCTCACCCCACCCACAGATGTTGTTACTCGTTTCTCCCCCCGCTCACACATGTTGTTACTCGTTTCTCATCCCACCCACAGATGTTGTTACTCGTTTCTCACCCCGCCCACAGATGTTGTAACTGGTTTCTCACCCCGCTCACAGATGTTGTTACTCGTTTCTCCCCCCGCCCACAGATGTTGTTACTTGTTTCTCACCCCGCCCACAGATGTTGTTACTCGTTTCTCACCCCACCCACACATGTTGTTACTTGTTTCTCACCCCACCCACACATGTTGTTACTCGTTTCTCACCCCACCCACACATGTTGTTACTCGTTTCTCACCCCGCTCACAGATGTTGTAACTTGTTTCTCACCCCGCCCACAGATGGAGTTACTTGTTTAAAATCATGCTTGTTTAATGATAACAGCCCACGTTTCATGACATTCAGTCTGAAAGTAGAAAGAGTATCTTGAGTCAGTTTCTTGTTCGGTAGTTTCTTTCCCTGCTTCGTAAAACTTCCTCAGAACAACTGACACCCATGAAACAAACGCACTTCCATGAAACAAGCGATGTGACCCATCGGCGGGTCGAGAAAACTCGGTAAGCGATAGCCTGAATGAAGCATTATGAGACTTAGAACAAGGTTAAATCCCCTTTCTGAGCCGTATATCACCCGCAGCAGCAGACTGACGGCAGTGGCGGCGGCAGAGTGGTTTTTTTTGGCTAAATTACAGTGGGGCTACTCCATACAGCGGCGGGGCTCAAATCAATGTCAGAATTTCCATGTGAATACATACACAATAGAATAGCACCCCCCCCAACAGCTGGAGATACCATGCATTAGGCGACTATGGGTTAGATGATGCATGCTCCTTTGTTCACACCCAAAATTACATCGAGAGCAACGAACGTGGACGGCCACTACTACTACTGAGTTTACACAATACTATTCATGCTATTTCAACTCATTCATGCTGTCAGGCACACCCGTCCACTGCACGCTGCGCGGCGGCAGCATTTAAAACGAGAACACAACACGTAGTGTATAAACACAAACAATGTGTCACATCGGCCTGTCCGTAGCGCTGAACACCGACAGTAAACAGTGTGTCTGAGACTTTCATACTTGGCAGCAGAATTGTTCGTATGAGTGATTATAACTTATAATAAATGTCAATGGCGCTAGCTAGCAAGCTAATTTAACCCGAATGTGTGTCTGTTCTGTTTAGGAAAATGACGTCATCACTTTAATAGCGGCATTTGGTCTGCGCCCGTTGATAACACCGATTGGAGATCAGAAATGAGAGTTCTTGGTTGTTCCATGGTGGGGCTAACACAATTCTTGGCTGGGCTGTAGCCCAACTAAGCCATACCCTATCGCCGCCACTGACTGGCGGTGGTGTGGGATCTGGTCTGCTTGCTACTGCTTTAACAAAGACATTAAAAAGCAAAAGACTTCTGGCAACTGCACGACAATACACAAAGCTGCACCAAGTATCTGGACAACTTAATATTGGGTCTTTCCCCCTTTTGCCCAGTCCACGGCTCGACTGTGTCCAGGTTTAAAAGTCCTTAAAGGTCCCATTAAACGGCATTTGCAGCACTGCAAACTTCCCTGATTTCTAGCACGTCCACATGAAGCAGAACATTGGTGGTGGGAGTGCGACATGGAGAGTGTGGGTGCACGCTACCAGCTAGCCTGGATTTGATGCTGAAGGGTCTTACCTCAGAGAAGAGGTGCTGGATGACTGTAGCCAGAGCCTCAACCCTCTTGTTCCCCTGGACCAGCAGTTTCCTCAGCTGCTGGATCCCCTGGTTCTTCTTCTCGGTCTGCTCCTTAACGTGGTCCACTTTAAGCTGGCCCGAACCTTGATCCGCCACTGTCGCGCACCCGCCACCGGCCTCCCCTGCTTTGAGCTTAGACGCGGGCCCCAACCCGTTCTGCAGTCGAGAGCAGGTTTTGGGGCTGGACCGTGACCCGGCCCTGGCCCTGAAGCTGAAACCGGAGGTTGCCGTCGTCCCGGTCGACCCCACGGTGTTTGTGGTTTCAGAAGTGGAAACCGGGAAAACTGACGCAGCCGTGCCATGTGTGTTTATCGGGTCCGATACCTCGGGTGGAAAGAAAAGGTGAGAGAAATCAGAATTCAAAGAGGAAGTTGTGTGTGGTACTTTAACTCGGACAGACTGGTAACACGCCACGCCTCCATCTCTTCACGCCACGCCTCCATCTCTTCACGCCACGCCTCCATCTCTTCACGCCACCCCATCAGCATACCCCTGTGGAACTGAACGGAGGAATAATAACAGAGTATGGAGCCTTACCAGCTCGGGTGGAGGCTGCTGCTGGTTCTGGTTGCTTCCACTGGTGGACACCGGTGGTGGTGCGGCGGTGTTTGCAGTGATGGGTCTCGCCGGCGCCCCCCTCGGCTTGTTCTTGTCCACTGCAAGAGAGCAGTGTCCATTTAGCGCGGTGGCTGTGATGATGTTCAGCATGGCGTTAACACACCAACGCCAACACACACACAGATATACACACACACACACAAACAAACACACACACACACACTCTCTCTCTCAGCTCTCGGATGTGTTTACAGACACACACACACCACGCTACCTCCACCACATCCAAACACAAACACCCGCTCGCCAACCGGACGCACAGATGACATAAACACGCTTCTTGAAAAAAAAAATCTGCGCGTGGAAAATTTAAAGTCAGCACAACACACACACACACAAACACAAACACACACACACACACAAAACACACAGTCCCTTCTCTCTGGGCTCGACTAGAAGAACATCCAACCCAGAAAACCACAAAATCCTGGCACACAAACAAACGGAGCGACTCCTGCTTCCCCTCTCCTCCCCAGCAGATGAGAGAGTCTACCTTTCTGCCTGGTTCAGCTCTGAGCAAGGAATCGTGGGTAAGCATTGTAATGGCTCTCTCTCTCTCTCTCTCTCTCTCTCTCTCTCTCTCTCTCTCTCTCTCTCTCTCTCTCTCTCTCTCTCTCTCTCTCTCTCTCTCTCACACACACACACACACACAGAAAGAGAGGGAGGGAGGGAGGGTCAATATATACGAGAGAGAAAATGGTCAAGAGAACGACTGAGAGCAAAAGACAAAGCGATGGAGAGAGTGAAAAGAAAGAGGGATGGGCAGAGGGAGGTCCCCCGGTGTACATTAAGGACTGCATTACCATCAGGCAACGAGCAATTACAGAAGGGAGGGGGGGGGAGGGAGAGAGAGAGAGAGAGAGAGAGAGAGAGAGAGAGAGAGAGAGAGAGAGAGAGAGAGAGAGAGAGAGAGAGAGCTTTCATCATTTTGCTGCTCTTTCCTTCCACCACTTCGTTACCGTCTCCTCCGTTTCATCCTCCCGTACTCAGTCCATCTCATTATCTGCTCTCCTCTCTCTCGTCCTCCCTCCCTCCCTCCCGCTGTCCCATCGTCAGATGGACCAGAGCCGATCCCTGACTGGATACTGAATTACATCAGTTGTTTATGTTGGGGGGGGGGGTTGCAGAGAGCTGAGTGATTTATCATCGTGAACGCCGCCACACGTGTCACCTCACGACAGGCAGGAAACATGCCACCATCTACCAACCACGTACTAATACACTACCGCTGGAACTAGCTCCCAAACTGTACACAGCGGCATCCATGTGGAGCCCCGAGGACCGGCCGGCGGGTTTTTCTGGGGTGCACGTTTTTCTCATCCTGGTCTCAAAAAGAAACACTTTAATGCGGACAGGAGAAAACCTGTTACGGTCTAGAAGTCACCTGCAATCTATACACTGATGATTTGTCCAAGCAGCTGAAAGCCTGTAACACTGGGTGCATGATGGGTAATACCATATCATGTATGCAGATGACCTTGTCATCCTCAGTCCCTGTAGCGCTGGTCTCCAACAGCTCCTAGTTGTGTGTACGGTGTGCAGCAGGATATCACATACAATGCTAGTAAGAGTGTTGTCATGACCTGCAGAACCAAAGAGGACGGTCATCTAAAACGTCCTGATGTTACATTGTCTGATAATAATCTTGGGGTGTGTAAAGGTGAAATATGTTGGACATTATATTACTGAACAAATGACAGACGATGATGATGGTTATAGACAATGCTGCATTATGTATGCACAAGCACACACTGTCACACAAGTTTGGTATGTGTTCCATTAGTTTGAAGATGTCTGTTCAGAGCATATTGTACACCACTTTATACTGCCCCCCTGTGGTCACACTACATATCGTACACCAATTTATACTGCACACCTGTGGTCACACTACATATTGTACACTACTTTATATTGCACACCTGTGGTCAAACTACATATTGTACACCAATTTATACTGCACATCTGTGGTCAAACTACATACCGTACACCAATTTATACTGCACACCTGTGGTCACACTACATATTGTACACTACTTTATACTGCCCCCCTGTGGTCACACTACATATCGTACACCACTTTATACTGCACACCTGTGGTCACACTACATATCGTACACCACTTTATACTGCACACATGTGGTCACACTACATATTGTACACCACTTTATACTGCCCCCCTGTGGTCACACTATAAAAAAGCAAGCTTACAGAGGCTTCGAGTATCTTATAATGATGCCATGAGTATACACATAAGAGACCTAGATGGTGTAGTGCAAGTGAAATGCTTGGGGCTGCAGGAGTCAACACACCTTTCAGGCTCTTCTAAGAAATCTCATGTATAAATGTATTTGCCGGCTCAGTGACTCTGATTGTGTAATCATCATGAGTTCAACTAATATAAGATTCAGGGCCACACGCTCCCAGTCCCGGCAGGGGGACCACTGGTATAGCTGCCTTCTTATAAGACACTGGTTTGTTCCTTTTATGTTATCTTATTGTGTTTACTGTGTGTATTGTCTGGGTTTTTTTTTTTTACCTCTTTGTCTTTGTCTGTTACGGACCCTGAGTCTGCAATGAAGTTTTGAATTGAAAATTGAACTGAAAAGCCTCAAGATCAGTAAGGAGGCCAGTATAACCACCCCGACCAGTTTTCTGTGGGAAACGATGGCTGATGAGGTGGTGCAACAAGCACTGCTAGTGAACTAGGGCCCATCTGGGCAGCTATAACAGAAAATACAGATGGGGGGAGGGGGGGTGTCTGGGTAGTGTGGCGGTCTATTCTGTTGCCTACCAACACGGGGATCGCCGGTTCGAATCCCCGTGTTCCCTCCAGCTTGGTTGGGCGTCCCTACAGACACAATTGGCTGTGTCTGCGGGTGGGAAGCCAGATGTGGGTATGTGTCCTGGTTGCTGCACTAGCGCCTCCTCTGGTCGGTCGGGGCGCACCTTTCAGGGGGTAGGGGGAACTGGGGGGAATACCGTGATCCTCCCACGTGCTACGTCCCCCTGGTGAAACTCCTCCCTGTCAGGTGAAAAGAAGCGGCTGGTGACTCCACATGTATGGGAGGAGGCATGTGGTAGTCTGCAGCCCTCCCCGGATCAGCAGAGGGGGTGGAGCAGAGACCGGGACGGCTCGGAGGAGTGGGGTGATTGACCAAAAAGTACAACTGGGGAGAAGAAAGGGATTTTTTTTAAATAAAATTAAACAAAAATAGAAATAACAGATGGGAAACCTGATACCAGAGTCTGACGATGAGGACGAAACCTACGAAACGGTTTTAAGTGTTAAGTTTACTTTTAGTCTTGATGCTCGGTTATCCAGGTAAGAAGAGCAAAGGTTGAACCACTTCATCAGGACACAACAGTTACTGACAGAAACGTTTCATCTTCATCCATGTGACCTCTTCAGTCTCACCTGACTGCAGGTACCCCCACCCTCACAAACCACACAGTGACTGCAGGTACCCCCACCCTTATAAACCACACAGTGACTGCAGGTACCCCACCCTTATAAACCACACAGTGACTGCAGGTACCCCACCCTTATAAACCACACAGTGACTGCAGGTACCCCCACCCTTATAAACTACAACAGATGTAGCTCTATTCTACGACAGATGTAGCTCTATTCTACAACAGATGTTGCTCTATTCTCTGACAGATGTAGCTCTATTCTCTGACAGATGTGGCTCTATTCTACAACAGATGTTGCTCTATTCTCTGACAGATGTAGCTCTATTCTCTGACAGATGTAGCTCTATTCTACGACAGATGTGGCTCTATTCTCTGACAGATGTAGCTCTATTCCACGACAGATGTTGCTCTATTCTCTGACAGATGTAGCTCTATTCTCTGACAGATGTAGCTCTATTCTACGACAGATGTTGCTCTATTCTCTGACAGATGTAGCTCTATTCTCTGACAGATGTAGCTCTATTCTCTGACAGATGTAGCTCTATTCTACAACAGATGTTGCTCTATTCTCTGACAGATGTAGCTCTATTCTCTGACAGATGTAGCTCTATTCTACGACAGATGTGGCTCTATTCTACGACAGATGTGGCTCTATTCTCTGACAGATGTGGCTCTATTCTACGACAGATGTGGCTCTATTCTCTGACAGATGTAGCTCTATTCTCTGACAGATGTGGCTCTATTCTCTGACAGATGTAGCTCTATTCTCTGACAGATGTGGCTCTATTCTCTGACAGATCTAGCTCTATTCTCTGACAGATGTGGCTCTATTCTCTGACAGATGTGGCTCTATTCTCTGACAGATGTGGCTCTATTCTCTGACAGATCTAGCTCTATTCTCTGACAGATGTGGCTCTATTCTACGACAGATGTGGCTCTATTCTCTGACAGATGTAGCTCTATTCTACGACAGATGTGGCTCTATTCTCTGACAGATGTGGCTCTATTCTACGACAGATGTGGCTCTATTCTCTGACAGATGTAGCTCTATTCTCTGACAGATGTAGCTCTATTCTCTGACAGATGTAGCTCTATTCTCTGACAGATGTGGCTCTATTCTACGACAGATGTGGCTCTATTCTCTGACAGATGTGGCTCTATTCTCTGACAGATGTAGCTCTATTCTACAACAGATGTTGCTCTATTCTCTGACAGATGTGGCTCTATTCTACGACAGATGTAGCTCTATTCTCTGACAGATGTAGCTCTATTCTCTGACAGATGTAGCTCTATTCTACAACAGATGTTGCTCTATTCTCTGACAGATGTGGCTCTATTCTACGACAGATGTGGCTCTATTCTCTGACAGATGTGGCTCTATTCTACGACAGATGTAGCTCTATTCTCTGACAGATGTAGCTCTATTCTCTGACAGATGTAGCTCTATTCTACAACAGATGTTGCTCTATTCTCTGACAGATGTGGCTCTATTCTACGACAGATGTGGCTCTATTCTCTGACAGATGTGGCTCTATTCTCTGACAGATGTAGCTCTATTCTCTGACAGATGTAGCTCTATTCTACGACAGATGTGGCTCTATTCTCTGACAGATGTGGCTCTATTCTCTGACAGCCAGATGACCATGGCCCTGCTGCTGAGAGCGTTGCTAAACAAGGCATCCAGGCCGTCACTCAGGCCGTGCATGTCACTGGCCTCTGCTTCTTTTAGACACACTGCCACCTGCTGGTGAGCACTGAACAGCACAGGCTGGTCAAAAGGAGTCCTAAAGGGATGTTCAGGGCACACGGGTGAAAAGTGAAATAATAATAATAAATAGCAATACTAAATAAATATTATCGCTAAATTAGAGATAAAAAGGCCATCTGAGTTTGATGAAAATGTTGTTTTTCTTCTACTTGAGTCAGAGCCAGCCATACCTGTCACTCAGCCTCACCATAAAACACTATGGACACTCGTCTCCTCATCCGCAAACGGTTTTCTCTCTATACTTTTACTCAGCAGCAAACGAACAGTCAATTCTGTTCAAAACCTCTCTAGCAATTACTGGTGAACACGGAAAGGTTTCCTCATCATCCATGTGACCTCTTCAGTCTCACCTGACTACTGGTACCCCCACCCTTATAACAACACAGCAGCATAACCACCCAAACCAACCACGGGTTGCATATGCAAATTGCCATGAACATTAATTAGAGTTACAATGGTCATGTGTGCAGCATTGTAAAACGGCAACACATGTACTCTTAACCCCCCCCCCCCCCCCCCAGTTCAGGGATGGTCGTTCCCTCTTCACATAACAGGGCCTGTTTATTGTGGGAGTTCCTTCCCCGGCTGCTGTGTCGCTGGGGACGCCGTCAGCTCGGTGGTACCGATGACTCCTGATGACTCCTGATGACTCCTGATGACTCCTGATGACTCCTGATGACTCCTCGTTCGTGCTCCAGAGGATGAGGAGAGACAAACCTTAAGTACATCTGTTGCCATCTTACAATGCTGTGAAAAACCGATGTCCTGGATGCTGGAGCCTAGCCCAGCAGTCACTGGGCGGCAGGCGGGGAGACACCCTGGACAGGCCGCCAGGCCATCACACAGGGCCCACACACACACACACACACACACACACACACACACACACACACACACACACACACACACACACACACACACACACACCTAGGGACAACTTAGTATGGCTGAGTCACCTGACCTACATGTCTTTGAGTCACCTGACCTACATGTCTTTGGACTGTGGGAGGAAACCGGAGCCCCCGGAGGAAACCAACACAGACATGGGGAGAACATGCAAACTCCACACAGAGGACGACCCGGGACGACCCCCAAGGTTGGACTACCCCGGGGCTCGAACCCAGGACCATCTTGCTGTGCTGCCCCACATGGCCACTGTAACTCGAGTTAAAGGTCACCGCAATTTGCATATGAAACCAATCTTGGGTTTCGGTCGTGATGCCACTGTATTGATTATAAGGGTGGGGGTACCTGCAGTCACTGTATTGATTGTAAGGGTGGGGGTGGGGGTACCTGCAGTCACTGTATTGATTGTAAGGGTGGGGGTGGGGGTACCTGCAGTCACTGTATTGATTGTAAGGGTGGGGGTGGGGGTACCTGCAGTCACTGTATTGATTGTAAGGGTGGGGGTGGGGGTACCCGCAGTCACTGTATTGATTGTAAGGGTGGGGGGTGGGTACCTGCAGTCACTGTATTGATTGTAAGGGTGGGGGGTGGGTACCTGCAGTCACTGTATTGATTGTAAGGGTGGGGGTGGGGGTACCTGCAGTCACTGTATTGATTGTAAGGGTGGGGGTACCTGCAGTCACTGTATTGATTGTAAGGGTGGGGGTACCTACAGTCACTGTATTGATTGTAAGGGTGGGGGTACCTACAGTCACTGTATTGATTGTAAGGGTGGAGGTGGGGGTACCTACAGTCACTGTATTGATTGTAAGGGTGGGGGTGGGGGTACCTGCAGTCACTGTATTGATTGTAAGGGTGGGGGTACCTGCAGTCACTGTATTGATTGTAAGGGTGGGGGTACCTGCAGTCACTGTATTGATTGTAAGGGTGGGGGTACCTACAGTCACTGTATTGATTGTAAGGGTGGAGGTGGGGGTACCTACAGTCACTGTATTGATTGTAAGGGTGGGGGTGGGGGTACCTGCAGTCAGGTGAGACTGAAGAGGTCTCATGGATGATGATGATGAAACAATGTTTCGGTTAGTAACCGCTGAGTCCAGATAAAGGAAGGTTGAAACAGTTCATCTGGATGATTCAACCTTCTCTGGATTACTGAGCATGCCTCCAGACCGTTACCAGTTAAATTAACAAATAAGCAGCATTGTTAATAATATGTAGAGGATCCTTACCACGCCACGTCCTACATGTCAACCTTTCCCAAACCTGCCCTCGTCTGTCGTTGCCGACATAAGAGAGTACAGCTAAAACATTTTATTTTTTTGTGTATTTTCCCCCCCTTTTTCTCCCCAATTGTATTCAGCCAATTACCCCACTCTTCCGAACCGTCCCGGTCTCTGCTCCACCCCCTCTGCTGATCCGGGGAGGGCTGCAGACTACCACATGCCTCCTCCCATACATGTGGAGTCACCAGCCACTTTTTTCACCTGACAGTGAGGAGTTTCACCAGGGGGACGTAGCACCTGGGAAGACAACACTATTCCCCCCAGTTCCCCCTCCCCGACCAGAGGAGGCGCTAGTGCAGCGACCAGGACACATACCCACATCCGGCTTCCCACCCACAGACACGGCCAACTGTGTATGTAGAGATGCCCGACCCAGCTGGAGGTAACACGGGGATTTGAACCAGCAATCCCTGAGTTGGTAGGCAATGGAATAGACCGCCACACTACCCGGACCCCCTAGCTAAAACAACTGACTGCCAACAAATCAACTGCCAATACACATCCCTGCAAATATTTACCTGATTGCTGCAAAACCATTGGTAATATTAACACATACCAAGGCACTACGTCACAAAACGTCAGACAAGGTAGTGTTAAATTAGCAGTGTTAAATTAGCAGTGTTAAATTAGCAGGGTTTAATTAGCAGGGTTCAATTACCAGTGTTAAATTAGCAGTGTTAAATTAGCAGGGTTCAATTAGCAGGGTTCAATTAGCAGTGTTAAATTAGCAGGGTTAAATTAGCAGTGTTAGATTAGCAGTGTTAAATTAGCAGGGTTTAATTAGCAGTGTTAGATTAGCAGTGTTAAATTAGCAGGGTTCAATTAGCAGTGTTAGATTAGCAGTGTTAAATTAGCAGGGTTTAATTAGCAGTGTTAGATTAGCAGTGTTAAATTAGCAGGGTTCAATTAGCAGGGTTCAATTAGCAGTGTTAGATTACGTTATATTATTTCCAGTACGTAAGAGGTTATATCAAAGTCAAGGCAGGTGAAAAAGAGTCTGCAGTGACGTAAAAAAAAACAAAAAATGACTCAGGGGCGTCCGGGTAGCACAGCGGTCTATTCTGTTGCCTACCAACATTGGGATCGCCGGATCGAATCCCCTTGTTACCTCCGGCTTGGTCGGGCGTCCCTACAGACACAACTGGCCGTGTCTGCGGGTGGGAAGCCGGATGTGGGTATATGTCCTGGTCACTGCACTGGCGCCTCCTCTGGTCGGTCGGGGCGCCCGCTCTGAGGGGGAATAGCGTGATCCTGTCGCGCGCTACGTCCCCCTGGTGAAACTCCTCACTGTCAGGTGAAAAGAAGCGGCTGGCGACTCCACATGTATCGGAGGCAGAGATGGCGAAGCCAGGTCCAGAAAGTACAAATGGACCCCAGTGGAGAGTGGGGTCCACGAGAATCAATTGGTTTAGCGCATGGGTGGAGCAAATACATGGTTAGGACTTTTACTTTCTGGACCTGGATTTGCCCCCCCTGATCGGAGGAGGCTTGTGGTAGTCTGCAGCCCTCCCCGGATCAGCAGAGGAGGTGGAGCAACGACCGGGAAAGCTCGGAAATTAGAGTAATTGGCCAAGTACAGTTGGGGAGAGAAAGAAGGAAAAAATCCACAAAAACAAAAAAAAACGACTCCTGTTGAGGAACAATCAGTCTCCTTCATTACACGGCGTTAGCATAACGAGCTGAATTAGCAGAACTGCTTCCTCTGTGAACGTACATTTCCTGCAGTGAGTCAGACTACACCTAATCCACTACAGCAGGGGTGCCCGACTCCAGGCCTCGAGGGCCGCAGCGTCTGCAGGTATTCGTTGCAACCATGCACTACACCGCCTGATTTAACTAATTCCTTCCCCTCCTTGGTCCAAGAGGCGAGCTAATTAGCTAAATCAGGTGGTGTAGAGCATGGTTGCAACAAATACCTGCAGACGCTGTGGCCCTTGAGGCCTGGAGTCTGGCACCCCTGCACTGCAGACTCGCATGCATGCAGCTAGCATACATGCAGCTAGCATACATGCAGCTAGCATACAGCGCTGACAGGCTTGTCCGGTAACCACAGTAAAGACCCGCTGCAGGGGAACACCCCTATTGGCAGTCATTTAAATGACCCAAACGTCGCCCCACATTTCTCCTCGCCCCGGGCAGTGGCGCCCCCAGAAATGTTTCATGGGGGGGGCCAAATGGGGCCACTGAAAATCTTGGGGTGGCACTCCAAAACCAAAAGCCATGACTGAATTTGGGGAATCCTATGCTGCTGTTGTAGTATTACTGTACTATAGGCTAGTGGAAAACTGTCAACATGAGAGTTAAGAAACATAAACATTATTGGTTTAAATGAGCAGCACCTCATGTAAGATATCAGATAGAAGCTTATTATGCATAATCAGAAGCATATTCTGCATATGCCACTCGTGGCTGGGGGGGCCAGCGGGGGGGCCAGGGATAGTATCGGGATGGCTGTGGCCACCCCTGGCCACCCCTTGGGAGCGCCACTGTGCCCGGGGTTCATACAGATGTTTTTGAGCCTGGATCCCAATTTGGTAAATCGCAGGCCTGCAAAGACTCATTAAAACATGCTGGTAGTCGTCACAAGGGGGCCAAAAAAAGAACCGGGTCTTCAACCAAAACCTGGATCCTGAAACACAAAGTGAGACAAGCTGCTCCGGGCTGTTTCTGCAGGATTACACACCAAAACAAAACAAACAGCCCCCGTGCGAACTGGACGGGACACGCTTTGGTTAAAACCCGTCACTTCTTCTTCTGTCTCGATTACGGTTCTGACAGAAGAGAAGAACAGAAAACAGGGTGTGCGTGGGCCGCGAGTACACACAACTACCAACCACGCACACACTTCTCAGATCACACTGCCCCGTGTACCCACAAGTCTCCATTCAGGGCTGGTGTGAGTGGGAAGAAGAAGTGGCGCACACACACACACACACACACACACACACACACACACACCTAAAGCCTCCTACACACCGTGTGATGTGGATCTCATAAACTCGGGTACGACATCCGGTGTGATGTGTGTAAACTGTACGACGACAACACAACTGAACCCCGGGCTGCCACGCAAGTCCATAAAAACGTCATCGGCGTGCATGCCGCGTCATCGATCCACGCCGCCGGCGGCGCAACACGGCGCCAAGCGGGGACCGAGTCCTTTCAGGGGTCACGCAGCCCATTTTGCTGCTCGTCTGGTTGAATTGGAGACTGCAAGGTGGTGCCAGTTGAGGAGAGCCTGGAGAGGTGGAGGCATGCTGCAGTCACACTGTTGTGAGATGGTCGTCCTAAATGTCCACACTGTCGGGCTTTTGTCCCGGGTTGACTTCGGTCACCCGACCGTCATAACGGCCGTCTTTGAGCCGGGCTCACGGTGTGACGTAGGACCGCTGTTTTGGAGCCACCGCCACGTTGAGTCATCGGTCGTCTGAGACGGCCACATCACAGCGTCTGGGGGAGGCTTAACGAAGGGTCATTTCCTGTGCAGCAAGAGGTGAGATTACCCCGTTTTCTGATCCGTCCCGGTCTCTGCTGCCCCCCCTCTGCTGATCCAGGAGGGCTGCAGACTACCACACGCCTCCTCCCGTACATGTGGAGTCACCAGCCGCTTCTCTTCACCTGACAGTGAGGAGTTTCCCCAGGGGGACGTAGCGCGTGGGAGGATCACGCTGTTCCCCCCAGTTCTCTCTCCCATCTGAGCAGGCACCCCGACTGACCAGAGGAGGCGCTAGTGCAGTGACCAGGACACATACCCACATCCGCCGAACAAGTCGGAGGCAACACGGGGATTTGAACCGGCGAGCCCCGTGTTGGTAGGCAACGGAACGGACCGCCACGCCACCCGGACGCCCGAGAAATAAAATGTAACTCCATAGTGACGGTGACCCCAACAGTGAACAAGAAAGCACAGACATTTTGAACACTTTCTAAATACGGTCATGTCATCACCACACGTCCAGACCACTTTTGCAGCGGGCTAACTGACTGTAGAGCTGCACGGTTACACAGCACCACTGATAGGACCGGCAGCAAGCCCGCCTCTGCTCCTGCCTTTGTTGTCGAACGGCCGATCATCGGCAACAACCAGCACGCCGTATGGGGCGCCGCTAGAAGGTGACCCGGCAGTCAAGTGGTCTGAACGGGTGTCGGTGACGAGAGGACGTTTCCTTCTTGGGTGTTTGTACCTGGTGGCTGCCATGCAGTGAGACACAGCTGCTGCTGGGCCCAGACTGAGAGAGAGACAAGACTGGTTAGCATGCAGTAACGTTCAGTACTTCACCTCCAGCACCGCCTCACAGACAAAACCTTCCCGTGCAGCTCACACAAGGCCGAGTCCGTCCACCCGGACGCAGCGTTTACTCACAGACACGTTTCATCACTCACCTAATGCCTCTTTGCATGGTACCGGCTCAGCTGGACTCTACTCTGTTCGACTCCACTCGCTTTACTGTGTGGGATGTGGTTTTCCACTGCAGATAGGACCCCTCACGGTGAAGCCCCGCGGGTCATCTGTGGGCGTGGTGACTAGTTTCCCTCCCTTGTCTAGCAGCGCCCCACACCAGTGTTTTATTTTCAACAAGCCCAACTGTAAATGTGTCCTTCACATGAACAACATTAGTGTCACTAAGAGACTCACTGAGAACACATCATGTTTTACATGGACAGATTATCAACTATCATACAAGTGTCATAAGACTCACTTTGGCATTTCCTGTTATAAACACAGCTGTTCAATTTCTCTCTGACCAACCAGTGGTCAGAGTTTATTTATACTTAAATACATATAAATACGTTTTATTTATATTCTTATTTATATCTTAATTCAAATATTTTAATTTATTTATATGATTTTATTTATATTTAAATAAATCTACGTAAATATACATATATTTATTTATATTTATTATCTTTCTTTCATTATTCATTTATTTATAGTGGTATTTTCATGTCACCTTTTAGTATCGGCTCAGCTCACTTGGTACCAAAAAAAGTACGTGGTGCCAGGCACGATCCCTAACTTCTGCCCAGTGGAAAACCAAAGCAAATGAGTCGAGTTGCGTCGAGTCGAGCCGATGCCATGCAGTGGAAAAGGGGCATAAGTGGCCTCTTGTGGGGCATAAGTGGCCCAGCTGACTGCAGGTATCCACCCTTATAAACAATACAGTGGCCTAATGACCCAAACCAATGATCGGTTTCAACTTGATTGATTGGTTGATGATATGCAAACCGCCGTGACCATTAACTAGAGTTACCATGGCCATGTGCACTATTCACAGAGAATTGGGGAATAGTTGCACTCACAGCATTGTAAGATGGTGACAGATGTACTCTTAGGCCCCCTCATGGTTCAGGGATGGTCGTTCCCTCTCTACATAGAAGACTGGGGGCGGGGGGGGGGCTAACAGTACATCTGTCGCCATCTTACAATGCTGTGATTGCAACCATTCCCCAATCCTCTGTGAATTGTACACATGGCCATTGTAACTCTAATTAATGGTGACCTCAATTTGCATATGAAACTGACCGTTGGTTTTGGCACTGTCTTGTTTATAAGGGCGGGGGTACCTGCAGTCAGGTGAGGCTGAAGAGGTCACGTGGATGAATGACGACACGTTTCTCTCAATAACCGTCGTGTCCAGATGAACTGAGTCAACGTTCTGTGATTTGGTTGATCTAGGCCTATAGGTTGACTGATCTCATCAATTTGCTTATAAATCTGTGATCGTTTCAGTCTTATTTGTGCTTTTCTACCTTGTCTTTTTTCTGTTGTTGCATTTTACCTGGCTTCAACTTTCTGTGAATTTCTTACCTGGATTATTGAGCACGCATAAGGACGTCCTATGCAACATATATGTAGTTAACAAAATACCCTCGATGCAAAAGCATCAATGAATGAGGACCTAATTGAGGACATCCCCCGAGATCTACTTTTAACCCCTATTTACTCTCAATGTGGATTACAACACTTAACGACCAACGTACCAGATCCTGACCCTGACCTTAACCAAACCTAAAGTGAGCCACATTGAACCTAATACCCAAACAACCACTTCTAAACTTTACCTAAACTTAACTATCGCTAATATAATGCCTAAACATAACCATTTGTCAACTCTTTTAAGCATCTCTAATCTAACAGGTGACCAGAGCGGAAGTCCTGAGCTACGTCCTATAAGTGGTCACCAACCCCGCTCCTGGAGAGCTACCTTCCTGCCAGTTTTCACTCTAAACCCTAATTTAACATAGCTGATTCAATTAATCCAGGTCTTGCTAAGTAGGTAGGAAGTAGAATAAGGTGTGTTAAACCAGGGTTGGAGTGAAAACCGGCAGGGCGGTAGCTCTCCAGGAGCAGGGTTGGTGATCACTGTGACCTACACTGAAACGCATTGTATGAATTTGACAATGTAGTTCGACGTGTCGACATTTAGTCTCAAGAGGCTAGATGTAGACGTGTATTCTCATCTCAAAGGGCTTAGTTACATGGCGCCTCGTGAGACTAGTTGACATGCATCATATAGTACATGTGACAGTTCGCTGGCAATCAGCGTACTTTGGGAAATGCAAATAACGTTGTATATGAATGTTTTCTCTGTGAGACTGGGTTAGTCACCTCATAGAAGAAGAGTGGACAGGATGGGCACCCCCTGGCATGGTGGTCTTCAGTACACCTTAGCTGGCTGCTATTACATTTGAAAAGCTGCGGAAGTAATTTAAAGCACTGAAGTACATATGACTCAGGAAGATGGACTGCTGCCGAGCAGCACGGCTGTCCAGGCGTTAGCTAGATTATATGTTGTCCATGCTAACGGGTTGCTCAGAGTGTTTCAGTGCAACACAGATGGAAATTTCCCTGCAGGGAATGAGAAGATTGATTTTTATCTTATCATATTATTACTTGCTGTTGTCTGTGCACCAGCGACCTGACCACTGAATGGGAATGCCCTTTCCATCCATTCTACTTCTTTGCATTCATTGCAGGAACCAGAGCGGGATGACGGTTGGTTTAGATGTTGGGTAGATAAGTGGAAGGAAAGAAAGAAGGTCGGATAGTGAAGGAGTGGGGGGGCTTTAAGTGTGGAGCCGTTAGCACACGCCAGACACAATCTGTATCATCTCTTCTAACTGAAATTCAATATATTCTACATACAATTCTATTCAATATACTATGCTGAAGTACTCAGGTTGGCAGTCTTGGTGGTGCCCGCAGTTTGGGAGCAAACTAACCATTTTGAAACCAGGTTAATGGAGATTTATGATGGCACCACCCGATCTCCTCTCCTTAAACTCTCCAAATGGACAAGTAAGCAAAGTTGTTTGGCTGAAGTGGGCCTCCCTGCGTCTTCCCCCAATTACCAACACACAGGATTTCACATCACTTTATGTTACTGAATTAATACAGAAATGTATTAATGTGACAAAAGTATGGCTGTCCAGCCTAGCCGGACGCTTTAGTGCAAGTGCAAGTGGGCATAGCTTGGAGGTTAAATAAAATGGAGGACTTGCCGTTGCAGTCGCATTTTTGCAACTGGTATTTGATCTCCATCCTTTTATCTAACAGGTTGACATCAACTGGGAGAAATCCTCATCATCAACAGCTTAACACAGTGACAACAATGAAAATCAGCGAGAGTCAGACTGAGGGCAACACCACCGCTTAACTGGATAAAGAAATGTTGATGCTCTGCCGTTGACAAGCTCGGTCATTAACACACAGTCTCAGACAAATTCCCCATCACCAACAGAATAGGCGACTGACTGCCAAAGAGGCCGACTCAAGCCAGAGAAATGGTTAAGAGGACATGTGTTGGCGTGTTTGATTTACTGTCAAACTGTGCTGCCGACCAAATCGGACGCACCAATTCAGAGGCGGATTAATGTGGATTACTGGATTTACATGAGCATGTGTCTGTCTGTCATACCAGTGAATAGGTGTGCCAGTTCTGGAGAGTTGGTGCAGTGGATACAACTGTTTTAACTAACATGCTAACACACATACACAGACACAAACACATAGACACACACACACACTCTCTCTCTCTCTCTCGCTCCAGGTAGTTGTTGGGGTTTACAACCCCTTAATCTGCTGTGTTTGGATTACTCTGCAGATAAAGCAAATCTGAGCTGGAGGAGATGAAAAAAAATAGAATCCAAAAGGATTAATCCAAAACGTGAGGCCGGACAGATTTGGTTGATAAGGCCAGTGATTTGGACGAGAGTCGGTTAGTATATGCCAGCTCATATAATCAATTATGGATTACTTGTAATCTGAAGATAATAGCTCTGATTAAGATTGCACGAAATACGACATCATTTTATCCATATGAATAAACTCAGCTGTGCACGATCCCATACTAAGATGAAAATCGTTAATTACTTAACTAGTATTCATAATGTTTATCTTCAAAATCTGTTGAGAATCGACAAGTGTTGTGAGATCACCATTGCTTTTCATAAACTACAACATTCTCATTCATTCATTCATTCATTCATTCATTCATTCATTCATTCATTCATTCATTCATCATCAGCCACTTCTCCGGGGTTGGGTCGCGGTGGCAGCAAGCTAAGTAGGGCACTCCAGACGTCCCTCTCCCCAGCAACACCCTCCAGCTCCTCCTGAGGATCCCAAGGTGTTCCCAGGCCAGATTGGACATGTAGTCCCTCTAGTGAGTTCTGGGTCTACCCCGGGGTCTCCTCCCAGTTGGCTGAGCCCGGTAAACCTCCAAAGGAAGCTGCCCAGGAGGCATCCTGAACAGATGCCCAAACCACCTCAGTTGGCTCCTTTCGACGTGAAGGAGCAGTGGCTCTACTCCGAGCTCCCTCCGGATGTCCGAGCTCCTCACCCGATCTCTAAGGCTGAGCCCAGACACCCTGCGAAGGAAACTCATTTCACCCGCTTGTACCCACGATCTCACCCTTTCGCTCACTACCCAAAGCTCATGACCATAGGTGAGAGTTGGAACGAAGACTGACTGGTAAATTGAGAGCTTTGCCTTCCAGCTCAGCTCCCTCTTCACCACAACGGTCCGGTACAAGATCCACATTCCTGCTGATGCTGCACCAATCTGCCGCTCCATCCTACCCTCACCCGTGAACCAGACCCCGAGATACTTGAACTCCTTCAGTTGAGGCTACAACTCAGCCCCAACCCGGAGGGAGCAAACCACTAATTTCTGGTAGAGAACCATGGCCTCAGACTTGGAGGTGCTGACTCTCATCCCGGCCTTTCACACTCAGCTGCAAACCGCCACATTAAACTACAACATGTTGACAAGATCTATCACATTACGTTATCTCTTAACAGGCAAGCACTCATTTTACTTTTTAAACTAAAACTTGTTTTGTTTTGCTTTTTTGCATCAGTTGCTGTAATCTCATGTGAATGACAATAACCACTTTACCAGCAGGTTATTTCGATGCAACTGTAAGATTTTAAATTGCGATTAAAAAAACTGAAACTGTAATACCAAATTAATAAAGAAATTCATTTAAAAAAAGTTGTACGTTAACTTGGAAAAGCTATCAAGCGGACAAACAGCAATGGAAATGATGATGCTCAAGTTTAACCAGTGAACAGTACTTCTTATACACCAGTCCTCATTTTTATCTTGAAAATGTTATGGTTTCGTAATCTCGTCACAGCCTGTGAACGGTGAAGTTGTTTTCTTTCCTAAACCGAGTGAACACAAATGGAGCCTGAATTGCGTCTTTATTTTCCCCAACTTCATTTAACAATCGGCTGCAAACTACTTCAACATTCATTGGACGATTACGCATTCAACCCAGACGGTGTTTTAACCATCGGTCTGTCTCTCTGCAGAAAGGAGACCATCAATATCACGGACGAGTCAGTTTACCGTGTCCCGTTTTACCTCAGGTCCTGGGCTTCACTGCTCTCCTGCAGCAAAACACATGACAAAACAGCAAAGCAGAGGTGGCATCACGTCTTTGTGTTCCAAGTAACAAGTCTCAAGTCTTGGCATTCAAGTCCCAAGACAAAAAAAGTCAAGTCTCGATTCAAGAACCAAGTCCTAAAATTTGAGTTTTAAGTCTGAAACAAATCATTCACTCCTTATCAAATTTAATGCCGTTTCAAAATTGACAAAAGAGCAATAAAGTACAGAATTTAAGCAAATTATGAACGTGTTTTACAATTTGTATTTACCACGGATTGATTCAAAGTGTAATTAATCTGACAGGACGTGGATGCGGGGCAGGCTAAGCTAACTGCTAGCCCAGGCAGACCGGCAGTCCGACAGTCATCCTGGCGTTTGCTCTCTTGGACAGTGATTTTTTTTTAATGTTAGATATGTGTGTTCTTGTA
>NC_079215.1:3743507-3758507 GCF_029633865.1 Lampris incognitus | reverse complement strand
AGTGTTCTTGTTTATACTGTCTGTAGCCTGTATACTGTATATTAAGTGTTCTTGTTTATCCTGTCTGTAGCCTGTATACTGTATATTAAGTGTTCTTGTTTATCCTGTCTGTAGCCCGTATACTGTATATTAAGTGTTCTTGTTTATACTGTCTGTAGCCTGTATACTGTATATTAAGTGTTCTTGTTTATACTGTCTGTAGCCCGTATACTGTATATTAAGTGTTCTTGTTTATACTGTCTGTAGCCTGTATACTGTATATTAAGTGTTCTTGTTTATACTGTCTGTAGCCTGTATACTGTATATTAAGTGTTCTTGTTTATACTGTCTGTAGCCCGTATACTGTATATTAAGTGTTCTTGTTTATACTGTCTGTAGCCTGTATACTGTATATTAAGTGTTCTTGTTTATACTGTCTGTAGCCTGTATACTGTATATTAAGTGTTCTTGTTTATACTGTCTGTAGCCTGTATACTGTATATTAAGTGTTCTTGTTTATACTGTCTGTAGCCTGTATACTGTATATTAAGTGTTCTTGTTTATACTGTCTGTAGCCTGTATACTGTATATTAAGTGTTCTTGTTTGTCCTGTCTGTAGCCTGTATACTGTATATTAAGTGTTCTTGTTTGTCCTGTCTGTAGCCTGTATACTGTGTATTAAGTGTTCTTGTTGATACTGTCTGTAGCCTGTATACTGTGTATTAAGTGTTCTTGTTTATACTGTCTGTAGCCCGTATACTGTATATTAAGTGTTCTTGTTTATACTGTCTGTAGCCTGTATACTGTATATTAAGTGTTCTTGTTGATACTGCCTGTAGCCTGTATATTAAGTGTTCTTGTTTATACTGTCTGTAGCCTGTATACTGTATATTAAGTGTTCTTGTTTATACTGTCTGTAGCCTGTATACTGTATATTAAGTGTTCTTGTTTATACTGTCTGTAGCCTGTATACTGTATATTAAGTGTTCTTGTTTATACTGTCTGTAGCCTGTATACTGTATATTAAGTGTTCTTGTTTATACTGTCTGTAGCCTGTATACTGTATACTGTATATTAAGTGTTCTTGTTTATACTGTCTGTAGCCTGTATACTGTATATTAAGTGTTCTTGTTTATACTGTCTGTAGCCTGTATACTGTATATTAAGTGTTCTTGTTTATACTGTCTGTAGCCTGTATACTGTATACTGTATATTAAGTGTTCTTGTTTATACTGTCTGTAGCCTGTATACTGTATATTAAGTGTTCTTGTTTATACTGTCTGTAGCCTGTATACTGTATATTAAGTGTTCTTGTTTATACTGTCTGTAGCCTGTATACTGTATATTAAGTGTTCTTGTTTATACTGTCTGTAGCCTGTATACTGTATATTAAGTGTTCTTGTTTATACTGTCTGTAGCCTGTATACTGTATATTAAGTGGTCTTGTTTATACTGTCTGTAGCCTATATACTGTATATTAAGTGTTCTTGTTTATCCTGTCTGTAGCCCGTATACTGTATATTAAGTGTTCTTGTTTATCCTGTCTGTAGCCCGTATACTGTATATTAAGTGTTCTTGTTTATACTGTCTGTAGCCTGTATACTGTATATTAAGTGTTCTTGTTTATACTGTCTGTAGCCTGTATACTGTATATTAAGTGTTCTTGTTGATACTGTCTGTAGCCTGTATACTGTGTATTAAGTGTTCTTGTTTATCCTGTCTGTAGCCTGTATACTGTATATTAAGTGTTCTTGTTTATACAGTCTGTAGCCGGTATACTGTGTATTAAGTGTTCTTGTTTATACTGTCTGTAGCCTGTATACTGTATATTAAGTGTTCTTGTTTATACTGTCTGTAGCCTGTATACTGTATATTAAGTGTTCTTGTTTATACTGTCTGTAGCCTGTATACTGTATATTAAGTGTTCTTGTTTATACTGTCTGGATCATTATTATTATTATTATTAAAGAGGATAAATGAAACACAAATCCAGATCTCTGCTTATCCTGATGAGCACCAGGGAATGTTCCAGCTCAGATAAAAACCTCTGCCAGATGCAGAGAGATTTGCACTCTAAAGACCTCATCAGCCCTGCGTGAGGAAAAAATAAAACACAACTCTGCCCTGAGCTGACCCGCTAAGCAGTGTGCTCATATGATGTGTGCCCCGTGTGGTTGTGTGTGTGTGTGTGTGTGTGTGTGTGTGTGTGTGTGTGTGTGTGTGTGTGTGCCTGCTCCCTGAGTGTACCATGTGTGCATGTGCACATGTGTCAGGTTATATCTATCTGTGTGTGTGTGTGTGTGTCTGCAGGATTTGCAGACACACACATGCAGTTACTAAAACTTGCCCTAGCCTACATTTCCCTGCGAGGGCAGTCGGCAGCAGAGAAGTGGGTTTGTGGAACGCTCGGAGAGAAAAAAATAAAAATCCTGCCGCCGCCAAACACGTGCTGCTGAGCTCAGATGGACCAGGACAACACACACACACACACACACACACACACACACACACACACACACACACTGGACCCACAACAGAATACATTAACATCTGGTTATGGAGGGCTGGCAGCATCTGCTACAGAGGAGAAAAAATGCAGGGGACTCAGCAAAACACGAGTCATTCAAAGAAGTTTAAAGGATCGAGGATGATTTGCTGCCAACTGGCCACACGGCAGAATATCTGAACAAGAAGCTTGCAAAGATCAGCACCCATCCATCCAGCCATCCATCAGTACCCACCCATCCATCCATCAGTACCCACCCATCCATCCATCCATCAGTACCCACCCATCCATCCATCCATCAGTACCTATCCATCCATCCATCCATCAGTACCTATCCATCCATCCATCCATCAGCACCCATCCATCCAGCCATCCATCAGTACCCACCCATCCATCCATCCATCAGCACCCATCCATCCAGCCATCCATCAGTACCCACCGAACCATCCATCCATCAGTACCTATCCATCCATCCATCCATCAGCACCCATCCATCCAGCCATCCATCAGTACCCACCCATCCATCCATCCATCAGTACCTATCCATCCATCCATCCATCAGTACCTATCCATCCATCCATCCATCCATCAGCACCCATCCATCCAGCCATCAATCAGTACCTATCCATCCATCCATCCATCCATCCATCCATCAGTACCTATCCATCCATCCATCCATCAGTACCTATCCATCCATCCATCCATCCATCCATCAGCACCCATCCATCCAGCCATCCATCAGTACCCATCCATCCATTAGTACCCACCCATCCATCCATCCATCCATCAGTACCTATCCATCCATCCATCCATCCATCAGTACCTATCCATCCATCCATCCATCAGTACCTATCCATCCATCCATCCATCCATCAGCACCCATCCATCCAGCCATCCATCAGTACCCATCCATCCATTAGTACCCACCCATCCATCCATCCATCCATCAGTACCTATCCATCCATCCATCCATCCATCCATCCATCAGTACCCATCCATCCATCAGTACCCACCCATCCATCCATCCATCAGTACCTATCCATCCATCCATCCATCCATCAGCACCCATCCATCCAGCCATCCATCAGTACCCATCCATCCATCAGTACCCACCCATCCATCCATCAGTACCCACCCATCCATCCATCCATCAGTACCTATCCATCCATCCATCCATCCATCAGCACCCATCCATCCATCAGTACCCATCCATCCATCAGTACCCACCCATCCAGCCATCCATCCGTACCCATCCATCCATCCATCCATCCATCCATCCATCCATCCATCCATCCATCAGTACCCATCCATCCATCCATCCATCAGTACCTATCCATCCATCCAGCCATCCATCAGTACCTATCCATCCATCCATCAGTATCTATCCATCCATCCATCAGTACCTATCCATCCATCCATCCATCCATCAGTACCTATCCACCCATCCATCCATCCATCAGTACCTATCCATCCATCCATCAGTACCCATCCATCCATCCATCAGTACCTATCCATCCATCCATCCATCCATCAGTACCCATCCACCCATCCATCCATCCATCCATCAGTACCTATCCATCCATCCATCAGTACCTATCCATCCATCCATCCATCCATCCATCAGTACCTATCCATCCATCCATCCATCCATCAGTACCTATCCATCCATCCATCCATCCATCCAGCCATCCATCAGTACCCATCCATCCATCAGTACCTATCCATCCATCCATCCATCCATCCATCCATCCATCCATCAGTACCCATCCATCCATCAGTACCCATCCATCTGTCCATCCATCCATCAGTACCCATCCATCCAGCCATCCATCATCCAAACTGCTTATCCTGCTCTCGGGGTCACAGGGATGCTGGAGCCTATCCCAGCAGTCACTGGGCAGCAGGCGGGGAGACACCCTGGACAGACCGCCAGGCCATCACACAGCCCCCCCAGCCCCACACACACACACACAAACACACACACACACACTCATACCTAGGGACAATTTAGTACGGCCGAGTCACCTGACCTACATGTCTATGGACTGTGGCCTTTGGACCGTGCCAACATGAATAATTAAGAGTAACACTACAGGCCTGATGACACTGACAAATGAACAAATCTGCATATTATCCCCATGAAAGGAGCAGCGTCCCTTCAGCCTCTCTGCTGCTGGGAAACCCAACGAGCACCATAACTGTTTAACCCCTTATCTCGCATTTCCGTTGCTATCGGACCCGTTCCAGCTGTGCCCACTACAGGCTGAGCCGGGTCTAGTTGATTAAAGTACACGGCGCACATGTGCATCTCGTTTTTATTCTCGGCGCCAGGAAATTCTCTCCTGACCCAACAAAGACCTCCCTCTGAGCTGTGCCGTGGATTTATGACCGCCTGTTTAAACCCAAACCGTGAGGAAAACAGATTTAAGCGGCTTTACTAATTCACCTTCGTGTTTAGTTTGTCAAAATCATGATCAACGGGCCTCCGGGTGGCGTGGCGGTCTATCCCGTTGCCTCCCGACACGGGGCTCACCAGTTCAAATCCCTGTGTTACCTCCAGCTTGGTCAGGCGTCCCTACAGACACAACTGGCTGTGTCTGTGGGTGGGAAGCCGGATGTGGGTATGTGTCCTGGTCACTACACTAGCGCCTCCTCTGGTCGGTCGGGGCGCCTGTTCGGGGGCGGGGGAACTGGGGGGAATACGCCCCCCTGGTGAAACTCCTCACTGTCAGGTGAAAAGAAGCGGCTGGTGACTCCACATGTATGGGAGGAGGCATGTGGTAGTCTGCAGCCCTCCCCGGATCAGCAGAGGGGGTGGAGCAGAGACCGGAGCGGCTCGGAGGAGTGGGGTGATTTGCCGGATACAATTGGGAGAAAAAGGAGGAAAAATCCAAAAACATAAATAATAATAATAATAATAATAATAATAATGATAATAATACCCACAAGTCACTTCCCATATGTGGCACATATGGGAAGTGACTTGTGGGTTGGTCGGGGGCTAGGAAGAATCGGGTATGGCCCTTCTAGTCAACAACTTCTCATTGAACTATTGCCGTGTATATCGTGATCAAAAAAGGCCAAAAACCCAACGCGCACATCAACTGTGATGTAAAATGAGCATTCGGTGTGTTTCCAGGGCAGATTTTGAGTACGCCGACACTACCACGTAGACACTGATGCCCCACAATGCAGTGCAGCTGGGTATCGTGTCACTGTACGTATGGACAACCCGTTCTATTCATACATAGAGGAATATTTTGATTTTTTAAATCACTATTTTCTCATGACTGGAACCTTCTAATGAATATCATCTATTGTGCATTTCTAACTCACTATGCGAGCGTCTTCTGCGTGTTGGCTATGTTTACCTGAGCCGGGGTCTTCTCCCCTACATGTGCACGTTTGAGAGAATTTCCATTTAAAAGGGTCATAAACTCAATCTTAGCAGTGATGCAGGTGAGAAAAGGTGAGTTTCATGAAGTTTTGACTTGGACTGTAAGGAACCGACCGAGTCACAGAGGACCTCTGGGAGTGAGCAGGCCTCCCAAGCTAGCCGGCAATCTCTCTCTCTCCAGCAAAATGGGAGGAAATGGTCCCACATACTCACTCAGTAGGTTGACATGATGTTGTGTTTACGTGATGTTGTGTTTACATGATGTTAGGAAGTGGGTTTATTGTGTTAGTGCGACTAAAACTGCACGTTTAAACACATGTAAGCGTGTTAGTCCCACTGAAGTGGTACTAAATCTAGTTTCTGGAAGTGGGACTAACACACCTAGATGATGCGGTTGGGGTGGATTTACTCTGGCATGTGTACGCTTCAGTCGGCCCCGAACTGGCCTAGACGGTGTTCTGCACATGATCCATAGTCTCCACGGCGGTCTTTCACCCGGAAGTGGAACAGCGTGGTATCAACAGTACCAACATGGCGAGTGCTGGAGCGAGAACCACGCACTTCTGGACAGACGAGGACACAAACTTCATGTTGTGTCAGCTGAAGGAGCTGAATATCCTGAAGGACATGGATAGAAGGATAATGTGGAACGGCGAACTATTTAAGAAAGCGGCGAAAAAGGTGGACGACCACTTGACTTGGAACCGGCTTGCTAACTTGTTTGTTGCTCGTTTGGTATATGACGCAATAGGTCAACCAGAAGAAGGTCCAATAGCAACCATCTGAAAGGGGGCATATCGCCCCCTACCGTACCGGGGTGGGACATCCGTCAATAAATCGATTCCACCCGGTTCTTGTGTACTGGGACAACGCCGGTAGTCCAGTTACACGGCCTGACCGGGCTGTAACGGTAGCGCCACTGAAGTGTGCAGGTAAACACAGCTACAGTCTTCATGGCCCGGCAGGCTAAGGAATTCTCCACAGCCTCACAGGTCGACCAGGATGAGAGGGAAATACAAGATGGCAAGCGAGGCGCTTCTCTGTCGCTATTCCTGTGCTTTTCCTTCAGGAGGGGAAACACCATTAAGAGAGGCTTTCAATTCCACACATCACGCAGAACTGAGAGCCCTGCAGAAACACAGGACACGCATTTGATGGTTGAATAAGTAAAAGCCAGATGCCTCCATACTTATTTATAGCATGTGTGTGTGTTTGTGTGTGTGTGTGTGTGTGTTTGTGTGCATGTATGTGGAGGGGGCGGGGGGGGGTCACGTGATCAGTACCCCTCTTAGGCATGGAGATCCCTACTCAAAGGAGCCTGCAGCCTGGGCTATTCTCTACTGAGATGCACACACACACACACACACACACACACACACACACACACACACACACACACACACACACACACACACACTTGTTTTGTCCGAGTGTGATGGTCCTATTGTATCCTCAGACAGCCACAGCGGCTGTGGTAGCCTGCTTGCACTACTGAAAGCCCCCACAGTGGATGGAAAGGCAACAGCAACAATGGCGGCTGCCATGTGGTAGCGCAGGGGGGAGGAGAGGGGAGGAGAGGAGAAGAGAGTGGAGGAGAGTGGAGGAGAGGGGAGGAGAGGGGAGGAGAAGAGAGAGACGCCCGTCTTCGAGGGTGAAGTAGCCTTCGAGGCTGGTCTGCGGTCAGTTTTGCCACACCAGTATTAACGATCGAGGTAAAAATAAAACGGGAACTGATCCCTGTGCAGCGTTCAAGGGCAATTTCACCCGCGGACGTGCGTGAGAGGGGATGAAGTCACGGGGAGAAAGACTGATCGGGGGGTATTTAATCAAGTAGGCACAGGGTAGTTTGTGTAAGGGGAGACATGCTGTACAGTGACAAACCACAAAACAGGCCTGGATAGGAGGCGATAAAAGGGCACAATAGAAGCACACATGGCATGTGTGAGTACTTGTGGAGTTAGCAGCTAATCTAGCGGGGATGCTAGCAGTCTTCCTGTAAGGCTGCTGTAACCCCCCTGCCAGATCATCCATTCTTACTACTCTGAAAACTGTTAAAAGTGGGGGCGGCCAAAACAAACGATGTAGGTGACGTCTAATCAGGCATGATCATGAGTTTAGCGGATCTGGTTTGGTGTTGTGACCTGGATGAGAAGATCTTTTTTGGGGTGTGGCTGCTTAACATTTCACCTAAACTCCACCCATTCATGTGTATCTACAATAAACAACAAGAGAAAAGGTCTTGGGTATGAACTCCAGGCCTGAATCAGGACTCTACCAGCACTATAACAGACACACAGACTATTAATGTGATGGTAGTTGGCAGGATGGACTGATGGATGGGTGGATGGATGGACTGATGGATGGATGGACTGATGGATGGGTGGGTGGGTGGATAGATAACTAGAAGGATTCTCTCTAACAGTTCACATTCTACAACAAGCTAATAAGATCATGATAAATGGATGGATGGATGATGGATGGACAGATGGATGGCTGATTTGTTCAGCTTCAATATATGTATGGAACACCACAATGTTCTACTTGTCTGCGCTAACTACTGAAGATGGACAGATGAATGGCTGGAAGAATGGATGGACGGAAGGATGTACAGCAGGATGGATGGATGGATGGATGGATGGAAGGGTGTGTTCAGCTCAAAGACATGTATGGGACATCACAATGTTCTCTGCGTGAACGATTGAGCATGGATGGATAGCTAGATGGATTGAAGGATGGATGGATGGATGATGGATGGATGGATGGGTGGATGGATGGATGGGTTCAGCTCAGACGTGTGGAACACCACAATGTTCAATTCATCTACATTGATTACTGAGGATAGCATGGTGGGTGGATGGATGGATGGATGGATGGATGGATGGATGGATGGATGGATGGATGGGTTCAGCTCAGACGTGTGGAACACCACAATGTTCAATTCATCTACATTGATTACTGAGGATAGCATGGTGGGTGGATGGATGGATGGATGGATGGATTGATGGATGGAGGCACGGACAGAAGAATGGATGGATGGATGGATGGATGGATGGATGGATGGATGGGTGGGTGGATGGATGGATGGATGGATGGATGGATGGATGGATGGATGGATGGATGGATGGGTGGATGGGTGGATGGGCATTAATGGGGAGAGATGGATGGGTAAACGATAGGGAAGTCAGGTTGGTCTCCAGACCTGCATGGAACACCACCGTGTTCTTCCGGCACCCTGAGAGGAGCTGCAGGTTCCTGAACAGTCCTTTGGCCGTCAGCTTCACGTGGAAGTTGGACAGCGACAGTCTGGGGGACCATAACATCCTCTCCGCCTGTGCTCGCTCAGATCCAAGGGTCTCTGTGGACAACAGCCTCGCTTTCACCGCAATAACACAACTTGTGTCTCCTGCCAGCTCCAAAAGGTTCCTTCCTTCTGGGGTGGTCTCCAACCTTACCGGCCGTACGAGTATGAGTAAAGGAGACAATGACACACAAGTCCTGCAGGACTGTACTGTATCCCAGTCCTGCCGTCTCTAGTCTGTCCCGTCCGTCTGCGACGGAGCAAAACTCTGTCCTGTACAGACGCCTGCTGTTCTCCGGTCTCCTGCGTCTCAAATGTCCTCGGCGTGTGAGACAACCACGTCCTCTGCTCACAGTAGTCTTTGTCCCATCAGTCTGTTGTGGTCTGCCTCAGACATTGTGTCTGACGGTTATGAGAAGGACATTTGGGAAACAAGAGGAAGCGCGGCAGCTGGTGTAAACCGAAGTCTCCCGAAATCTCGAGTCCCCGCAGGAAAGAGATGGTCCCCCGGTTTGTAAGTGAGGAAAGCGAGGACGGGGGGGGGGGGGGGGAGGACGTCGACCCGGTCTCCTTGAAACTGCTCGGAGATGCGAACAAAACAAATGAGAAATACATAAATAGACGCTCAAATCTTCAACCAGAACCGGAAATCAGACACGCAAGAGCGGCGAGGGATCAAACACCGGGGAGCAAGAAAGCCATCAGAGGACGAGCCGCCTCAGTCCAGCGGGGGGGAGGGGGGGGGAGTCGGTCCCGTCCATCAGACACCGGCCGGGCTGCAGCCTCGAGCCGCGAGGGAAGAAGCACTACCAAATTAAAAAAAAAGAAAAGGTCTGTACCCCCCAGCCAATGGAATAGGGAGAGAAAATGGCGCCAAACAGCCGCCCGTCGCCCTCGGTAATCCCAGGTGGTACTGAAGCATCCGACGAGTAAGATGGAGAGAGGAGGAGGAGGAGGAGGAGGAGGAGGAGAGAAATAATTCCTGGCCGGTGATGATGATGACCAACGGTCCGTCTTCACACGGAGCTCACGAGCTGACGCGTAAAGAGACACGACGACCCGCCATGTTTGTCCGGCACCATGAGGTGAGGAGGAGGAGCAGGAGGAGGAGGAGGAGGAGTGCTGGGTTTTTGTCGGGGTAACGTGGCTCGCTCGCTTGTGGTTGGACAAAAGACGAGCATCAGCATCTACATTCTCAGTGGTGCCTCCGCTGCTCTGTGTGCCGAGTACACAACACCAAACACACACACACACACACACACAGGCTGCAAGGCAGGGGGAGGGGGAGGGAGGAGGAGGGAGGGGAGGGGAGGGGAGGGGGAGGAGTGTATGCACAGCAGAGAGTGGGCGGGCTGTACATAATCTCCCCCTCCCTCTGTTGCACTTATCTTCTCAATGTCCCCTTCTGCCTCATACGCCTGCTGTCTTACTGTTGTACTGAACATACACCCACCCCCACCTTCTGCTGCCCACTACACCCACACCCACCTTTTTCTCTCTCTCTCACACACACCCACAGAGAGTGAGAGAGAAAAAGCAACAGAGACAGAGACAGACAGAAACACAGAGAGAGACAGAGACAGAAAGACAGAGACAGAGACAGAGAGACAGCCAGAAATACAGAGAGACAGAGAGACAGAGACAGAGACAGACAGAAATACAGAGAGAGACAGAGACAGAGACTTAGAGAGAGACAGAGACAGAGACTTAGAGAGAGACAGAGACAGAGACAGACAGAAATACAGAGAGAGACAGAGACTTAGAGAGAGACAGAGACAGAGACTTAGAGAGAGACAGAGAAAGAGACTTAGAGACAGAGACAGAGACTTAGAGAGAGACAGAGACAGAGACAGAGAGAGAGACAGGGAGAGACAGACAGAAACACAGAGAGAGACAGAGACAGAGACTTAGAGAGAGACAGAGAGAGAGACAGACAGAAAGACAGAGACAGAGAGAGACAGAAAGACAGAGAGAGAGACAGAGAGAGTGAGAGAGAGAGAGTGAGAGAGAGTGAGATACAGAGAGAAAGTGAGAGAGAGAGAGACAGAGAGAGAAAGTGAGAAAGTGAGAGAGTGAGAGAGAGAGTGAGAGTGAGAGAGAGAGAGAAAGAGAGAGTGAGGGGGAAGAATAAAGAGAGAGAGAGAGAGAGAGAGAGAGAGAGAGAGAGAGAGAGAGAGAGAGAGAGAGAGAGAGAGAGAGAGAGAGAGAGAAGAATAAAGAGAGAGAGAGAGGGGGGGGGAGAATAAAGAGAGAAAGTGAGAGAGAGAGAGAGAGAGAGAGAGAGAGAGAGAGAGAGAGAGAGAGAGAGAGAAAATGAGAAAGTGAGAGAGAGTGAGAGTGAGAGAGAGAGTGAGAGAGAGACAGAGACAGAGAGAGAGTGAGAGAGTGAGGGGGAAGAATAAAGAGAGAGAGAGAGTGAGAGACAGAGACAGAGAGAGAGTGAGAGAGAGAGAGGGAAGAATAAAGAGAGAGAGAGAGTGAGAGACAGAGACAGAGACAGAGAGAGAGTGAGAGAGAGAGAGGGAAGAATAAAGAGAGAGAGAGAGAGTGAGAGAGAGACAGAGACAGAGAGAGAGTGAGAGAGAGAGGGAAGAATAAAGAGAGAGAGAGTGAGAGACAGAGACAGAGAGAGAGTGAGAGAGGGAAGAATAAAGAGAGAGAGAGAGTGAGAGACAGAGACAGAGAGTGAGAGAGAGAGAGGGAAGAATAAAGAGAGAGAGAGAGTGAGAGACAGAGACAGAGAGTGAGAGAGAGAGAGAGAGAGAGAGAGGGAAGAATAAAGAGAGAGAGAGAGTGAGAGACAGAGACAGAGAGTGAGAGAGAGAGAGAGAGGGAAGAATAAAGAGAGAGAGAAGGCTGAACAGTGAACAGATACAGCACATGGCGTCTCTCTCAGGTCTCCTCTGTCTCTTGGTGGCAGGTGCCATGTTGAGGCAGCACACACACACCATGATGTCTGACAAGATGCTGCGTTTACCACACACACACACACACACACACACACACACACACACACACACACACACACACACACACACACACACCATGATGTCTGACAAGATGCTGCGTTTACCACACACACACACACACAGACAACTCTTACACCCCCCTCCCCACACACACACACAGACAACTCTTATGCCCCCTCCCCCCCACACATACACACTCGCTCAAACAAGTGCGCACACATACACACACACACAAAACTCTTACTCCCCCCCACACACACACTCTCTCGCTCACACACGTGCATGCACACATACACAGCTCTTTCCCCCTCCCCCCACACACACATACTCTCACTCTTGCTTGCTCACACACAACTCTTACTCCCCCCACACATCCTCGCTCACACACGTGCGTGTACACACACACACACACACACACACACACACACACAACTCTTACTTCCCCCTCACCCAACACAAACATACTCTCTCTTGCTCAAACACATGCATACACATACACACACACACTCTCACTCTCGCTCACACACGTGCGCACACACACACACACACACAACTCTTATCCCCCCCACCCACCCCCCACACACACACACACGTGTCAGAATATTGATGAGCGAGGTTGCTGGAGGACTTGGCTCTGTCAGCCTGTGGCTCCAGATGTGCGCTCTCATCCAAACAGGAAGCAGCAGTGGGCGTTCTGGTCAAGTTTTACTGAGTAGGCTGGTGGACGAGGTCCACACTCACATCTCACTGAACAATCTCCTCTCAGACCTACAGTCAGTACAGAGATGTGGGACAGTATACTCTGCACCGGGGGACAGGCCATCTGGGTTGATCCCCCTTCCCATCAACACACCCACCCTTAACACACAGGAACCAGCAACTACACTATGTATCGTTATCCTCTGTATCATTATACTAAGTATCATTATCCACTTTATCATTATACTCTGTATCATTATACTCTGTATCATTATCCTCTGTATCATTATCCACTGTATCATTATCCTCTGTATCATTATCCTCTGTATCATTATACTATGTATCATTATCCACTGTATCATTATCCTCTGTATCATTATCCTCTGTATCATTATCCACTGTATCATTATCCACTGTATCATTATCCTCTGTATCATTATACTCTGTATCATTATCCTCTGTATCATTATATTATCCTCTGTATCATTATACAATGTATCATTATCCTCTGTATCATTATCCTCTGTATCATTATACTATGTATCATAATCCTCTGTATCATTATACTATGTATCATAATCCTCTGTATCATTATCCTCTGTATCATTATCCTCTGTATCATTATACTATGTATCATTATCCTCTGTATTATTATCCTCTATCATTATACTATGTATCATTATCCTCTGTATCATTATCCTCTGTATCATTATACTATGTACCATTATCCTCTGTATCATTATCCTCTGTATCATTATACTCTGTATCATTATACTCTGTATCATTATCCTCTGTATCATAATCCTCTGTATCATTATCCTCTGTATCGTTATCCTCTGTATCATTATACTAAGTATCATTATCCTCTGTATCATTATCCTCTGTATCATTATCCTCTGTATCATTATACTCTGTATCATTATCCTCTGTATCATTATACTCTGTATCATTATACTATGTATCTTTATACTCTGTATCATTATCCTCTGTATCATTACCTCTGTATCATTATCCTCTGTATCATTATACTCTGTATCATTATCCTCTGTATTATTATCCTCTATCATTATACTATGTATCATTATCCTATGTATCATTATCCTATGTATCATTATCCTCTGTATCATTATACTATGTATCATTATACAATGTATCATTATACTAAGTATCATTATCCTCTGTATCATTATCCTATGTATCATTATCCTCTGTATCATTATACTATGTATCATTACACTATGTATCATTATACTATGTATCATTATCCTCTGTATCATTATACTATGTATCATTATCCTCTGTATCATTATCCTCTTTATTATTATCCTCTGTATCATTATACTATGTATCATTATCCTCTGTATCATTATCCTCTTTATTATCCTATGTATCATTATCCTATGTATCATTATCCTCTGTATCATTATACTATGTATCATTATCCTATGTATCATTATACTATGTATCATTATCCTATGTATCATTATACTATGTATCATTATACAATGTATCATTATACTAAGTATCATTATCCTCTGTATCATTATCCTCTGTATCATTATCCTATGTATCATTATCCTCTGTATCATTATACTATGTATCATTACACTATGTATCATTATACTATGTATCATTATCCTCTGTATCATTATCCTATGTATCATTATCCTATGTATCATTATCCTCTGTATCATTATCCTCTGTATCATTATACTATGTATCATTATCCTCTGTATCATTATACTATGTATCATTACACTATGTATCATTATCCTCTGTATCATTATCCTCTGTATCATTATACTATGTATCATTATCCTCTGTATCATTATCCTCTGTATCATTATACTATGTATCATTATACAATGTATCATTATACTAAGTATCATTATCCTCTGTATCATTATCCTCTGTATCATTATACTATGTATCATTATCCTATGTATCATTATCCTCTGTATCATTATACTATGTATCATTATCCTCTGTATCATTATACTATGTATCATTATACTATGTATCATTATCCTCTGTATCATTATACTATGTACCACTGAGCGTCTTGATGCTGAATAATCCAGGGCAGAAGATCAAAGAAGGTTGGATCAGTTCATCTGGATACAACGAACCGCTACGTTGTATCACTGACTAA
>NC_079215.1:3716007-3738507 GCF_029633865.1 Lampris incognitus | reverse complement strand
GACCCTCCGAGGTGAGCGCTGACCGTCCAGCAGGGGAGTCAAACACACGACGTCAAACCACCAAGACCTTTTCACGAGTCACTCTTTCAGGAAAAACAAACCTACGGGATAAACCGCACAAGGCTCCAAGGCCAGTGGGCAGCCGAGAAAACCCTCCGTGTCTGTGGTCAAAGAGCCCACGGCCACATGTTCACACAGGTACACTCTGCAGAGACACTACGGGCCGCACTCGAACTCACGAGCCAAGTGGGTCAAGTGACGGAAATAAGAGAGATGACTCCTACGTAGGTGAGTCGAGGTACCGGGTTCTGTTATCGCTGCGTACAGGATGACCACAGTACTGGAATCATAAGGGGGGGGGGGGGGGGCGGCCCGGGAACTGCCGCGGCCGGGACGCCAACCCGGATCTCCTGCACCGCCGGCGACAACCTTAACCACCCGCCCAAAGGGTCCGACCCGTTAGGCGGCACGGTGGTGCAGTGGTTAGCGCAGTCTCCTCACAGCCAGAAGGTCCTGGGTTCGAGCCCCGGGGTAGTCCGACCTCGGGGGTCGTCCCGGGTCGTCCTCTGTGTGGAGTTTCCATGTTCTCCCTGTGTCTGGGTGGGTTTCCTCCGGGGGTCCGGTTCCCTCCCACAGTCCAAGGACATGGAGGTCAGGTGACTCGGCCGTACTGGATTGTCCCTAGCTGTGTGTGTGTGTGTGTGTGTGTGTGTGTGTGTGGGTGGGGGGGTCCTGTGGGGGGGGTCCTGTGGGGGGGGGTCCTGGGGGTCCTGTGATGGCATCTGAATATCAAGTTAAGAAGTTGCAGCATGTTTATTGAGCTTCACTCACAAACCTGTTTCCAATCCTACCAGCCCTCCTCCACACACACACACACACACACACACAGACACACACACACACACACACACACACACACACACACACACACACTAGTCATAACACAAAAACCGAGAGGGTGTCAAATGCTGGGAGACGGCCATGCTAACTCCTGCCAAGACTCCATCCAGGAAGTGGTGTGTGTTTGGCTACGAGACACCGAGCCTCTTCTTCTGTGCCGACACAGGCAGCACAACATGTGTAAGGGAAAACAGGTGCAGGTGTTGTGCGCACACAAATACACTGGACACGGCAGCTCGGACTACACACACACACACACACACACACACACACACACACACCCACCCACGCAGAGAGGACACACACACACACACACACACACCCACGCAGAGAGGACACACACACACACACACACACACACACACACACCCACGCAGAGAGGACACACACACACACACACACACACACACACACACCCACGCAGAGAGGACACACACACACACACACACACACACACACACACACACACACACACACACACCCCCACGCAGAGAGGACACACACACACACACACACACACACACACACACACACACACACACACACACACACACACACACACACACACACACCCACGCAGAGAGGACACACACACACACACACACACACACCCACGCAGAGAGGACACACACACACACACACACACACACACACACACACACCCACGCAGAGAGGACACACACACACACACACACACACACACACCCACGCAGAGAGGACACACACACACACACACACACCCACGCAGAGAGGACACACACACACACACACACACACACACACACACCCACCCACGCAGAGAGGACACACACACACACACACACACACACCCACGCAGACAGGACACACACACACACACACACACCCACGCAGAGAGGACACACACACACACACACACACACACACACACACACACCCACGCAGAGAGGACACACACACACACACACACACACACACACACACACGGTCACTGCTTGGTTGGAACAAAGACCTGCCCCCACATCGGACCTCTCTGGACCACGCTGCCCGTCCCTGGCGTGGTGGAGCAGCCCGGCAGGTGCGGCTTCCTGCCCCGGCACAGTGCTGAGGGGGCAGTTGTTGGGCCACCTTCTCCTCAGATGGGCTGAGCAGTGCGGTGAGGCCGCTCAGACGCTCAGGGGTCCGCCGGAAACAGCTGCCCCTCTGCCCCGGCTGCTAACCACCGCTGCCCTGTGTTCCAGCCCGGCTCCTCCAGACCTGCTCCCGCCACCGGACGCTCCATCCAGCCCGGCTCCTCCAGACCTGCTCCCGCCACCGGACCAGACTCTGTGAGGTGGAGGACTCAGGTAGCTGAAGGATGGGGGGGGGCGCTTCTCCCCACGCCACTGACTTGCCTGTAGAGGAGGCGGTTCCGATGTGGCAAGGGGGACGACCGGCACCTCCACACAACCGCAGGGGGCTGCCGGGAGTCCGGTTTCTCGGAAACCGACTCGAAGCGTGCCCCCGTAGCTGGCTTTTCTGTCGGGGTGAGCTCCCCTAGCCTTTTGTCTTGCCAGACTCACCCACGAGGCAGCGGGGCGGCCACACCAGTAAACCCTCTGGCGAGGGGCCGGCAGGGAACATCTGGCTGGATTCACTCTCGGCTCTTATGAACAGCTGGCTTTTCTGTCGGGGTGAGCTCCCCTAGCCTTTTGTCTTGCCAGACTCACCCACGAGGCAGCGGGGCGGCCACACCAGTAAACCCTCTGGCGAGGGCCGGCAGAGAACATCTGGCTGGATTCACTCTCGGCTCTTATGAACAGCTGGCTCGAGACAGTCGACGAAACGTCTCCGGCCAGACTTGGCTCCAGACTACCGAGGTCGCCCCAAGCTGACTGCTGGCATCAGTGTAAAGACCCCAAACACACACACACACACACACACACACACACACACACACACACACACACCCCCGTGTCCACGGTTCCATACCTGCGGTGTTCAGGCGACTGAACCGGGCCGAGCCGCTCCTCTGCAGGTGGTACTGGGACTGCTTCGCTGGCGCCTGACTGGCGGGGGCAGCCGCCTTCGGCGCAGCTTGATTAGCGGTCAACGTCTTGGCCACGATGTGATTGGTGACCGCCGGGGCCTTGAGACCTGTAAAGAGGTGCAGAAGAAGTCAGAGCCCGGCGTCGGACCCCTGCCGGAAGGTGATTGTGTCAGAACGCCGCCCGGCTGAGCCGACGAGAGGCGTTTTCCTGGTCGAGGTTAGACCGGTTAACGGGAGGGCAGCCCTACACTTTGTCTTCAGGCTGCACGACTACCTGAAGACTTAAAGCTGCGGCGAGGCGTTTTGCGTTGTTGCTGACTTGGTGCGCCCCCTGTGGATAACGGCGGTAGTGCTTCGCAGAAAAACAACTCCATCATTTCACATGAGCGCTGCTCGTCGTCGCAGCGAGACGGTGGTCATTTGGAGGGACAGGGGTTTACCGGACATACGGCGATGAGGTGAAGCATCTCTGCTCGTGGTTCTGGATCCTGTCTGCGTGGTGGGAATCGTTTGGTCAGGGTTCACTGGGAACCCCACCCGGACACGCGCGTTTGAATCATTACCAAACAAAATCTGATGTTTTTGCCGATGCTCCGCTCGCTCGTATGACGTCATCAAAAGTAAACCCAGGGCGGATCAATGAGCCGCCGACAAAATCCCTGTGGCACATTTAAACATGTGGAAAACTGAGCCAAGCCAAATAATTGGCGGCACGGTTGGACAACAACCTTGGGGTTGTTGTCCAACCGTGGGGGTCGTCCCAGGTCGTCCTCTGTGTGGAGTTTTTATGTTCTCCCCCGTGTCTGCGGTGGGGTTTCTCCGGGTGCTCCGGTTTCCCCCACCATCAAAAAGACATGCAGGCTAGGGTTAATACTCCTGTCCGTGCCCCTGAGCAAGGCATGGCGAGACGAGCTGAAGCTGGTCCCCGGGTGCTGCAGGGCGGCTGCCCGCTGCTCCTCGCCGCACAGCCAGGACGGTTACATGCAGAGAGGAGTTTCCCCACGGGGGGTCAACAAAGTAATTCAAAATAAAGAAAAACTAAAAACAAAAGGAAAAAGTGGCGTCCGGGTGGCGTGGCGGTCCATTCCATTGGCTACCAACACAGGGATCGCCGGTTCGAATCCCCGTGTTCCCTCCGGCTTGGTCGGGCGTCCCTACACACACAACTGGCCGTGTCTGCGGGTGGGAAGCCGGATGTGGGTATGTTCCTGGTCGCTGCTCTAGCGCCTCCTCTGGTCGGTCAAGGCGCCTGTTCAGAGGGGAGGGGGAACTGGGGGGGAATAGCGTGACCCTCCCACGTACTACGTCCCCCTGGTGAAACTCCTCACTGTCAGGTGAAAAGAAGTGGCTGGTGACTCCACATGTATGGGAGGAGGCATGTGGTAGTCTGCAGCCCTCCCCGGACCAGCAGAGGGGGCGGAGCAGAGACCGGGACGGCTCGGAGGAGTGGGGTGATTGGATGAGTACAATTGGGGATAAAAAAGGGTTAAAAATCCCCCCCAAAAAAACAATAACAGGACCCCAAGTGTTCCTGCAGGTGTGTCCACTCTTTCCTCGCCTCGTCTTTCTGTCGCTTCCTCTTCCTCTCACTCCATCTGTCAACACTGACCAGGTTACCACCCAGGTAGAGCAGCTCTCTCTCCCTCCCCCTCCCTCCCTCTCTCACTCCCCCCCCCCCTCTCTGTCTAGGAGGATGATGTGTATTACCTGGTCTTTGACCCAGGAGCACCAGGCCACGGCACCATCGCTCTCCTTCACTGTTACAGGAAAGGCTTGAAATACTCCAACAAACTGGAGCGTTACACAACCACGAGCGTTTCTCACAGGTGGATGTGTGTAAGATGATGCTGTCCAGAGTCCCTCATACATCCCTCGCCTTTATAAACGACAAACCACTCAGCCCCCCAAGGAGGGGAAAAACAGGATTAACAAAATTCAGCATAGCCCAGCCATCGAACCCAGCCGGCTCTCTTGTAGTACGAGTAAGCATGTCATGTACACCACTAATGACCCCCTCCTGTTCCTGAACCTGGATTAAGGACTCAGCACCGGTAATCACTTTAACACTGCCTTTGATTACACCGACTGAAAAGCCGATTATACTTAACATGCTGTGTATCTGTGTATCTGCTCTGACAGGTAGGAACTACAAAGAGCAAACATTTAACTGGGAGACTAAACTGTCTCAAACTGTGTTTCAAACTGTGTCTCAAACTGTTTCAAACTGTCTCAAACTGTGTCAAACTGTTTCAAACTGTGTTTCAAACTGTCTCAAACTGTTTCAAACTGTCTCAAACTGTGTATCAAACTGTCTCAAACTGTGTCAAACTGTTTCAAACTGTGTTTCAAACTGTCTCAAACTGTTTCAAACTGTCTCAAACTGTCTCAAACTGTGTATCAAACTGTCTCAAACTGTGTCAAACTGTTTCAAACTGTGTTTCAAACTGTCTCAAACTGTTTCAAACTGTGTCAAACTGTTTCAAACTGTGTTTCAAACTGTCTCAAACTGTTTCAAACTGTCTCAAACTGTCTCAAACTGTGTATCAAACTGTCTCAAACTGTGTCAAACTGTTTCAAACTGTGTTTCAAACTGTCTCAAACTGTCTCAAACTGTGTATCAAACTGTCTCAAACTGTGTCAAACTGTTTAAACTGTCTCAAACTATGTTCCAAACTATGTTCCAAACTGTGTTTCAAACTGTCTCAAACTGTCTCAAACTGTGTATCAAACTGTCTCAAACTGTGTCAAACTGTTTCAAACTGTGTTTCAAACTGTCTCAAACTGTTCCAAACTGTGTTTCAAACTGTTTCAAACTGTCTCAAACTGTTTCAAACTATGTTCCAAACTGTGTCAAACTGTCTCAAACTGTGTTTCAAACTGTTTCAAACTGTCTCAAACTGTTGCAAACTGTGTTTCAAACTGTTTCAAACTGTGTTTCAAACTGTCTCAAACTGTCTCAAACTGTTGCAAACTGTGTTTCAAACTGTTTCAAACTGTCTCAAACTGTTTCAAACTGTCTCAAACTGTCTCAAACTGTTTCAAACTGCCTCAAACTGTGTTTCAAACTGTGTTTCAAACTGTTTCAAACTGTCTCAAACTGTCTCAAACTATGTTCCAAACTGTGTTTCAAACTGTGTTTCAAACTGTCTCAAACTGTTTCAAACTATGTTCCAAACTGTGTTTCAAACTATGTTCCAAACTGTTTCAAACTGTGTTCCAAACTGTGTTTCAAACTATGTTCCAAACTGTGTTTCAAACTGTTTCAAACTGTTTCAAACTATGTTCCAAACTGTTTCAAACTGTCTCAAACTGTTTCAAACTATGTTCCAAACTGTGTTCCAAACTATGTTCCAAACTGTGTCTCAAACTGTTTCAAACTGTCTCAAACTGTTTCAAACTATGTTCCAAACTATGTTTCAAACTGTCTCAAACTGTCTCAAACTGTGTATCAAACTGTCTCAAACTGTGTCAAACTGTTTCAAACTGTGTTTCAAACTGTCTCAAACTGTTTCAAACTGTCTCAAACTATCTCAAACTGTGTTTCAAACTGTTTAAACTGTGTCTCAAACTGTTGCAAACTGTGTTTCAAACTGTTTCAAACTGTGTTTCAAACTGTCTCAAACTGTCTCAAACTGTGTTTCAAACTGTGTTTCAAACTGTTTCAAACTGTGTCTCAAACTGTTGCAAACTGTGTTTCAAACTGTGTTTCAAACTGTCTCAAACTGTGTTTCAAACTGTTCCAAACTGTGTTTCAAACTGTCTCAAACTGTTCCAAACTGTGTTTCAAACTGTCTCAAACTGTTTCAAACTATGTTCCAAACTGTGTCAAACTGTCTCAAACTGTGTTTCAAACTGTTTCAAACTGTTTAAACTGTTGCAAACTGTGTCTCAAACTGTGTCTCAAACTGTGTCTCAAACTGTGTTTCAAACTGTGTTTCAAACTGTGTCTCAAACTGTTTCAAACTGTCTCAAACTGTTGCAAACTGTTTCAAACTGTTTCAAACTGCCTCAAACTGTGTTTCAAACTGTTTCAAACTGTCTCAAACTGTCTCAAACTGTGTTTCAAACTGTTCCAAACTGTGTTTCAAACTGTGTTCCAAACTGTGTTTCAAACTGTTTCAAACTGTCTCAAACTGTTTCAAACTATGTTCCAAACTGTGTTTCAAACTGTGTTTCAAACTGCCTCAAACTGTTTCAAACTATGTTCCAAACTGTGTTTCAAACTATGTTCCAAACTGTTTCAAACTGTGTTCCAAACTGTGTTTCAAACTATGTTCCAAACTGTGTTTCAAACTGTGTTTCAAACTGTTTCAAACTGTTTCAAACTATGTTCCAAACTGTTTCAAACTGTCTCAAACTGTTTCAAACTATGTTCCAAACTATGTTCCAAACTGTGTCTCAAACTGTTTCAAACTGTCTCAAAATGTTTCAAACTATGTTCCAAACTATGTTCCAAACTGTGTCTCAAACTGTTTCAAACTGTCTCAAACTGTTTCAAACTATGTTCCAAACTGTGTTCCAAACTATGTTCCAAACTGTGTCTCAAACTGTTTCAAAATGTCTCAAACTGTTTCAAACTATGTTCCAAACTGTGTTCCAAACTATGTTCCAAACTGTGTCTCAAACTGTCTCAAACTGTTTCAAACTATGTTCCAAACTGTGTTTCAAACTGTTTCAAACTATGTTCCAAACTGTGTCTCAAACTGTTTCAAACTGTCTCACACATACCCAAACTAACACACATACCCAAACTAACACACACATACCCAAACTAACACGCATATCAAAACTAACACACATACCCAAACTAACACACATACCCAAACTAACACACACATACCCAAACTAACACGCATATCAAAACTAACACACATACCCAAACTAACACACACATACCCAAACTAACACACACATACCCAAACTAACACACACATACCCAAACTAACGCACATATCCAAACTAACACACATACCCAAACTAACACACATATCCAAACTAACACACATACCCAAACTAACACACATACCCAAAATAACACACATACCCAAACTAACACACATATCAAAACCAACACACATACCCAAACTAACACACATACCCAAAATAACACACATACCCAAACTAACACACCTATCAAAACCAACACACATACCCAAACTAACACGCATATCAAAACTAACACACATACCCAAACTAACACACACATACCCAAACCAACACACATACCCAAACTAGCAAACATACCCAAACTAACACACATATCCAAACTAAACAAAAAATCACTGTCCAAGGGAACGAACGCCAGCCAGGATGACTGTTGGAACTGCCGGTCTGCATGGGTTAGCAGTTAGCTTAGCCCGCCCCACTTCCGGGTCCTGTCAGACCGCCCTCGGTGTTTCCTCCTCGGGCACAGCTCCAGGCAGGGGCCGTGGTCCCCAGGCCCACCAGACAGAGCAGACCAAGCTCTCCCAGCCCATCCAGCGCCAGCTCTGTCAGCCAGACACCCTCGACACACCTCCCCGCACTCCTCACGACGACATCAAAAACACCACAGTCAACGCCAGGTGAGGCCGCCGCCAGACCACCCCTGGTGTTATCGGAACTGACTTTGGGAGTCATCCCAGGTCGGCCTCCATGTGGCGTTCTCATTTTCTCCCCGTGTCTGTGGTGGGTTTTCTCCGGGTGCTCCGGTTTCCCCCACCATCAAAATAAACATGCATGTTAGGGTTTATACTCCTGTCTGTGCCCCTGAGCAAGGCAATGGGAAAAGAAGTGGAGTTGGTCCCCGGGTGCAGCATGAAGGCGGCAGCCCCTAGCTCCTAGCTACACAGATCACAGCTGGGATGGGTCAATTTGCAGTAACTGAATTTCCCCAACGGGATTAATAAAGGAAACGTCATTTAATTAAATTAATTTAATTGAATTTAAATGAAAAACAACAAACCCATTCAATCAAAGGAAACACACAAACAAACTTTCCCCGTTCAAATATGGCTCAAGATGGGTATGAAATACGAGGTCCTCCAACACTCAATGACATTGAAAAGTGGGAAAACAATATTCTAGAAACATTTCATGCAGAGCTCTGCAAAGACATCCGGCACGTACAAAGGAAAACACAACGCAATTACAGCATACTTATTCTGCTAGCCCGTTATTATGATAATCCACAAAACAAAACAAAAACCCTCACATTCTTCCAATTTTTAAAATCAAGTGACCCCAAAACACTTTGACCACAAAGCCCTTAGCTGATGAGGCCTGAAAAATATTTCCCTATAGCAGCTGTAAGCCCGTCCATACACACAGAACAGAGCCTCAGGACAGCCACAGCCACTCATTTATACCTAACCAAGCTCGCAAGAAGCACGAGGAAAACTACACCACATACTGGACTGACTTGACTTGACTTGAAGCTGCTAAGTAAATCTGAAATTTATTCATTCATTCATTCATTCATTCATTCATCTTCAGCCACTTCTCCAGGGTCGGGTCGCGGTGGCAGCAAGCTAAGTAGGGCTCTCCAGATGTTCCTCTCCCCAGCAACGCCTTCCAGCTCCTCCTGGGGGATCCCAATGCACTCCCAGGCCAGACTGGACATGTAGTCCCCCCAGTGAGTTCTGGGTCTACCCCAGGGTCTCCTCCCAGTTGGACATGCCCGGAAAACCTCCAAAGGAAGGTGCCCAGGAGGCATCCTAATCAGATGCACGAACCACCTCAACTGGCTCCTTTCAACTCAAAGGAGCAGCGGCTCTACTCCGAGCTCCCTCCAGATGTCCAAGCTCCTCACCCTATCTCTAAGGCTGAGCCCAGACCCCCTACTGAGGAAACATCTGAAATTTATTCAACCCTAAAAAGAACACCGTGAAGGAATGGTCAGCATTGGGGGGAGAACAATCACAAACCTCCGTTTTGCCGATGACATTGACGGCCTGGCCGGTAATGAACCAGAGCTGACAAGCCTGGTTGAACACCTTGACAAGATACCAAAGGCATACGGTATGGAGATCAGTGCTGAAAAAACCAAACTAATGACTAATGACACCAATGGCATTACCAGTAACATTCAGGTCAATGGTCAGACACTCTCGACAGTCAACAAATTTAAATATCTTGGGGCCATCGTCACAGATGAAGGGTCCAAACCAGGAGTCCTTTCCTGCATTGCACAAGCGACCGCGGCACTCACAAGGTTAAAACCAATCTAGAAAGACAAAAACATTAGTAGCGGGTCTAAAGTCTGATTGATGCACTCACTAGTCATCTCCATCTTTTTATACGCATGTGAAACTTGGACACTCATAGCAGATCTCCAAAGAAGAATAAGCACAATGGAGATGAGGTGCTCCAGAAAGATTCTAGGCATCTCATATAGAGGCCATGTTACGAATGAAGAGGTGAGAAGAAGGATTACACAAGCCATTGGAACACATGAAGACTTTTTAATAATCACCAAGAAGAGAAGACTGAAATGGTATGGTCACATCTCGAGAACTTCCGGCCTTGCCAAGACCATCCTGCAAGGCACCATGAGGGGCGGGCCAAGACGAGGAAGACAGAAGAAGCGATGGCTATGTAACATCAGAGAGTGGACAGGCCTTGACTTTGCCAGCTTACAGAGGGCAGTTGAGGACAGACAGAGATGGTGAGGACTGGTTGCGGATTCAACAGCGATGCCCCAACGACCTCTCGAGAGGTTACGGGATAGGTGAGGTGAGAAAAAGAACACTGGACAGCGCACTGGACTTCTAACATTCATAATCGGCAGGCTACCTGAAAACTGTCATGCAGAATACTAAAGCCGTGAACACCTGAAAAACCGCTCCGCACCGGCCATCCTGTTCCTAGGGAGACAGCAGCATCGCTACCTTGGGTGCCACGGACTGCTTGAATTTCCCACCTTGCCACTGTGTTCAAAGTTCATAAATTTCAACCCTGTTTACCATTGACCTTTCATGGTGCGTCCAGCCAGATTACAGCTGTGTGACAAACAAGGTATCAACGGCTCTGGCTCAAACATGGAAGAGTGTCTCTGAGTTTCCCGAGCTATGTAACATTGATCTGAAATCGGACCATGATTTGGAACAAAAACTCATCTCCATTTATTCGGCAGGGACAACAAAGTCTCATGCATTCAAAGCCTGGGCTGATGGGCTCTCCGTCTCCTGAGATCCATCAGAGCAATAGCCAATGGGTTTTTCTCTGCTGTAAACTCGAGGTACATTTTGACAGCAGAAGATGTCGAGGACGTTTTGGGGTTTTGATTCCATGACGATGATGACGTATCGGCATTGAGCGGAGCTTTCGGCTCTAGCTGTTCTGTGCCCAACCAGGAGGCAAACACATCCCAGACAGTTCATCGTGTTGTTAGCTTAAGAAAAGCCCAAACAGGGGGTACGGGTAGCGTGGCGGTCTATTCCGTTGCCTACTAGCACAGGGATCACCGGTTCAAATCCCCGTGTTGCCTCCGGCTTGGTCGGGCGTCCCTACAGACACAACTGGCCGTGTCTGCGGGTGGGAAGCCGGATGTGGGTATGTCATGGTCACTGCACTAGTGCCTCCTCTGATTGGTCGGGGCGCCTGATCAGGGGGGAATAGTGTGACCCTCCCACGTGCTACGTCCCCCCTGGTGAAACTCCTCACTATCAGGTAAAAAGAAGCGACTGGTGACTCCACATGTATCGGAGGAGACGTGGTAGTCTACAGCCCTCCACGGACTGGCAGAGGGGATGGAGCAGTGACCGGGATGGCTCGGAAGAGTGGGGTAATTGGCCGGGTACAATTGGTTAGAAAAAAAAGGGGAGGGGGGGAAGCCCCAACTAAATAAAGACTGAAGTCTAGCTGTAGAAGCCCACTGCCACCGGTAAGCTTTGCTTCTAAAAGACAAGTGACTATGTTTTGACCATACGCTCAAAAAATGACAGAAACTGAACTGCACTTTTTGACAGCATGAACAATATATATTAGTGTAGTAGAACATTCTCCCCAAAGACAATCCAAACATATGTGAGATTTTGGTACCAAGACTAATGTAAAAAGATTACCATACATTCTTGGTGAAAATTGGTGCTGTATAATATCAGCTAAATTCATAACTGCTTCTTACCAGCTCAGGATAAACAGCCAAGTCTGAATCGGTTTGTTCGATTCTGTTTTTTAACCATGCGTGAATGCCTGTTTCTAGTAATCTAAGTAAAGGTCTTCCCTGTGCTTCAGCAAGAAAATGTTGTTTCACCACACCAATATAGTTTCTTTGAGCTGGATAGACAGACAAACTAAAACACTCAGCATATTTACGTGATGTTAGAAAGTGGATTTATTGTGTTAGTGCGACTAAAACTGCACTTTTAAACACATGTAAACGTGTTAGTCCCACTGAAGTGGTACTAAATCTAGTTTCTGGAAGTGGGACTAACACACCAGATGATGCGGCTGGGGGTGGATTTACTCCGGCATGTACACGCTTCAATCGGCCCTGAACTGGCCTAGACTTTCTGCACATGATCCATAGTTCCCGTGGCGGTCTTTCGGCCAGAAGTGGAACAGCGTGGTATCAACAGTACCAACATGGCGAGTGCTGGAGCGAGAACCACACATTTCTTGACAGACGAGGAGACAAACTTCATGTTGTGTTCCATCAAGGATAGTGTGCATCCCATTTGTACCAACAGTAAAGCGTGGAGCACGTATGAAATGTACAGCGCTGTAAAGTCGTCCATGTTTCCACCGCTCCACATGGAACCCGCTCACCGCTCGCTAACTTGTTTGTCCCTTGTTTGGTATGTGACGCAATAGGTCAACTGGAAGAGGGTCCAATAGCAACCAGCTGAAAGGGGGCATATCACCGCCTACCGTACCGGGGTCAGACATACTTCCGTCAATACATCAATTGACCCCCGGTTCTTGTATACTGGGACAGCGACAGTAGCCCAGTTACATGGCCTGACCGAGCTGTAACCGTAGCTCCACTGAACTGTGCATGTAAACAGTGAGTGAGAAAAAACAGACAGAAAAAAAATGAGAGTGTGTGTTTTCATGTGCATGGATTCATTCATTAGTTTTCACCTCCCCTCACCTGTGGTGGTGGTCCTAGCCTGCAGGGAGAGGGCTCGGCTCCTCATCCCCGGGACCTTGGTAGCAGCAGTGGCAGCAGCATTGCTGTTAGCACTTGTGAGGGAGTTACTAGAGGCTGTGGTCGGGGAGCTGGGAGGCTTCGCCACATTCTGGGCGCCCACAGGAAGAGCGCTTCGGCTGGGCCGGTCCTCTGGCTTGGCCCCCACTACTTCCGGAGGTCCTGTGTTGGTCGGCGCTGAAGCTTTAGGACAGATGATTAGGAGATAATGCATTACACATCATAGTATACACACAGTACTGAGTATTATGGGGTAATGCTGATTCCACTTGGTGGTCTAAATAAAGCATTGTTACAAACCGCAAGAGACTGTTTCCCATTTTATTTGATCTATAATCTTAGTAGGGTAGAAAACATATCGTAATCTTTTTTTTCCCCCATCTTAGCGTGTTTGTGCTGAAGTGGGTTTTTTTTGCCTCTCTGCAACCAAGTTTCCCCAATAACACACAATAAAAATGCTTGCTTGTCTGAACTTCAAGAGACTTGGAGCACAAGTGGCAACAACAAATTCAGTTCTTTCTTACGACCAAATTGTTTTTAAACATGAAATACCCATTATCTGGAATCAGGAACACTTTGTCATTTCACTTCGTGCACTTGTGTACATGAAACGAAACGAAATGCCGTTTCCCCCAGCCCACACCAGCACAACACAAAGACAACAACACACCCAAGAACACACATATCCAAACTAATACACATATCCAAACTAAGCCAAAAATCAGTCCAAGGGAACGAACACCAGGCAGGATGACTGTCGGAACCGCCGGTCTGCATGGGCCAGCAGTTAGCTTAGCCTGCCCCGCTTCCGTGTCCTGTCAGACCGCCCTCGGTGTTGCCTCCTCGGGTGCAGCTCCAGGCAGGGGCCGTGGTCCCCGGGCCCACCGGACAAAGCAGACCAAGCTCTCCCAGCCGATCCAGCGCCAGCTCTCCCAGCCAAACACCCTCAACACAGCTCCCCGCACTCCACACGACGCCGCCAAAAACACCACAGTCAACGCCAGGTGAGGCTGCCGCCAGACCGCCCTCGGTGTTATAGGAACTGCAGGTCTGCATGGGCTAGCAGTTAGCTTAGCCTGCCCCGCTGTCCCAGCCGATCCAGCGCCAGCTCTCCCAGCCACCAAACGAAGACAAAACTTAGACCCAGACGTGGGCAAAGACACTGCATGGACGGTACTGGATGAGGCTGCCGCAAATGTGAATTCGCGCCGGCGTCTTCCCACAGCGGTACTGGGTGACCAGTGTAGAGAGGCTAAAATAGGCCTCATGTGAACTCTTCTATTGGATTTTGCGAGTACTCTTGCTGCAGCATTTTGAACTAGTTGAGGTTTGGAGAGGTTATACTGAGACAAGAATACAGCAATGGAAAATAGATTGCCCACAAAACTCCTGGTGTACCTGCACCCCAAGAAGCATTGTGGATGGGTAACGGTGTGAGAGACAGAGACAGAGAGAGAGAGTGAGAGGGGCGTCCGGGTGGCGTGGCGGTCTATTCCGTTGCCTACGAACAGGGGGTTCACCGGTTCGAATCCCCATGTTACCTGTGGCTTGGTCAGACATCCCTACAGACACAACTGGCCGTGTCTGCGGGTGGGAAGCCGGATGTAGGTATGTGTCCGCACTAGCGCCTTCTCTGGTCGGTCAGGGTGTCTTTTCGGGGGGGGGGAAATAGCGTGATCCTCCCACGTGCTACGTCCCCCTGGTGAAACTCCTCTCTGTCCGGTGAAAAGAAGCGGCTGGTGACTCCACATGTATGGGAGGAGACATGTGGTAGTCTGCAGCCCTCCCCGGATCAGCAGGGGGGGGGTGCAGCAGAGACCGGGACCACTCAGAAAAGTGGGGTAATTGGCTGGATACAACTGGGGAGAAAGAGGAGGGAAAAAAATGTAAAAAAAATCCACACACAAAAAAAAGAGAGCGAGCGAGAGCGAGACAGCAAGATAGAGAGAGAGAGTGAGGCTTACAGGGACGCCTATGGTCTATGAATAAAGAACCTAACTATCACCATGGGAACCTTGTGTGTCATCTTGTTACCATAACAACCATGTGATCTATAGCAACGCAATCTTCAAACATGATACTGAGATGTGCGTGTGTGTGTGTGTGTATGCATGTGTATATATGTTGTGTGAGTGTGTGTGTGTGTGTGTGTGTGTGAGTGTGTGTGTGTGTGTGTGTGTGGGTGTGTGAGCGTGTGTGTGTGTGTGTGTGTGTGTGTGTGTGTGGGTGTGTGAGCGTGTGTGTGTGTGTGTGTGTGTGTGTGTGTGTATGTTGTGTGTGTGTGTGCGTATGCATGTGTATATATGTTGTGTGTGTGTGTGTGTGTGTGTGTGTGGGTGTGTGGGTGGGTGTGTATATGTTGTGTGTGTGTGTGTGTGTGTGTGTGTGTGTGTGTGTGTGTGTGTGGGTGTGTGAGCGTGTGTGTGTGTGTGTGTGGGTGTGTGAGCGTGTGTGTGTGTGTGTGTGTGTGTGTGGGTGTGTGAGCGTGTGTGTGTGTGTGTGTGTGTGTGTGTGTATATGTTGTGTGTGTGTGTGCGTATGCATGTGTATATATGTTGTGTGTGTGTGTGTGTGTGTGTGTGGGTGTGTGGGTGGGTGTGTATATGTTGTGTGTGTGTGTGCGTGTGCGTGTGTGTGTGTGTGTGTGTGTGTGTGTGTGTGTGTGTGTGTGTGTGTGTGTGTGTGTGTGAGCATGTGTGTGTGTGTGGTGTTGGAGATGTTTGGGTAGACACTGAGACAGTGTGCTCGTGTCTGAATGGTTGCAGAACCCGTGTGTGCTCTGCAGCATGTGTGAGGGTGCAGACAGCCATGATGGGGGTGGGGGGGGGGCAGCAGGGGTTTCACCAGGGTTGCCGGGGGTTTCACCAGCGTACCTCGGCACGGGTTCACCACGCTAACGTGTGCTGCAGGACCAGCCGGTGTGGGCTCGGCGCTGTATCATGAGGCGGTCCGGACCGTGCTGATGATAGATGACTGGGACGGTTCAGGCTTTCACACGACGTCGTTTGTAAATTACTAATTGGCTGGCCTTGTGTTTTGTGTTTCTTTTTTTTGTGTTTTGTTTTAATTTCCATTTACCTGAACATTTTAACATTTTAACATTTCAACATTTTAGCATTTAAACATTTGCAGCCCCAGCAACACGTCTCTTCATACGGTTAAGGTTCCACCCGTGTGTATAGGGATGTGAGCTGTGAGAGCATGAGCGTATGAGAAACTTGAAACACTGAGATGTTAAAGGGTTTTTATCGGGGCGTCCGGGTGGTGTAGCGGTCTATTCTGTTGCCTACCAACACAGGGCTCACCGGTTCGAATCCCCGTGTTACCTCCGGCTTGGTCGGGCGTCCCTACAGACACAATTGGCCGTGTCTGCGGGTGGGAAGCCGGACGTGGGTGTGGGTCCTGGTCACTGCATTAGTGCCTCCTCTGGTGGGTCGGGGTGCCCGTTCGGGGAGGAGGGGGAACTGGGGGGAATACGTCCCCCTGGTGAAACTTCTCCCTGTCAGGTGAAAAGAAGCAGCTGGTGACTCCACATGTATGGGAGGAGGCATGTGGTAGTCTGCAGCCCTCTCCGGATCAGCAGAGAGGGTGGAGCAGAGACCGGGACGGCTCGGAAGAGTGGGGTAATTGGCCAAGTACAATTGGGGAGAGATGGGGGGAACCCCCCCCCTCATTAAAGAGGTTTATATATCTATTTTAATAGTAGCTATTGTGTCCCCCCCCCTTTTTCTCCCCAATTGTAGCCAACTAATTACCCCACTCTTCCGAGCCGTCCCGGTCTCTGCTGCTCCACCCCCTCTGCTGACCCAGGGAGGGCTGCAGACTACCACATGCCTCCTCCATACATGTGGAGTCACCAGCCGCTTCTTTTCACCTGACAGTGAGGAGTTTCACCAGGGGGACGTAGCACGCGGGAGGATCACGCTATTCCCCCCAGTTCCCCCCGAACAGACGCCCCTACCCACTAGAGGAGGCGCTAGTGCAGCGACCAGGACACATACCCACATCCAGCTTCCCCCCACAGACACGACCAATTGTGTCTGTAGAGACACCCGACTGAGCTGGAGGCAACACGGGGATTCCATCCGGAGATCCCCCTGTTGGTAGGCAACAGAATAGACCGCCACGTCACCTGGACGCCCCCTGGACACCCCCTGGACGCCCCCTGGACGCCACCAGGACGCCCCCTGGACGCCACCAGGACACCCCCTGGACGCCCCCTGGACGCCACCAGGACGCCCCCTGGACGCCACCAGGACACCCCCTGGACGCCACCAGGACACCCCCTGGACGCCCCCTGGACGCCACCAGGACGCCACCAGGACGCCCCCTGGACGCCCCCTGGACGCCCCCTGGACGCCCCCTGCTATTGTGTCTTTCAAGTGTCCATAGAAACACTGCACCGCTGCTGCACCGTTGTTCAACACCAAGGCACGATTCTCTTCACAAGTGTATGAATCAATATCTGTCCAAATCATCAGAGGGCTTATGAACTGCGCTGCCAACTCACAACTTCCATCTTTCTTTTCGTCGCCTCTTTCTTCTGTCCAGCCTTCTTTTGTACTTCTGGAATAAAGCGGAGTGTGACAGGGCTGCGACAGAAAGGGAAGACTGACGACACATGCTGGAAATGCTCCGGCCTAATGAGGGACCTCAGTGTCTCTCTTAGCGGACGTCTACTGGTTGAGTGGAAGCAGCACTCAGATCATTTGAGTCCAACACACACATGTTAAGTGTCTTTGGGACGCCGTCCAGCCAGACGGGAGCTGCTGCGGGAAATACCCTGAGCGCGCTGTGCTGGGAGTTTTATCCAACTTCCTGAACTAGGGGCGGGCGGACTGATACCCGAGTATTGATACACTGACCCTGAGGGGTAGGACTACCTTTTTTTTTTTTAGGGACTACTTTTCCTTCCGCCTTCTCGCTCTGCTCCCCAAAAGCAGTGGCACGGCACCGCACGCAGAGGAACAGACGCTGCCCGCCTGGCACCCAAACTTCCAGCTTCCAGTTGCAGAGAAGAAGAACTGCTGAACAGGACGTCACTGTTGTCGAACATTCTTGAACCCGTGTCTTATCATTGTTGTTACTGTCGTTTTAAAAAAATTCAAACAAAATAGAGAAGTCTGGTCTTCAGTAGTTTATTTAATACTATTTGCCAAGGCGTTCGGATATATTATGTTCAGATTTTTATGTTTTTGGTGTCTTCATTTACCAAGTTCCACTCTGGAAATCACAAAGATTTCCTGCTTTTGTGCGCACAAAACACTTTTAATGTAACAGTATCGGGATGGTGAGGATGCAAGGAGTGGAGGTGACGAAGGCATATGAGTTTAAATACTTGGGGTCAACTGTCCAAAGTAACGGGGAGTGCAGGAGAGAGGTGAAGAAGAGGGTGCAGGCAGGGTGGAGTGGGTGGAGAAGAGTGTCAGGAGTGATGTGTGACAGAAGGGTACCAGCAAGAGTTAAAGGGAAGGTTTACAAGATGGTGGTGAGACCAGCTATGTTGTATGGTTTGGAGACAGTGGCACTGATGAAAAGACAGGAGGAGGAGCTGGAGGTGGCAGAGATGAAGATGATAAGATTTTCATTGGGAGTGATGAAGAAGGACAGGATTAGGAACCAGTATATTAGAGGGACAGCTCAGGTTGGATGGTTTGGAGAAAAAGCAAGAGAGACAAGATGGAGATGGTTTGGACATGTGTGGAGGAGAGATGCTGGGTATATTGGGAGAAGGATGCTGAATATGGAGCTGCCAGGGAAGAGGAGAAGAGGAAGGCCAAAGAGGAGGTTTATGGATGTGGTGAGGGAGGACATGCGGGTGGCTGGTGTGACAGAGGAAGATGCAGAGGACAGGAAGAGATGGAAACGGATGACCTGCTGTGGCGCCCCCTAACGGGAGCAGCTGAAAGTAGTAGTAGTAGTAGTAATAATAGAAGAGTATCGGGATACTACCTACTTCGTATCAGATCAAAAAGAACATCAGTGGTATCGCCCATCCCTACACTGAAACCCTGAGAGTACAAGGGGCTTGTACTTGGTGTGAAGAGACCGCTACAGCACACAAGAATCTGCACCAGTATCTGCACCAGTATCTGCACCAGTATCTGCACCAGAACAATCTGCAACATGCCGGTGAGACAGTCAAACGTGCTGAAATGCCATGCATGCATGCATGCATGTGGTCGTCTTTGGAAGTATGCACGCCATTATGACACCACAGGCAAAAGCATAATGCAGGTGTGATTGGTTAGTATGATTTTTTCTTTTTGTTTTACTGCAGCTTATTCGTTGTATTCATGGTGAGAGTAAGAGTACACATCTACATTGTATGAGCGACCTACAACACATTCTGTTCCTCCAGATGCCTGCGGCTCGTGCACACTGCCCCCGGAAATATTCTGGCAGTCTCGGCCGTGCTCATTTTTAGCTCTTGGAGATGAATTATGCTCGTGAATAGGGAGGGTATTTTCGGTCGGCCTACGCCTCGGCTAGCTGGCACTCGAATCCATTCTTGAATTGATCTCAAGTCTCTTTTGGAAGCTGAACTAAATTCCTGCCTGCGACAGCCACCACAAGTCTCATTCTCTCCACCGACCACACCGCCGTAAAAAACACACACAGTCATCACTTACAGCGGTATTCTGGGCTGGGTGAAACGGCAGATTTATCCACACCACATTTCTTCTGCTGGAGACTGTTGAGTTCACCTGTGCATTCAGGTGAGCCAGTTCAGCTCGACGGTAGGTTGTCTAATGATGCTACCAACCAACCACCTAACCACCCAAACAATCAACCCCCCAACCAACCAACCGACCAACCACCTAACCAATCAACCACCCAACCAACCAACCATCCAACCACCCAAACAATCAACCCCCCAACCAACCAACCCCCCACCTAACCAACCACCCAACCAATCAACCAACCAACCACCCAACCACCCACCCAACCAACCAACCAACCACCTAACCAACCAACCAACCACCCAAACAATCAACCCCCCAACCAACCAACCACCAACCAACCACCTAACCAACCACCCAACCAATAAATCAACCACCTAACCAACCAATCAACCAACCACCCAACCAACCAACCAACCACCCAAACAATCAACCCCCCAACCAACCAACCAACCAACCACCTAACCAACCAACCACCCAAACAATCAACCCCCCAACCAATCAACCAACCACCCAACCAACCACCCAACCAATCAACCACCCAACCAATCCATCAACCAACCACCCAACCAACCACCCAACCAATCAATCAACCAACCACCCAACCACCTAACCAACCACCCAACCAATCAACCACCTAACCAACCACCCAAACAATCAACCACCTAACCAACCACCCAACCACCCAACCAACCAACCAACCAACCAACCAACCAACCAATCAACCACCCAACCAATCAACCACCTAACCAATCAATTAACCAACCAACCAACCAACCAACCAACCAACCAACCAACCAACCAACCAATCAACCACCCAACCAATCAACCACCTAACCAATCAATTAACCAACCAACCAACCAACCAACCAACCACCCAACCAACCAACCAATCAACCACCCAACCAATCAACCACCTAACCAATCAATTAACCAACCAATCAATTAACCAACCAACCAACCACCCAACCAACCAACCAACCAACCAACCAACCCCAGACCGTGGCTGAACGCTGGATCAGATGGGATTTGGATATAGTTACAACATCATGCAGCCTCGAGACCCGGAGAGAAATATGTGACATGCTTTGCACTGAACTGCGTCACGTTCACAGCGCCAGGGGATTGAAACGCAACGTGGATTTGATTTGGAGCTTTGGATTTTAACTCAGAACGGCACAGAAACTGCAGCTGGTTTAAGGAAAAGCAGGATTGATTTTCCTTAAAAAAAAAGAAAAGTATGTCAACGTGTGTAGAAATTCAAGTCAAACTGTCACATCTGTGTTTTGCCTTTACTTGCAGCATCGTAACAGTGGGCGAACGTTAGAAATCACCTGCGAGTTACATTTCCACATGTCTGATCGTGCCGATTGTTTTTCTTAAGAGTAGGAATCCAGTTCACTTGAACAACTGTGTTCATCCATCCATCCATCCATCCTCTATCCAAACCGCTTATCCTGCTCCCAGGGTCACGGGGATGCTGAAGCCTATCCCAGCAGTCGTTGGGCAGCAGGTGGGAAGACACCCTGGACAGGCTGCCAGACCATCACAGGGCCCACACACACACACACACACACACACACACACACACACATTCACACCTGGGCACAATTCTGTACAGCCGATTCACCTGACCTACATGTCTTTGAGTCACCTGACCTACATGTCTTTGAGTCACCTGACCTACATGTCTTTGAGTCACCTGACCTACGTGTCTTTGAGTCACCTGACCTACGTGTCTTTGAGTCACCTGACCTACGTGTCTTTGAGTCACCTGACCTACATGTCTTTGAGTCACCTGACCTACATGTCTTTGAGTCACCTGACCTACATGTCTTTGATTCACCTGACCTACGTGTCTTTGATTCACCTGACCTACGTGTCTTTGAATCACCTGACCTACATGTCTTTTAATCACCTGACCTACATGTCTTTGAATCACCTGACCTACATGTCTTTGATTCACCTGACCTACATGTCTTTGAGTCACCTGACCTACGTGTCTTTGATTCACCTGACCTACATGTATTTGAGTCACCTGACCTACGTGTCTTTGAGTCAACTGACCTACATGTCTTTGAGTCACCTGACCTACATGTCTTTGAGTCACCTGACCTACATGTGTTTGGACTGTGGGAGGAAACCGGAGCCCCCGGAGGAAACCCACACAGACACGGGGAGAACATGCAAACTCCACACAGAAGATGACCTGGGACGACCCCCAAGGTTGGACTACCCCGGGGCTCGAACCCAAGGCTGGACTACCCCGGGGCTCGAACCCAGGACCGTCTTGCTGCGAGGTGACCGCGCTGACCATTGTGCCACCGTGCCGCCCAACCGTGTTCGATGCCAACTAAAGTCATTGACACAAACCTGACGGCTATGTGTTCACCCTACTGCATCATGTTTTCCAGTCCCGGGTTCCACCTGGCAGCAGTATTTATCACCCCCACGACACACCAACTCACATCACTGGGAGGCTATACCAGACATACATCCAGTCCTCAGCTCATTACTTAAATCTCTTTCCATTGGCTGGCTACCTGACTAAATACTACTAAACTTAATACCCCCCCCCCCATAACTCCACTCTTCCTCAAACGCAAACAAAGACCCCAGAAATAAGACGATACGCGCAGGACGGCTGTGGCATCTCTTCATCCTTGGAAAACTCTAGAAATCCTTGTTGATTTCGGTAAAACACGCTCAGCCTCCCCACACTGAAGCAGTCCTCACAGCCGTGAGTCTGTCCTCAGCCAACACCGTCCACTTGCTTA
>NC_079215.1:3711348-3715807 GCF_029633865.1 Lampris incognitus | reverse complement strand
GAGATGTCCTTATCAGTGCGAGGCTATTGTACTGTAAGATCATGCACACAGGACAGAGACCATCATCTTGATGCGGGTGTCTTCAGTCATGTATGGATGGGGGTTTGTGGGGGTTTGTGGTTTTTCTCCCCAATTTTACTTGGGCCATTACCCCACTTTTCTGAGCCGTCCCGGTCTCTGCTCCACCCCCTCTGCTGATCCGGGGAGGGCTGCAGACTACCACATGCCTCCTCCCATACATGTGGCGTCACCAGCCGCTTCTTTTCACCTGACAGTGAGGAGTTTCACCAGGGGGCAGTAGCACGTGGGAGGATCCCACTATTCCCCCCAGTTCCCCTCCCCCCTGAACAGGCGCCCTGACTGACCAGAGGAGGCGCTAGTGCAGCAACCAGGACACACACCTACATCCGGCTTCCCACCCGCAGACACGGCCAGTTGTGTCTGTAGGGACGCCCGACGGAGCCGGAGGCAACATGGGGATTCGAACCGGCGATCCCCGTGTTGCTAGGCAACGGAACAGACCGCCACGCTACCCAGACGCCCGTCACGTCTGTATGTTCATGTGTGTGAGGGTGTTTACCCATGTGCGCATGAGTGGCCGTAAGGTTAAGTGGAGTCACCAGCGAGCGGGAAAACCACCCCCACTGTGGTGCGTGTACCCCCCCAACACACACACACACACACACACACACACACACACACACACACTAACACACACTAACACACACACACACACACACTAACACACCTCTAAGTGTTCACACGTGTGTACCTTTGTTTGCTGCCGCGGTCCCGCTGCTCTCGGTGGCGCTGCCGTTGCTCCCCAGCGCCGAGGAGCCAGGATTTGCCGATAATCCCTTAACGGGGAGTTTGGATGAAACGGCGCCTCCCAATCGCCCACCCGGCCCCGATCCTGGCAGCTGATTGGCGAACGGCTTGAGGCTGGGGGTCACGGAAGCTGGGGCGGCCAATCCGGATGCTCGCTCTGCCACGGCGCGTGCCTTGGGGATACCTGGAAGGGAAAGACAACAGCCACAGGTAGGCTCATGAGACACAGAGCAGAAGAAGAAGAAGAAGAAGAAACCAGATGGTGACTCAGAAGTGATGGTAACACAGCAGGTGGTGAGAAGCCGCGTGTTGGGGGTGTGTAGGTCGGTAGGCCGTCTGTCATCCACCCACACACACACTCACACTCAGCGCAGCCAAATACTGTACAACGGGAGGTGCTGGAGGTGTCTTAAGAAAGAGGCAGAAAGAAAAGGGGGGCGTCCGGGTAGCGTGGCGGTCTATTCAGTGGCCTACCAACACAGGGATCGCTGGTTCGAATCCCCGTGTTACCTCCAGCTTGGTCGGGCATCCCTATAGACACAACTGGCCGTGTCTGCAGGTGGGAAGCCGGATGTGGGTATGTGTCCTGGTCGCTGCACTAGCGCCTCCTCTGGTCGGTTGGGGCTCCTGTTCGGGGGGGAGGGGGAACTGGGGGGAATAGTGGGATCCTCCCACATTCTACGTCCCCCTGGTGAAACTCCTCACTGTCAGGTGAAAAGAAGCGGCTGGTGACTCCACATGTATGGGAGGAGAGATGTGGTAGTCTGCAGCCCTCCCCGGATCAGCAGAGGGGGCGGAGCAGAGACCGGGACGGATCGGCAGAGGGGGTGGAGCAGCAGAGACCGGGACGGATCGGCAGAGGGGGTGGAGCAGCAGAGACCGGGACGGATCAGCAGAGGAGGTGGAGCAGAGACCGGGACGGATCGGCAGAGGGGGTGGAGCAGCAGAGACCGGGACGGATCGGCAGAGGGGGTGGAGCAGCAGAGACCGGGACGGCTCGGCAGAGGGGGTGGAGCAGCAGAGACCGGGACGGCTCAGAAGAGGGGGGGTAACTGGCCGGGTACAGTTGGGAGGAAGAAGAGGGGGGAAAAGCCACAAAAAAACAAAAACGAAGAAGAAAGCCACTTTATTTGTGTCACTGTGCGATGAAACGAGTCTTCTGCATGTGGCCATGCTGTTGTGTAGGAGCAGGGGGCAGCCGCAGCACCCGGGGACCAACTCCACTTCTTCTCCCCACTGCCTTGCTCAGGGGCACAGGTAGGAGAGAGAGAGAGAACATGCAAACTCCACACAGAGGACGACCCAGGACCACCCCCGGGGCTCAAACCCGGGACCTTCTTGCTGTGAGGTGACCACACTAACCACTGTGCCACCGCGCCGCCCTCTATATATATATATATATATATATATATATATATATGTGTGTGTGTGTGTGTCTGTGTGTGTGTGTGTCTGTGTGTGTGTGTGTGTGTGTGTGTGTCTGTGTGTGTGTGTGTCTGTGTGTGTGTCTGTGTGTGTGTGTCTGTGTGTGTCTGTGTGTGTGTGTGTGTGTCTGTGTGTGTGTGTGTGTGTGTGTGTGTGTGTGTCTGTGTGTGTCTGTGTGTGTGTGTGTGTGTGTCTGTGTGTGTGTGTGTGTCTGTGTGTGTGTGTGTGTGTGTGTGTGTGTGTGTGTGTGTGTGTGTGTGTGTGTGTCTGTGTGTGTCTGTGTGTCTGTGTGTGTCTGTGTGTGTGTGTGTGTGTGTGTGTGTGTGTGTGTGTGTGTGTGTCTGTGTGTGTGTGTGTGTGTGTGTGTGTGTGTCTGTGTGTGTCTGTGTGTGTGTGTGTGTGTGTGTGTGTCTGTGTGTGTCTGTGTGTGTGTGTGTGTGTCTGTGTGTGTGTGTGTGTCTGTGTGTGTGTCTGTGTGTGTGTGTGTGTGTGTGTGTGTGTCTGTGTGTGTGTCTGTGTGTGTGTCTGTGTGTGTGTCTGTGTGTGTGTGTGTGTGTCTGTGTGTGTGTGTGTGTGTGTCTGTGTGTGTGTGTGTGTGTGTCCCACTGCCTTCCTACCCGGGGTACAGCAGACACCGTCCCGTTGCTCACGTGGCTGAGCAGCAGCTGTTAAATTCAGCCCTCCCTGCTAAACTACAACAACAGTTCTGGCTTCCCTGCCGCCCGGTGCCAAAACCCGACGGACGGAGAGGCGACGCCAGAACATCTTGACATGAGCGGCTCACTTTCTTTTCCAGATTGCTCGGTTCCAGGTATTTGGGGAGAGAGCCGGGTCGTGTTGTGGTCCTGGAGAACGGCACACTGGGACGCACATCCCCGCTCATCCGTTCATAATGCCGCGCCTGTATCCAAACACCAGCAGGACCAGCAGACCAGGCCTGGTCGGCCATGTCCTGCCTGGCACGGCAGACGAGCTCTCCTCTCGTTCTCCCTGACGGGGTTACTCCTTCTCTCCTCAAGCCGAAGGACACAGCACCCCGTAAATAGCCACGTGCTCCTCCTCTCACACAACCCCGAGATGCTCGAGAAGTCACTGTGGGTGCGTGCAGAGCGGCGTTGTAGCGGGGGGCTACCAGGGCCCAGAAGGGGGGGGGCTACCAGGGCCCAGAAGGGGGGGGCTACCAGGGCCCAGAAGGGGGGGCTACCAGGGCCCAGAAGGGGGGGGCTACCAGGGCCCAGAAGGGGGGGCTACCAGGGCCCAGAAGAGGGGGGGGGGCTACCAGGGCCCAGAAGGGGGGGCTATCAGGGCCCAGAAGAGGGGGGGGCTACCAGGGCCCAGAAGGGGGGGGCTACCAGGGCCCAGAAGAGGGGGCTACCAGGGCCCAGAAGGGGGGGGGGCTACCAGGGCCCAGAAGAGGGGGCTACCAGGGCCCAGAAGGGGGGGGCTACCAGGGCCCAGAAGAGGGGGGGCTACATGGGCCCAGAAGAGGGGGCTACCAGGGCCCAGAAGGGGGGGGCTACCAGGGCCCAGAAGGGGGGGGCTACATGGGCCCAGAAGGGGGGGGGCTACCAGGGCCCAGAAGGGGGGGGGCTACCAGGGCCCAGAAGGGAGGGATACCAGGGCCCAGAAGGGGGGGGGGCTACCAGGGCCCAGAAGGGGGGGGGCTACCAGGGCCCAGAAGGGAGGGATACCAGGGCCCAGAAGGGGGGGGGGCTACCAGGGCCCAGAAGGGGGGGGGCTACCAGGGCCCAGAAGGGAGGGATACCAGGGCCCAGAAGGGGGGGGGCTACCAGGGCCCAGAAGGGGGGGATACCAGGGCCCAGAAGGGGGGGGGGGGCGTCGGGAAGCCTAAAAGTTTGTTTTGGTTTACACATGTTTACAAGTGCGTTTCTAGTCCGCCCACCACTCATCACAGTGTGTGTCACACATTCACACCCTGATGGCACAGCCGGCCACCGCAAGGTGCCAAGCTGCTCATCAGGAGCAGCTGGGGGTTCGGTGTCTTGCTCAAGGACACTTCAGCATACTCTGAAGGAGCCGGGGATCGAACCAGGAACCTTCCAGTTACTGGACGGCCCGCTCTACCTCCTGAGCCATTAGCGCGGTCGAGGGCGGTGTAGTGGTGCAATGGTTAGCGCGGTCGCGTCACAGCAAGAAGGTTCTGGGTTCGAGCCCCGGGGTAGTCCAACCTTGGAGGTCGTCCCGG
>NC_079215.1:3668848-3703848 GCF_029633865.1 Lampris incognitus | reverse complement strand
CGAGTACCACCTACAGTATGTGAGACAGACAGACATGAAGGAAGACGAGTACCACCTACAGTATGTGAGACAGACGGGCATGAAGGAGGACGAGTACCACCTACAGTATGTGAGACAGACAGACATGAAGGAGGACGAGTACCACCTACAGTATGTGAGACAGACAGACATGAAGGAGGACGAGTACCACCTACAGTATGTGAGACAGACAGACATGAAGGAGGACGAGTACCACCTACAGTATGTGAGACAGACGGGCATGAAGGAGGACGAGTACCACCTACAGTATGTGAGACAGACGGGCATGAAGGAGGACGAGCACCACCTACAGTATGTGAGACAGACAGACATGAAGGAGGACGAGTACCACCTACAGCATGTGAGACAGACGGGCATGAAGGAGGACGAGCACCACCTACAGTATGTGAGACAGACAGACATGAAGGAGGACGAGTACCACCTACAGCATGTGAGACAGACGGACATGAAGGAGGACGAGTACCACCTACAGTATGTGAGACAGACGGGCATGAAGGAGGACGAGTACCACCTACAGTAAGTGAGACAGACGGACATGAAAGAGGACGAGTACCACTTTCAGTATGTGACACAGAGGACATGAAGGAGGACGAGTACCACCTACAGTAAGTGAGACAGACGGACATGAAAGAGGACGAGTACCACCTACAGTATGTGAGACAGAGGACATGAAGGAGGACGAGTACCACCTACAGTATGTGAGACAGACAGACATGAAGGAAGACGAGTACCACCTACAGTATGTGAGACAGACGGGCATGAAGGAGGACGAGTACCACCTACAGTATGTGAGACAGACAGACATGAAGGAGGACGAGTACCACCTACAGTATGTGAGACAGACAGACATGAAGGAGGACGAGTACCACCTACAGTATGTGAGACAGACAGACATGAAGGAGGACGAGTACCACCTACAGTATGTGAGACAGACGGGCATGAAGGAGGACGAGTACCACCTACAGTATGTGAGACAGACGGGCATGAAGGAGGACGAGCACCACCTACAGTATGTGAGACAGACAGACATGAAGGAGGACGAGTACCACCTACAGCATGTGAGACAGACGGGCATGAAGGAGGACGAGCACCACCTACAGTATGTGAGACAGACAGACATGAAGGAGGACGAGTACCACCTACAGCATGTGAGACAGACGGACATGAAGGAGGACGAGTACCACCTACAGTATGTGAGACAGACGGGCATGAAGGAGGACGAGTACCACCTACAGTAAGTGAGACAGACGGACATGAAAGAGGACGAGTACCACTTTCAGTATGTGACACAGAGGACATGAAGGAGGACGAGTACCACCTACAGTATGTGAGACAGACGGACAGAAGGAGGACGAGTACCACCTACAGTATGTGAGGCAGACAGGCATGAAGGAGGACGAGTACCACCTACAGTATGTGAGACAGACAGACATGAAGGAGGACGAGTACCACCTACAGTATGTGAGACAGACAGACATGAAGGAGGACGAGTACCACCTACAGTATGTGAGACAGACGGGCATGAAGGAGGACGAGTACCACCTACAGTATGTGAGACAGACGGACATGAAGGAGGACGAGCACCACCTACAGTATGTGAGACAGACGGACATGAAGGAGGACGAGCACCACCTACAGTATGTGAGACAGACGGGCATGAAGGAGGACGAGCACCACCTACAGTATGTGACACAGAGGACATGAAGGAGGATGAGCACCACCTACAGTATGTGAGACAGACGGACAGAAGGAGGACGAGTACCACCTACAGTATGTGAGACAGACAGACATGAAGGAGGACGAGCACCACCTACAGTATGTGACACAGAGGACATGAAGGAGGACGAGCACCACCTACAGTATGTGAGACAGACGGACAGAAGGAGGACGAGTACCACCTACAGTATGTGAGACAGACAGACATGAAGGAGGACGAGTACCACCTACAGTATGTGAGACAGACAGACATGAAGGAGGACGAGTACCACCTACAGTATGTGAGACAGACAGACATGAAGGAGGACGAGTACCACCTACAGTATGTGAGACAGACAGACATGAAGGAGGACGAGTACCACCTACAGTATGTGAGACAGACAGACATGAAAGAGGACGAGTACCACCTACAGTATGTGAGACAGACAGACATGAAGGAGGACGAGTACCACCTACAGTATGTGAGACAGACGGGCATGAAGGAAGACGAGTACCACCTACAGTATGTGAGACAGACGGGCATGAAGGAGGACGAGTACCACCTACAGTATGTGAGACAGACGGGCATGAAGGAGGACGAGCACCACCTACAGTATGTGAGACAGACAGACATGAAGGAGGACGAGTACCACCTACAGCATGTGAGACAGACGGGCATGAAGGAGGACGAGCACCACCTACAGTATGTGAGACAGACAGACATGAAGGAGGACGAGTACCACCTACAGCATGTGAGACAGACGGACATGAAGGAGGACGAGTACCACCTACAGTATGTGAGACAGACGGGCATGAAGGAGGACGAGTACCACCTACAGTAAGTGAGACAGACGGACATGAAAGAGGACGAGTACCACTTTCAGTATGTGACACAGAGGACATGAAGGAGGACGAGTACCACCTACAGTATGTGAGACAGACGGACAGAAGGAGGACGAGTACCACCTACAGTATGTGAGGCAGACAGGCATGAAGGAGGACGAGTACCACCTACAGTATGTGAGACAGACAGACATGAAGGAGGACGAGTACCACCTACAGTATGTGAGACAGACAGACATGAAGGAGGACGAGTACCACCTACAGTATGTGAGACAGACGGGCATGAAGGAGGACGAGTACCACCTACAGTATGTGAGACAGACGGACATGAAGGAGGACGAGCACCACCTACAGTATGTGAGACAGACGGACATGAAGGAGGACGAGCACCACCTACAGTATGTGAGACAGACGGGCATGAAGGAGGACGAGCACCACCTACAGTATGTGACACAGAGGACATGAAGGAGGATGAGCACCACCTACAGTATGTGAGACAGACGGACAGAAGGAGGACGAGTACCACCTACAGTATGTGAGACAGACAGACATGAAGGAGGACGAGCACCACCTACAGTATGTGACACAGAGGACATGAAGGAGGACGAGCACCACCTACAGTATGTGAGACAGACGGACAGAAGGAGGACGAGTACCACCTACAGTATGTGAGACAGACAGACATGAAGGAGGACGAGTACCACCTACAGTATGTGAGACAGACAGACATGAAGGAGGACGAGTACCACCTACAGTATGTGAGACAGACAGACATGAAGGAGGACGAGTACCACCTACAGTATGTGAGACAGACAGACATGAAGGAGGACGAGTACCACCTACAGTATGTGAGACAGACAGACATGAAAGAGGACGAGTACCACCTACAGTATGTGAGACAGACAGACATGAAGGAGGACGAGTACCACCTACAGTATGTGACACAGACAGACATGAAGGAGGACGAGTACCACCTACAGTATGTGAGACAGACGGGCATGAAGGAGGACGAGTACCACCTACAGTATGTGAGACAGACGGGCATGAAGGAGGACGAGTACCACCTACAGTATGTGAGACAGACGGGCATGAAGGAGGACGAGTACCACCTACAGTATGTGAGACAGACGGGCATGAAGGAGGACGAGCACCACCTACAGTATGTGAGACAGACGGGCATGAAGGAGGACGAGTACCACCTACAGTATGTGAGACAGACGGGCATGAAGGAGGACGAGTACCACCTACAGTATGTGAGACAGACGGGCATGAAGGAGGACGAGTACCACCTACAGTATGTGAGACAGACGGGCATGAAGGAGGACGAGTACCACCTACAGTATGTGAGACAGACAGACATGAAGGAGGACGAGTACCACCTACAGTATGTGAGACAGAGGACATGAAGGAGGACGAGTACCACCTACAGCATGTGAGACAGAGGACATGAAGGAGGACGAGTACCACCTACAGTATGTGAGACAGACGGGCATGAAGGAGGACGAGTACCACCTACAGTATGTGAGACAGACAGACATGAAGGAGGACGAGTACCACCTACAGTATGTGAGACAGACAGGCATGAAGGAGGACGAGTACCACCTACAGTATGTGAGACAGACGGGCATGAAGGAGGACGAGTACCACCTACAGTATGTGAGACAGACAGACATGAAGGAGGACGAGTACCACCTACAGTATGTGAGACAGACGGGCATGAAGGAGGACGAGTACCACCTACAGTATGTGAGACAGACGGGCATGAAGGAGGACGAGTACCACCTACAGTATGTGAGACAGACAGACATGAAGGAGGACGAGTACCACCTACAGTATGTGACACAGAGGACATGAAGGAGGACGAGTACCACCTACAGTATGTGAGACAGACAGACATGAAGGAGGACGAGTACCACCTACAGTATGTGACACAGAGGACATGGAGGACGACGAGTACCACCTACAGTATGTGAGACAGACGGACATGAAGGAGGACGAGTACCACCTACAGTATGTGAGACAGACGGACAGACAGAGAGACAGGTGAGGAGACGTTAACAGACAGACATGGGCGCTCTTATGCAACACTACAGCTGAAACAGACTCCGACACTGAGAACTTAATTTCCCAGCTGTAAACACACACACACAAACACACACAGACACACACACAAACACACACACAAACACACAGACACACACACAGACAGACACTCAGACACACACACACACACACACACACACACACACATGCCTGTCCGTCAGCGGCTTGCTTTCTGTATGTGACAAAGTGTAGAAAACAGACGGCGTAGCGCACACACAGGGATGTTCACGTGAGAGGTGGCTGTGTGTGTGTGTGTGTGTGTGTGTGTGTGTGTGTGTGTGTGTGTGTTTATATGAGTGTGTGTGTACATGTGTGTGTGTGTGTGTGTATGTGTGTGTGTGTGTATATATGTGTGTGTGTGTACGTGTGTGTGTATATGTGTGTATGTGTGTGTGTGTGTGTGTGTGTGTGTGTGTGTGTGTGTGTGTGTGTGTTTATATGAGTGTGTGTGTACATGTGTGTGTGTGTGTGTGTATGTGTGTGTGTGTGTATATATGTGTGTGTGTGTGTGTGTGTGTATATGTGTGTATGTGTGTGTGTGTGTGTGTGTGTGTGTGTGTGTGTGTTTATATGAGTGTGTGTGTACATGTGTGTGTGTGTGTGTGTATGTGTGTGTGTGTGTATATATGTGTGTGTGTGTGTGTGTGTGTATATGTGTGTATGTGTGTGTGTGTGTGTGTGTGTGTGTGTGTGTGTGTGTGTGTGTGTGTGTGTGTGTGTGTGTGGTGTCATGGAATGTGGAAGGCATTTTAACTTGCAGCTCTGCAGTGTCAGCCTGCTCATTTCCTGAGTCTGCTGAAGAATTCTCTCTTTAGCCTTCTCTCTCTCCCCCCCTCTCTCCCCCCCTCTCTCTCTCACACACACACACACACACACACACACACACACACACACACACACACACACAATCAGTGTTGCAGGGTAAACAAGTTGCACATGCCAAGATGTTCCCGGCAGATAAGGAAAGTCAACTGTCCTTCCAGCCGACTACCAGAAGTAAACAACAAGGAGGGAAGCGCTGTACCGAGAGACAAGCCCGAGTGTGTGTGTGTCTGTGTGTGTGTGTGTGTGTGTGTGTGTGTCCGTCCCAAGTGCGTCTGTGTAAACACTGCCCCTACCTGCCATGTGCCTGCAGTTACATGTGCGGCACACCTTCCTTCCTGTGTTTCCATTTTACCGTGTAAAGCCCAGATCGGCACGTCGGCAGATTACTCACGTGTCAGCGTGCAGAAAGACATTGAAAATGAGAGACACACACAGACACACACACACAGACACACACAGACAGAGAGAGAGAGAGAGACTTTGGGTCCACATACCTTGGATTTGACCTTGGTTCTGCCTGGTTCTAGTCGGGGATCCACTCCCGCTACACCGCCCGTCCTTCTCCGGCACAGAGCCCTGGGTTTGGACCGGCAAGGGGCCGAGGCTCCCCTGTCCCGGGGGTCCGGTCCCTGAGCTCGGGGCCGGGTTAGACCCCGAGGCGCACCTCCCTGCCGGGCCGCCCTTGTTGGCCGCGGCGGCTCCTCTGCCCTGCTGCCTGGCGCCGGGCCCCAGCCTGGAGGAGACTCTCTGCAGGAAGAGCTTGTGTTTAGTGACGGCGTTCCAGCCGAGAGGCCCCAGCTCGGAGCTGCGCACCGACACCATGGTGTTAGCCATTCCCTGCTCCCAGTCCGAAATGTGCTCCGTAGGAAGCGGGGAGGGAATGGAGGGGGGGAGGAGGAGGAGGAGGAGGAGGGAGGAGGGAGGGAGCGTGTGCGTGTGTGTGTAAGACAGGGTGGGAGGAGGAAAAAGAAAAAAGGACGGACAGAAAGACAGGAAAGGGGTGGACTGGAAAGAGTGTGCCGCGATCTAAAGACGCGTTAAAAAAGTGGGGGGGGGGGGGGGGAAGGACAAAGAAGTTGCTATTGTGCTCGACATTCCCCTTGGGAACCACGGCTGGGCTTTTTCCTTTTCTTTTTTTTCCCCTCCCTTTCTTTCTTCTCTCCCCCCTCTCCCTCGCCCCGGCTCCCCCGCTGTATAAACAGCGGCACACATGGAGCCGGTTTGTCAGCCGGGGGCTGGCGCTCGTCTCGTCCGTCCTCGGGACCCCGACGCACGCGTCAGAAACCGTCCCGGGTCGCTGATCTGCAGCCGGACGCCTCGCGCCAGTTAGCGGACGCTGCCTGGGATCGGTTCTGGGATCGGTCCTGGGATCGGTTCTGGGATCGGTTCTGGGATCGGTTCTCGGCTTCTTCTTTTTGTTTTTTTAACTTTGTTTACTTCTCAACAGCGTGTGCTCCAAAAGAGAAGCCGGGTGAACTGAGGGACGGCCCCCCCCCCCCCGTCAGAACACGCTACGGTCCCGCCTGCGCTTGACGCCCTCACGGTGTCCCTCCGATACCCGCGGTCTCACCAGCCGGGCCCGGCGAGACACAAACCCAAACAGCCGCAACACGGGGCTTATTCGTGGAAGGTGAAGCGCCGCGGCGGGCTCTTCTCGCTAACGGCCCTCTTGACGGCTCAGCCGAGCCGAGAGGCCGAGCCCGAGGACGACTGCAGCCAGCACGCCGACGCTCAGCAGATCATGTGTGGACATGCTGGCTGGCGAGGAGACCGGTCCCAGCTGAAGCTGTGGACGAGAAGGCCGTACGGCATGACGGAGGCCAGCTGCACCGCTATAACACTAGTGTATAGAAACTGAGTTGTGTGGCATAGCACATCACTCACACACACACACACACACACACACATAGATGTACACATACACCACTTCCGGTGTGGAAAGATGGCGGCACGGATTCACGTTCACAGCGGCCTCACCCAGTACCGGCGATGCAGTGTCTTTGTCCACGTCTGCATCTAAGTTTTTGTCTTCGTTGTTGGCTGGGGGAGCCGGCGCTGGATCGGCTGGGAGAGCCGGCGCTGGATCTGCTGGGGGAGCCGGCGCTGGATCGGCTGGGAGAGCCGGCGCTGGATCGGCTGAGGGAGCCGGCGCTGGATCGGCTGGGAGAGCCGGCGCTGGATCGGCTGGGGGAGCCGGCGCTGGATCGGCTGGGAGAGCCGGCGCTGGATCGGCTGGGGGAGCCGGCGCTGGATCTGCTGGGAGAGCCGGCGCTGGATCGGCTGGGGGAGCCGGCGCTGGATCGGCTGGGAGAGCCGGCGCTGGATCGGCTGGGAGAGCCGGCGCTGGATCGGCTGGGAGAGCCGGCGCTGGATCTGCTGGGAGAGCCGGCGCTGGATCGGCTGGGAGAGCCGGCGCTGGATCGGCTGGAAGAGCCGGCGCTGGATCGGCTGGGAGAGCCGGCGCTGGATCGGCTGGGAGAGCCGGCGCTGGATCTGCTGGGAGAGCCGGCGCTGGATCGGCTGGGAGAGCTGGTGCTGGATCGTCTGGGAGAGCCGGCGCTGGATCAGCTGGGAGAGCTTGGTCTGCTGCGCTGTGGGCCCAGGGACCGCGGCCTTGCCCAGAGCTGCACCCGAGGAGGAAACACCGAGGGCGGTCTGACAGGACGCGGAAGTGGGGCAGGCTAAGCTAAGTGCTAGCCCATGCAGACCGGCGGGTCCGACAGTCCTCCTGCTGGCTTTGTTCCCTTGGACAGTGATTTTGTTGTTGTTTGGTTTGGATATGTGTGTTAGTGTGAATATGTGTGTTCTTGCAGTACTTGGATGTGTTTCTGCCTGTGTGTTGTGCTGCTGTGGGCTGGAGGAAACGGCGTTTCGTCTCATTTCATGTGCACAAGTACATGAGGTGAAACGACAGTGTTCCTGATTCCTGAGTCCTGATATCAGCATGTGCTTGCTGGTTGTCCATCGTGTCTGAAGGTGACCATCTTCCCCTATTTGTGAGTCCTTTGGTCCAGAGAAGAGGGGCTGGTCTGGCATCTCTTCAGTCAGTGTGGTCTTCATTTGGTCTTTGAGCTGCTCCTTCTGCCCACCAGCGGTGCGTTGACCAAGGTGTAGTTGGCCGTACAGCACTTCACGGGGGAGTCGTTGGCTGGGTGTGTGAATGACACGCCCAAGCCACCTGAGTTGATGGTGTTTTAGGGTAGACTCCACCCTGCAGCTGCCTGCCCGCTCCAACACCTCTGTGTGTGGCACTCTGTCCTCCCAAGTACTGCCGAGGATCCTCTGGAGACACCTCACGTGGAAGGCCTCCAGGCTTCTGAGATGGTGGCTGTAGATGGTCCACGCCTCACATCCATAGAGTAGTGTGGAGATGCACACTGCTCTGTAAACAAGCACTTTGGTGTGGAGACTGAGGTTGCTGTTCTGGAAGACCTTTCTCCTTAGACGACCAGAAGATGTTGAGGCTGGTTTGAGGCGGAGCTGAATCTCATCATCCATTGTGCAGGTGTTATGTGCATTGAATATCACTCACAAACGCACATGTGCATGTGTATGTGTATATATATACACATGCACATACACACACACACTCAGCTATATATGCACACATATAGTATATACACACACATGGCCTGTACACATCGAGGACTATGTCAGCCCCTCGGGTAAAGTGAGTTAAAGAATATAACTGGAACAGAGTCCAAACCGGTTGTCAGCTTTCTTGGTCCTTGCAACAACAATAAAATAAAAAATACAGGTTCCTGTACCTGTAGTTAACAACATATACCAAACCACAAATCAGATGTCAAAGGGTGGAATCCGGCTTTGTCAGTTTCACTAGTGTCTATGATTGTAACCTACAGCTAAAAACCATCAGCTGACTGGAGATCACTGTCAGGTGATTGACAGATTTATGTCTTGAGAGAGATATTTTACAAGTTTTGATCCTATGCCCGTGTGTGACTTGGTGTTGTTAATGATATACGCTGTTACTATGTGGGAACGTCAATAGGGTTAACTTATTCATTCATCTTCAGCCACTTCTCCGGGGTCGGGTCATGGTGGCAGCAAGCTAAGTAGGGCACTCCAGACCTCCCTCTCCCCAGCAACACCCTCCAGCTCCTCCTGGGGGATCCCAAGGCATTCCCAGGCCAGATTGGACATGTAGTCCCTCCAGGGAGTTCTGGGTCTACCCCGGGGTCTCCTCCCAGTTGGCTGTGCCTGGAAATGCTCCAAAGGAAGGTGCCCAGGAGGCATCCTGATCAGATGCCCGAACCACCTCAACTGGCTCCTTTCAACACGAAGGAGCAGCGGCTCTACTCCAAGCTCCCTCCGGATGTCCGAGCTCCTCACCCTATCTCTAAGGCTGAGCCCAGACACCCTACGGAGGACACTAACTTCAACCGCTTGTATCCACGATCTCACCCCTTCGGTCACTACCCAAAGCTCATGACCATAGGTGAGGGCTGGAACGAAGATTGACTTATAATTAAGAAAAAAAGTTAAGAGTCCCCTTCATTGCCAAACTATTAACTACAATAGAGACCTCATGCATCATTTTCTACTGGCCCTCATGAGGCAACGTTGACTTTAAAGCTTGCCTTTGAATTTGGAAAAGAGACACTTTGCTTACAGTACTTTGGTGTAGAGCTGCACACTGGGAGGCATGTGTACGAGCCGGTTTTCAAGGCAAATACTAAGTATATGCAAAGGGAGGGCTTGTTTTTTGTTTTGGAGATACTTTGTTAATCCCCGTAGGGAAATTACATTCTGCATGTAACCCATCCTAGCTGTGTAGCTAGGAGCAGTGGGCAGCCGCCGTGCAGCATCCGGGGACCGACTCCCGTTCTTCTTGCCCTGCCTCGGTCAGGGACACAAACAGGAGTATTAACCCTAACATGCATGTCTTTTTGTTGGTGGGGGAAACTGGAGCACCTGGAGAAAACCCACCGCAGACACGGGGAGAACATGCAAACTCCACACAGAGGACGACCTGGAATGACCCCCAAGGTTGGACAACCCTGGGGTTCGAATCCAGGACCTTCTCGGTGTGAGGCGACAGCGCATACCACTGTGCCACCATGCCGCCAAGTTGGTTGTGTAAGGCATTGGGCGTGAGTCCTTCTGTCCAACAAGACAAAAGTAACTGGGGGGGTGGGGGTGAAACAGATACAGGAGAGACAAGCTACCGATATGTTAAGAGACTGAAAAATGACTGAAATACACAAACACCCTTAGATCCCAGGTTATATTGCTCATAATGGAGCATTTATCAATCATAAATGCTCATTTTCAGCAGCTTACAATTCATTCTGTATTCTCCTCACCTCTGTTAACATTTATTTTGTGTAATGAAATCAATTTCATCATCTCCTCCTGTACTGGACTGAAGATAGGGGGGGGGGGCACAGTCCCCACATGCACATGCAGAGACATGCACACACACACACAGCTTACCATGCTCTGGTTCTTGGATTTTTCCTCCGGAGCCCTCATCCAGCCTCCCGGTGAAGAGCCATCCTTTGTAACTTCATTGGCATGGTCGTTCTTAGGCTCCTCAGCAGCAGCTTTATTTGAATCTTCTGTACCACATCCTGTGGATTCATCCGGTTCTCCTACTACACATACAATAGGCACCGCCCGCACGGCTTCTCTGGAAGCATCGCGGGGGTTCTCCTCAGCCACCTCTAAGCCCGAGGAGCCTAAGAGCCCTCCAACAATCACTTCCATCTTCCGTTCCTTCTCTGGTTGGGAAGAATCTGCATTTTGATCGGTTTTAAGGCTACTAAGGTGGATGTTTCGGCCTCTGACAGGTTTTCCTACCATGGCTGATTTGGTCTGACCCGCTGAAGACCTTTGTCTTTTCACCAAATCTACAATCTGCTGGTCCTCCTTCCTATGAACAGCCCTCTTCTCACCGCCCGGTACAGATTTATTCTAGACAGAAGAGGAGAGTAGAAGTTACCATGGGTAATGAGCACCCTCCCCACCTCCAAAAGACAAAATAGAATAAGTAAAAGATAAATACGCTTTGCTAAATCAAAAAGACATGGTTGAGTAGGCGAATATCTGTTAAGAACTGTAATCAGATTGGTTGCGTTACCAACCACCTAATAGATTAAACCAATCGTGTGTGACTTTAACCTTTGTGACACTAACAAATATGTGACTTTAACCAAAGCCCTTCCTAGTTTTGCCCAACTAATGTTTGATGGCCCGCTTTCAATAGTACCATGTGTGAACCGAATATTAGCAATGTTTAGAAACTACATTACATAGGTTATAATATGTTATAACATAGCTATAACAGTGGTGTAACATTTTCAGAGATATAAAAAAAAACAGTTCTACAGTTTTGGTGTGGGGTAGGGTCTTCTATATATAAAAAGCCCCATTTTATTTCATGACAGTAATTAAGCTTTTTTTGGTCAGGAACAATATGGGAAAACTACAAGCTATATGCTCTTTCGTCTGTCCTCTTAGATGAGCAGGTTGTCACTGATGGAAGCTAGAGCCACCACAATACACGAGTCAAGACAACAGTACATCAAGTATCACATTTAATCTAAGTAGCCACAAGTTCATTGTACCTGATTGGGTGTTTTAGGCAAGGACGGGGTGAGCCTTGATGCACCTGTGGACTTTACATTCTTTAGGTTCTGTGTGGAAACTCTTTTTGCTTCATGACTGAGTGGTTTGGCTGTTGTCGAGATCACGGTCTTTGAAACAGCTGAATTGGTGATGGCTAGCTTGGTTTTTGCCACCCTGGACGGCTGACTGGACTTTGGCACAGCAGGGATGTTGCCCGTCACACATCTTTCCGTTTCCTGTGGGGCAGGAGATTTGAACTCCAACTCTCGAGAATCTGACACAGGATTGGTAGGAGAGGACACGGAGACTGATGCCTGACAGATCTTGTCAAGGTCTTCAGAAGGAGAAGTTTCGGTCATATTTTGGATTACAGGCGCATGGATATTGCTGTGATCATCCACTGCTTCATCCATTGCTTGTTTCTCAACAAGGGGTTCTGTGGGACAGGCCATGTTGGGATTAACCAACCCATGCTGTGGTATATTCTCACCGGGGACACTCTCTGGCCCCTCCCCCTCTTTCTGAAGCTCAACACATTGGGAACCTGCAACGGCACGGTGCATCACATCTAGTTTCAGACTGAGGTCTGCAGTTGGTTCACTGACTGAGTCCTGGCTTAAGGACATTGTGATGGTGGTGTTAGGGGAAGGGGAGGTTGTACCTGAGCTGGCTTGGATAAATAGGGCTTCACTGGGTTGGCCACTTGAACTTCTCAGGGTCATGCTGCTTCTATTCCGTGCCATGCTGGAGCTGACGGACAGAAACGATGCTTCCTCTTCCTCATCAGTATCATCCATCCCATCGCCAGCCTGGATTTCTGTCGCATCAAGTTCAGCAGAGAGAGAATCTTGCCTTCTCTCGATGCTGCCTGCACTGCAGAGGTCATAGTTATCTAAAAGGTCGCTGTTTGCTGTCAGGGAAAGGGCCAGCGTCAGGTTGTCATCATTGTCATTGTGGGTGTCTTCGCAGCACTCACCGCAGTCAGCATCCAGGTAAAGCGAAGCCGAGTTATCGTTGGATACGGACAGTTCCATCGCTGATTGTAACTTTGCAAGGGAGACATCATCATTGTCAACATCATCTCTAGCATCACCTTTATCATGTTCTTCAGGCAGCCATTTTGAAATCGCAACATCAGTCGTTTTGTCCGATGTTGTTATCGTCATGGTGACCTCCAACATATCGTAGTCCACTGGGCTGTCTGTGTGACTGCCGCTGAGACTACTCAGACTCCGGAGCGAATCAGGGGATGATTCTCCAGGACAGGAGGAAGACACAGAGGAGGAAGTGGAAAAGGAAATGGGGAAGGCATTCCCATTTGGGTCTCCGGTGCCATTGAGGGAAAGTATCATGCTGGGCCCACTCTTCACCCCAACGGGGAAGCTCTCACTGGGCCGAGAGTCATTCATCTCTGAGAAGGAAGAGACTTTTGCACCTGATAACCTCCTCTATATGTGAGGTTGCACCTTTATCCTGATCCTTAATTCTATGCTGAGATATTATCTCTTCCAATTATCCATTTGCATTCCGTTTCTGACAACGGTGGGTCGAGGAACACCGGACAATTTTCTCAACAGGACTACAGTTGAATCATGTGTCACAGATCTAAGTTTTCTTCTGGTTTGGTATCGCTCTCAGATGATCGCTGTGCAATGATGAAGCTCCTTTGTGACCTTCATTATCATATCCATCTCTCCTGAATATCCTTTCTGTAAGTTACTGGTTCCATAGCAGACAACATAACCACACAAATAAGAAGTCCATCAGACTCTAGCAATTAGTTTTGTAAATTGTTATGTAAGATGGGAAATTTTTGCAGCTTTAACAACTATGTACTTGAGTTGCTGAACATTGAGTCATGGACTTGATTTGCGACCAAACATTTACAGCTCATAGTTCAGAGAGGGTTATCCTTGTGGCTTTGCCAAGTGAGCCTTTTCAGAATAATCCCCACTTGTTAAGGCTCTTCAAAAGTTCCTTGTTGCTTCGCCAAGGCAAGAATGACACTTTCAGGGCTCTTCCATAGAGAACATCTGAAACACGAGAATAAACAACTGTAAATACAATATTCCACACTTCATATTATACCCTACTTACAGCATCAATGAACATGCCATTGTTATAACCTGTGACTAATTTTACCAACATGAACAATTACAACACAAAAATAGTAATTTTTCCATAGCAGGCAGTATTATTTTCCATCTATGTGATTAACAATAAGGAACCCAATGAAACTAAACAGTAGTGCACTCAACTTACACAGAAAAACAAAACATTTTCTCATTCATGGGATGTTAGTGTATCCGTCCACTGCACCACCAGAGCACAACTTAAATGCTATTTCATTTATATATCTCTTGTAAATACTGCATACTCCAACGAAGTCTGCAGTATGCAGTACATGCAGTACACACCACATATATGTAGTGTGTACTGCATACCTTTGGGGTAATACCATTATAAGCAGTATATGCCTCATGCTGAAGTGATTCTTCATAATGCCAGGGGAAAACATCTTTGTTTACGAATTAGCAAAACTGTGTCCCTTAGGTCTCTACTGTAAATGCTAAAACATACTCCATTATGAAAGAAAAATACATTTGAATTTGACAGTGCCAGCTGCCGCTCCTCCCCGTCCACCAGAGGCAGAAATTATTTTATTGCCATGTTCATTACATGCACTAGATATTTAGCTTGGCATCGTTGGCAGAGAATAAAATAAGATAAAATTAAATTAAAGTAAAATAAGTGTGTGAAAAAATATATATAGAAAAGCACACACTCACAGATCTAGAAAAAATTAGAGAATACAAATGGTAAAAAGTAAGTCTGTCAGTAGGGGGCTGGGGGCAAGGGGCCTGTTGATTAGTCCGTAGGGGCAGGAGGCCTGTTGATTAGTCCAGGGAAGGCAGGGTGCCTATTGATTAGTCGAGGGGGGGGGGCTGTTTATCAGTCCGGCTGCAACAGGGAAAAAACTCTTCTTGTGGTGTGAGGTTTGGGTCCTGATGGACCCCAGCCTCTTGCCAGAGGGTAGAGTCTCAAAAGGGTGGTGTCCAGGGTGGAAGGGGTCGGCAACAATCTTCCCTGCCTGCCTCAAGGTCCTGGAGACATGCAGGTCCTGGAGAGCTGGGAGGCAGCAGCTGATCACCTTCTCTGCTGAGCGAATGATGCGCTGCAGCCTGCCCTGATCCCTGGTGGTGGCAGCAGCATACCAAACGGTGATGGAGGAGGTTAGCATGGACTCAATGACGGAAGTGTAGCAATTCACCATCAGTGTTTGTATCAGGTTATTTTTCTTCAGCTGCCGCAGGATGTACGTCCTCTGCTTTACTGATGAGAGATATTTAGCTCCCACTTGAGGTCCTGATCAATGGTGGTGCCTAGGGAGCAGAATGACTCCACAGTGGTAAATGGGGAGTCACACGGGGGCAGCGCTTATCCTGAAGTCCACCACCATTCTCCACTGTCTTCAGAAGGTTTAGGATCAAGGTTGTTCTGGCTGCACCAGGAGAAAAGGTGGTCAGCCCCCAATCTGTAAGCAGACTCATCGCCCTCAGGTATAAGTCTGATGATGGTGATGTTGTCCATAAACTTCAGGAGCTTGACAGATTGATATCTGAAGGTGCAGCCATTGGTGTAAAGTGCAAAGAGCAGCGGGGACAAGACGCAGCCTCGGGGGGCACCAGTGTTGATGCTCCGAGGGTCTGAGACACGTTTCCCCATCTTCATGTGCTGACTCCTGTTGGTCAGGAAGTCAGTGATCCCTCTGCAGGGGTGGAGTGGGGCTCGTGGAGCTGGGAGAGTTTGTCCTGGAGGGGAGCAGGGCTGATTGTATTGAATGTGGAACTGAAGTCCAAAAACAGGATCCTGGCGTAGGTACCAACAGAGTCCTAGTGAAGGAGGATGGAGTGGAGAGAGCCACTGTTTGGAGAATTTATCCCAGGCCAATTCCAAAATGCACCACAGAGCACCACAGGAGGTCATTCCTGCCTGTGGCCATCAAACTTTACAACTCCTCCTTCAGAGTGTCAGACACTCGCAGTTAATGGTCATTGGACTGGCCCTTCCACTTGTGTTATCCTGTCGGGTTTTGTTTGTGCTGCTTGTTGTGTGCTGCGGTGGTGCAGTATAGATAGGGTGTTATGTGCAACATGCTTGTTGATATATTTTGTTCTCATTTCTATTTCTTATGTTATCTTTTATTTCTATTTGTTTCTGTTTTTCTTGTTTCTATTTGTTTCTATTTACTTGTTATCTTGTTAGTTTTTATTTTTCTTACTAGAGCGTGCGTGTCTGTAGTAGAACCCAGTTTCCCCTCGGGGATGAATAAAGCGTTCTGATCCTGATTGTTCCCATGGGAAATAATGGTGGCGTAAACAATTATGGGATGGTTTTGATTGCTTGGAGATCATAAACTCCACACTTCACATTTTTGTTTATGTAGTATGCAAACATACGGTGTTCCCTCTGTGAAAAGGGTGGTGGTGGTGGGGGGGGGCCTCAAATGATAAATTATTCCCTGGAATGAGACATCTCAAATCACATAGAATGCCTTCTGGTTCCCTCTTTATAGCGTTAGTGGCAATTAAGTAAATTGAGGGAATTAAGTAATTTGACGTGACGGATTTATATTTCGAGGGAGTAATTTATAATACAAGGCACCGGATTATGATGTCATGGGAATGAGTTGTATTTTTTTGAACCACTAATTCCTTGACTGCTGGGGCCTCCATATATACACTTATCTTTGACACACTAGCTTTGCATAGTAATGTTGTGCATATCAATACTTGCATACTATTAGTAAGTACTATAAACAACTTGGACACAGACAGACAAGTAGCTTTTGAATGACAGCAAACCTTTCCAAAGAAGGCCAACATAGGTTTCATTAAGCTACACAGAACAGCTGTTGGCTCCAGACAATGGGATGAAAAGGGAAGGAGACACAGCAGGAGGTGGAGGGAGTAGAAGAAAAAACAGTTAAGGAGAAAAGAGGGGTCGGGATAGGAAGAGAACAAAATAAAGAAAGAGAAAGAATGAAAAAGAGGGAATAAATAAAAGAAAACATATGAGCCAAGGGGGACGCGACACGTGATTCTGCACTAAATCATGAAACGCTGCACCCTTCAGGCCAATATGGAGAACTTCACCTTTAGTGCATTAGTAACAGGGACCACAGGAACAAATAATGTTGGACTATCCATCCATCCATCATCTGAACCACTTATCCTGCTCTCAGGGTTGCGGGGATGCTGGAGCCTATCCCAGCAGTCATTGGGCGGCAGGCGGGGAGACACCCTGGACAGGCCGCCAGTCCATCACAGGGCCCACACAGACAGACAGACTGACACACACACACACACACACACACACACACATTCATACCTAGAGACAATATAGTATGGCCGAGTCACCTGACCTACATGTCTTTGGACTGTGGGAGGAAACCGGAGCCCCCGGAGGAAACCCACACAGACACGGGGAGAACATGCAAACTCCACACAGAGGATGACCTCCAAGGTTGGACTACCCCGGGGCTCGAACCCAGGACCCTGCTGCTGTGAGGCGACCGCGCTAACCACCGCGCCGCTCAACCTGATTGTTATTTACAAAACAAGATTGCGGCTTTTCCCTGCATGAAATAAAGCTCATCAAAATAGATTTAAATGAATGACTTTCCAACTAAACCAGTCACACACAAACAGACACACACAGCCAAACTGCGAGAAGGAAGAGATAGGCATTGATGGAATGAGAACGAGCCACAGATGGCGACAGAGGAAGAGAGCGAGGGAGGCTGTCAGCAGCCAGAACGATGCAGAACTAGACAAATGAGATGAGGGAAACCTGTAAGTACACTGCCTTCCTCCACTGAAACCAAGTCCGCGTCTGCTGATGGAAAATACTTGAGATTTCTGAAAACCCAGTTGACCCAAATCTGAAGCATTAGCATGAATATATTCAGGCTCGGACAAGCTGCAATTACGCCGGTGATGTCAGGCAGGTCATCTTACTGTACAAATAGTGGCTCCTGTTTGGTTTGTGTGTGTGTGTGTGTGTGTGTGTGTGTGTGTGTGTGTGTGTGTGTGTGTGTGTGTGTGTGTGTTCAGACCCAAGTTTTTGAAACTTTTCTGGTGCTGATAGTGGAGACTGTGAAAGGCCCGTCCTCCTCGTCCTCCTCCTCCCTCACCGTCTCTATTTCAACCAGATTCCCTCTTCCGAGTTTCTCTTGGCATCGCTTCTGAAACCACCCTATCTTCATCTCATACTCTTGATAATCTTCACAAACACAATTTGCATGAAATGTAGCAGCACGGACACAACACCCAGACAAATTGGGGGTGGGGGGGGGGTATGTCTTCGGCTGTTATCTGCATGTGTCCACAGTTTTCTCTCCCCCCCCCCCGCCTTTTCTCCCCAGTTGTACTTGGCCAGTTACCCCCACTCTCCGAGCCACCCCGGTCTCTGCTCCACCCCCTCTGCCGACCCAGGGAGGTGCTGCAGACTACCACGTGCCTCCTCCGATACATGTGGAGTCGCCAGCCGCTTTTTTCACTGACAGTGAGGAGTTTCACCAGGGGGATGTAGTGCGTGGGAGGACCACGCCATTCCCCCCAGCTCCCCCTCCCCCCTAAACAGGCATCCCGACCAGCCAGTGGAGGCGCTAGTGCAGCGGCCAGGACACATACCCACATCTGGCTTCTCAACCGCAGACACAGCCAATTGTGTCTGTAGCGATGCCCGACCAAGCCGAGCGTAACACGGGGATTCGAACTGGCGATCCCCGTGTTGGTAGGCGACAGAACAAGACCTCCAGGCACCTGCTGTCAAACAAGACCTCCAGGCACGTGCTGTGAGCTGTGTGAGCTGCTACATGAGGATGGGTGGATGTTAAAATGTGGGTCAGACAGACAGAGACAGCTATATAAAGGCGACGGGATCCAGGACACTTCTCCAACTCCATTATCGGGTAATGAAAACTGCATCCCCCGGGCAATCGATGGAGGGCAGTTGATGCACTCCCAGGTAGTAAAGAACAGAAAGGAGAGAGAGAGAGAGAGAGAGAGAGAGAGAGAGAGAGAGAGAGAGAGAGAGAGAGAGAGAGAGAGAGAGAGAGAGAGACTGCCACTATGTAGACGACTCCCCACTCGCCCTCACCAGCAGCTTTGGACAGGAAGTCGTGAGAATGCACAATCGTGCATACTATTGACTTTCACGTTACAAAGACCTGAAGGTTGCTGATGTCATGGAGGGAGGTTTAACTGGCCGTCATGTGATGCACATTGTACTGCGTTACATACTGTACTGCATTACATACTGTACTGCATTACATACTGTACTGCATGATGATCTACTTTCAAAATGTACTCCATCACTAATAAATGACTGATTATGTTGATTGATTGAGCCCTTGGAAAGAACCCCAGGCTCAAGGGCATCTGGGTGGTGTGGCGGTCTATTCCGTTGCCTACCAACATGGGTATCGCCAGTTCGAATCCCCGTGTTACCTCCGGCTTGGTCGCACGTCCCTACAGACACAGTTAGCCGTGTCTGTGGGTGGAAAGCCACATGTGGGTATGTGTCCTGGTCACTGCACCAGCGCCTCCTCTGGTCAGTCAGAGCACCTGTTCAGGGGGGGGGGGGACTGGGGAGAATAGCATGATCCTCCCACGCGCTGCATCCTCCTGGTGAAACTCCTCACTGTCAGGTAAAAAGAAGCGGCTGGTGACTCCCCATGTATCGGAGGAGGCATGTGGTAGTCTGCAGCCCTCCCTGGGTCGGCAGAGGGGGTGGAGCAGAGACCGGGACGGCTCGGAAGAGTGGGGCAATTGGCCAGATACAGTTGGGGAGAAAAAAAAAAGGGGGGGGGGATCCAAAAAAGAACCGCCGGCTCAGAAGAGTGTGACCACGTCCTTGTATTGTCGCTTGTTTCCAGCCTTAACAAATGTGTTGTCCAACCAAAAGATCTGGAAACAACAACTGAAACACAGACAGGCGGTCAGCTTACCTACCACCTGTCTGTCAGCCTGTATGACTGTCTCTGTGACGCCAACCAGCCTGAGTCACTGTTCTAATGAATTAATCATTCCACTTCCTGTTTTCTGGAGCCCAGGCCACCTAGTAGGTCAGAGGCAAGCCTGTCTACCTGCCTCTATCTGTCTGTCCGCCTCTGTCTGTCTCCCTGCCTCTATCTGTTTGTCCGCCTCTATCCTCTATCTATCTGTCTACCTCTATCTGTTTGTCTGCCTCTACCTGTCTACCTGCCTCTGTCTGTTTGTCCGCCTCTATGCTCTATTTAGCTGTCCGCCTCCATCTGTCTGTCTTCCTCTACCTGTCTACCTGCCTCTTTTTGTCCACCTCTACCTCTATCTGTCTGTCTGCCTCCATCTGTCTGTCTGCCTCTATCTGTCTGTCTGCCTCTATCTGTCTGTCTGCCTCTACCTGTGTACCTACCTCTGTCTGTCTGTCCACCTCTATCTGTCTGTCTGCCTCCATCTGTCTGTCCGCCTCTATCTGTCTACCTGCTTCCATCTGTGTCCACCTCGATCTGTCTACCTGCCTCTATCTGTCTGTCTGCCTCTGTCTGTCTCCCTGCCTCTATCTGTTTGTCCGCCTCTACCTGTCTACCTGCCTCTGTCTGTTTGTCCGCCTCTATGCTCTATTTAGCTGTCCGTCTCCATCTGTCTGTCTTCCTCTACCTGTCTACCTGCCTCTTTTTGTCCACCTCTACCTCTATCTGTCTGTCTGCCTCCATCTGTCTGTCTGCCTCCATCCGTCTGTCTGCCTCTATCTGTCTGTCTGCCTCTACCTGTCTACCTGCCTCTATCTGTTTGTCCGCCTCTACCTGTCTACCTGCCTCTATCTGTCTGTCCGCCTCTGTCTGTCTCCCTGCCTCTATCTGTCTGTCCGCCTCTATCCTCTATCTATCTGTCTACCTCTATCTGTTTGTCTGCCTCTACCTGTCTACCTGCCTCTGTCTGTTTGTCCGCCTCTATGCTCTATTTAGCTGTCCGCCTCCATCTGTCTGTCTTCCTCTACCTGTCTACCTGCCTCTTTTTGTCCACCTCTACCTCTATCTGTCTGTCTGCCTCCATCTGTCTGTCTGCCTCCATCTGTCTGTCTGCCTCTATCTGTCTGTCTGCCTCTACCTGTGTACCTACCTCTGTCTGTCTGTCCACCTCTATCTGTCTGTCTGCCTCCATCTGTCTGTCCGCCTCTATCTGTCTACCTGCTTCCATCTGTGTCCACCTCGATCTGTCTACCTGCCTCTATCGGTCTGTCTGCCTCTGTCTGTCTCCCTGCCTCTATCTGTCTGTCTGCCTATGTCTGTCTGTCTGCCTCTATCTGTCTACTTGCCTCTATCTGTCTGTCCGCCTCTGTCTACCTGCCACTATCCATTTGTCTGCCTCTGTCTGTCTGTCCACCTCTATCTGTCTACCTGCCTCTATCTGTTTGTCTTTCTGTCTGTCCTCCTCTATCTATCTACCTGCCTCTATCTGTCTGTCCGCCTCTATCTGTCTGTCTGCCTCTGTCTGTCTGTCCATGTGTCTTCTAGATAAACTCGGATATACTGTGAGGCAGACCGATGTGCTGGCTGTCTCTCTGGGCGTACACATGGCCAAATAAACATTAGATGACTCCAGTATAACAGCTACAGTTACATGCAAATCATCTCACAATGCAACTAGAACATAACCACAAGGAAAATGATTCACAAGATACTTTAAACATGGAGAGAAACACATTATCTCACTTGGTTCTTTTTGAAAAGTTCCTCAATGTACAAGATAATGATAACCCCACTGCACAACTACAGGATCTGTTTAGATGACGAGAGAGAGAGAGAGAGAGAGAGAGACAGAGGGGGACAGGGCGGGACTAAGGAACGAGACCTAGACAGAGAGGGGGGGATAGCGTGAGTGAGTGTGAGAGAGAGAGAGAGAGACAGAGGTGGGGATAGAGTGAGAGAGAGTGAGAGAGAGTGAGAGGGGGGGATAGAGTGAGTGAGTGTGAGAGAGAGTGAGAGAGAGGGGGATAGAGTGAGTGAGTGAGTAAGCGAGAGAGAGACAGAGAGAGAGACAGAGAGAGAGAGAGAAAGAGGTGGAGATAGAGTGAGAGAGAGTGAGAGAGAGTGAGAGGGGGGGATAGAGTGAGTGAGTGTGAGAGAGAGTGAGAGAGAGGGGGATAGAGTGAGTGAGTGAGTAAGCGAGAGAGAGACAGAGAGAGAGACAGAGAGAGAGAGAAAGAGGGGGGATAGAGTGAGAGAGAGAGAGTGAGAGAGAGGGGGGATAGAGTAAGTGAGTGTGAGAGAGGGGGGATAGAGTGAGAGTGAGAGAGGGGGGATAGAGTGAGTGAGTGTGAGAGAGAGTGAGCGAGAGAGAGAGAGAGAGCAAGAGAGAGAGAGAGAGATGGGGGAATAGAGTGAGTGAGAGACAGCGAGAGAGCAAGAGAGAGAGAGAGAGAGAAAGAAAGAAAGAGGGGGATAGAGTGAGTGAGTGTGAGAGAGAGTGAGCGAGAGAGAGAGAGAGAGAGAGAGAGAGAGAGAGAGAGATGGGGGAATAGAGTGAGTGAGAGACAGCGAGAGAGAGAGGTGGACAAAGTAAAACCATGGTCCTTAATTAGAATTAGGTTGCGTGAACAGCACATTTCCTGTAACATGAAGCCTTTATAAGCTTTCCTGAGCTGTAGCACTTAAACTGGCCTCCACACACCCAACCAACCCCATCCAGCCCCAACCAACCCCAACCAGCCCCAACAACCCCATCCAGCCCCAACCAACCCCTACCAACCCCATCCAATCCCGACCAACCCCATCCAACCCCTACCAACCCCATCCAATCCCGACCAACCCCAACCAACCCCATCCAACCCCTACCAGGCCCAACGCCCATTTATGTTCACATCACTTGGACAGACTTTTGAGTTTGGTGTGTGTGTGTGTGTGTGTGTGTGTGTGTGTGTGTGTGTGTGTGTGTGTGTGTGTGCATCAACAGAGTTAATCCACAAGATTGACGACCATTGCTGAAAGGGCCACTGCCATGCATTAGGACATGCTTGTCAGGCAAGATAAAGGAGAGGTGGAAGGAAAGAGGAGCGACAGGGGATGAACTGAGAGAGAGAGAGAGAGAGAGAGAGAGAGAGAGAGAGAGAGAGAGAGAGAGAGAGGAAGACTTAAGAGTGAGAGGGAACGACGAGCGAGACTCCCGCTACAACATGAACAATTAACCCACATGTACCAAAGGTTACCTAATCTAATGCACTAGAGCTTCTGCTGTGGAGCAGTGAGGTCATTATAAAACCCACTAGAGCTACAGACCCTCACTGACTAACTGGTTTTCTTTTGCTTCCTGTTTCCCACGATATTTTGGCCAAATGAGAGGTATGGCGGGGGTCCGCGGTGGTGTAGCGGTCTAAGCATCGGCCGGTACTAAGCAAAGTGCCGGTACTTTCCAGTAATGGAAAACGAAAAAGTCGAGACGAGTTGAGCCGGTACCATGCAGTGGAAAAGGGGCGTTAGTCTGCTGTATTACACAGGAACATCGAGATTAACTCACCTACCGGCTTTAAATTCATGGCTCCTATGACTTGTTTGACCTATGACTGAAGTAGGAGAGAGAAAAGGAGAGGAAGAGAATGGAGGAGGAGCGGAAGAGGGAGAAGACGTGGCAGGAAGAGGAGAGAGAAAAAGAGAGGAAACTTCAAGAGGAGGAGAAGATATGCGGATAATGTCAATGGATGCTGAGAAGGTGTTTGATAGGAGCAAGCCTAGCTTTATATTTCAAACGCTAGGAGCCATGAATTTCAGGGAGATTCATCCAATATACCAAAACGCTTTTTAATGCCTCTAAGACTCAACTCTTAACTAGTGGGGTCTTGTCGGATGCTCTCTCACTCTCAGGAGGGGTCCGACAGGGCTGTTGCATCTCGCCACTGTTATTTTCTGTCGCCATCAAACCCCTTGCTATCGCCATTCGAGCCAATACTGCCATCTCTGGTATCAAATTTGATACTTCTGAGCACAAAATATCTCTCTACGCTGACGAATTGACCCAGCTGATTCGGTCCCTCCACTTCTTCGATGTCTCCAAGAATATAGTGCAGCCTCAGGATGTAAAATAAACTTATACACAGGACTTGAACACTAGAACACTCACTGAACCACTGAAGGTATGTCCTTATGGTTTTAAATACCTGGGCATAAACATCAGAAAACACCATGACAAAGTTCTCCAAGACGACTATTTTAATCTCTTGGAGAAAATTAAGACCGACACTCAGAGATGGACCAACATGCCACTGTCCCTCATTGGTAGAGTGAACATGATTAAAATGAATGCATTTCCAAAGCTTACCTACCTTTTGAATGTCCCCCAGACCTTTTTCAATGAACTCAGCAAAGCTATCGCCTCATTTTTATGGCAAAATAAAATCCCTAGAGTAAAACGCTCTACTCTCCAGGCCCCTTATACCAAAAGCGGTTTAAACCTTCCCAGTTTCAGATGCTACTATCTGGCATCTCAGTTCCAGCCGATATGGATTTGGCTGCACGCTGAGGGTAATGAGGTTAGATGGCTATCTATGGAACAACATGAGCTGAATACTACTCCTTTCTTGGGCACAAAGAAAAGCCTCTCATCAATCACAAAGAACCCCATGATTTTGAATACCTTTGGGGCGCAGCAGTCTCACATAATTTTGGGAATAGATCAGAATCAGAATACTTTATTCATCCTCAAGGGGAAAGTGGGTTAATTTCCCAATTAACCCCACCCACAAATCCCACCCACAAACAAACAAAAAGTTTCAGGGCATATCGTCCCTTAATTTTCTTTTCACTACATTATTAATCCCCCGTGGGGGAAATTCCTTCTCTGCATTGAACCCATATATCCTGGCTGTGCAGCTAGGAGCAGTGGGCAGCCGCCGTGCAGCGCCCGGGGACCAACTCCAGTTCCTCTTGCCATGCCTCGGTCAGCGACACAGACACTAGTATGGAGGAGAAGGAGGAAGGCGAGAGGAAACGACTGGAAGAGGCGAGATTAAAAGAGAGGAAGCGACTGAAGGAAGGAACGAATGAGAGATGAAATGACTGGAGGAGAAGGAATAGGACAGGAGGCACTTGGAGGAGGAGAGAGAAAATGAGAGGAAAAGAATGGAGGAGGAGTGGAAAAGGGAGAAGATGTGGTAGGAAAGCGAAAAAGAGGAAATTTCAGGGTGCCAACAGAGGAGGAGGAAGGAGAGAGGAAAAACGACTAGAAGAGGAGAGAGCAAAAGAGATGAGGGAACTAAAGGAAGAGGACGAACGAGAGATGAAATGACTGGAGGAGAAGGAAAAGGAGAGGAAGTGCTTGGAGTAGGAGAGAGAAAAGGAGCGGAAACTTCAAGAGGAGGAGAGGAGAAAAGAGGAGAAATGGTTAGAAGTGAGAAGGAGAAGCAGCAGGAGGCAGAGAAGAGAGAGAAAAACTCAGCTCCCACCAATACAAGTACATCCAGTACATCCAGTACATCCAGTACATCCAGTACTCCCTTCACAGGGTAGACGCCTGGGTCGGACCCTTTAGTTGACTGGTTAGCGCAGTCACCCATGGCTACCCGGGTTCGATTTCCGGCTGCCCCCTGAATTCGCTACATTGGTCATTACACTACACAAATAGTGCAAAAAAACAAACAAAAAACCAACTGCAAATGATTCACATTTTGCAGCAATTTAGCTTTCCACATTTTGAAATCCTTATTTCTCACTTGCTCCAGCTTGTATGAGCTGGTTAAAGCTCCTCCAAAGCCCCTCCACGGAATGGTGTGCTGGGATATACAGCCCATGGTATTTAACGAAATACACCAAACATTAGAAAGCCACTTCTGAGGATGTAACCTCTGAAATTAAGTCAGTTTAAGCACAAAAAAATTCAGTCCTTTGCCATCCTTCCCATTCCACAGTCCAAATGACACATTTAGCCTTCACGTCCTTGAGCTGAAGTGTTTCGTTCTTCGCATGCAGGGCTTTCTAAGTGCCGACTGAACTAAAACAACCCCTCTTTGCCTCCATCGCTTTAAGCTACTGCCTCTCTTATTCCTTTTCCTCTACTTTTCTAGTTTTTTTTTTTGTTGCTTCTTTTCATCTGTCCTCTCTTTCCCCCCCCATTATCCAGCTTTCCAACTCAATCATTTCCCTGCTCATTTCTGCCTCCTTCCTGACTAAACTAGCGTGAACCTCCTATCTCCATTAGAGGAGCAGCCTTACGGTTGTGCCCTGCAGAGGATGTTTCTCTGCAAAGCCGTTTGTGTGTTCGTGGGAGAGGCAGCAGGAGCAGGAGAGATAATCATATAATAACCATCGTACAGCCTAATGTATGGGTTTGCTCAACTCTCACGTTTGCCTGAGGATCCTCAGCCAGTCAGAACATGCTGGCCAACGTACGCGGCCTGCGAGTGCGAAGGAGGCAGGACAAACGTACACAAATGTATGTGCACATATCAGTGTTGGGTGTTAACCTGCATGCACACTTGGCAAGAGTGCATGCCTGTAGGGTATGGATAATACTGTAATAGGTGAAGGTATGAATTGTGTGTGTGTGTGTGTGCGTGTGTGTTTAGTGGTGGGTATTGACAACAATTTTGTTCGTCTCATAAGTGTCACGATTCAGTAGTATTATAGTGTTATATCATGATACCACAAACACTGTGATATACTGCAATCTTTTCTAAAATTTCCAAAAAAATGTGGGCGTCCGGGTAAGTGTGGCGGCCTATTCTGTTGCCAGCCAACAAGGAGGTTGTCGGTTCAAATCCCCGTGTTACCTCCGGCTTGGTCGGACCTCCCTACAGACACAATTGGCCGTGTCTGCGGGTGGGAAGCGGATGTGGTTATGTGTCCTGGTCGCCGCACTAGCGCCTCCTCTGGTCGGTTGAGGCGCCTGTTTAGGGGGGAGGGGGAACTGAGGGGAATAGCGTGATCCTCCCACGCGCTACGTCCCCCTGGTGAAACTCCTCACTGTCAGGTGAAGAGAAGCGGCTGGTGACTCCACATGTATGGGAGGAGGCATGTGGTAGTCTGCAGCCCTCCCCGGATCAGCAGAGAGGGTGGAGCAGAGACCGGGATGGCTCAGAAGAGTGGGGTAATTGGCCAGATACAATTGGGGCGAGAAAGTGGGAACCCCCCCCCCCAAATTTTTTTCCAAAAAGAATTCATAAAGAAAACACGTCAACATGCATGAAATCAAAGCAATCAGAGCCACAGGTAGCCACCTAGTGGTCAGAGACAGAAACAACACAATGAAGTAACGCAGCTAACGTTGCTTTTTGTGTGATCTTGAGAATCGATGGAAGTGTGCGCTTGGGTGTGTGTGTGTGTGTGTGTGTGTGTGTGTGTCCCTGCGTTTATGCCATGCATCTGTGTTTGATTATTGTGTGTGTTCACGTTTGTATGTTCATGGGTAAGTGCAAAAACACACAATATGCAGATTCACACTAACCCCACAGCTGATGGCGCTGGGAGGGTTTGTGGTGAAGTCATTATTTTCAACTGATCAGTGTGGGTTTGGCTGGAAGAGGAGGGTAATGCTTGGACCTGCAACAGCAGTGAGCACATCAAAACCAAGGACAGAGTGTATGAAATACAGACAACTGCAAATCCATTACTCATGAGGCGTACAAAACCACAGCCTTGGTACCTTAGCCCCCACTCTCCAAGCATGGAACAGACTAATTCAGCTAATTGCTTGAATGTTCTGGAAAATCGGAGGCACTTTTCCCTCCTAAATAACTGAGGTGCATTCAAGCAGGAGAGTTAACCAGTGTCGAGGAGCTGCTGAGAGACCGACACCGCCGTCCTCCAAGGTATACGTTTAAAAAAAAGAAAAAGAGTGGATCTACTATGTGGTCAGTCAAATAAGCTGAAATATTCACATTTCAAATCCCTTCTCACATCTGGGGACTGTTGGGAAGATTGTGTCGTAGCAAGCTCTCAGTGTAACAGTGCAAGTCTTTGACAGCCTTCAACTCTCCAGCCTAATGGTGTTTTCCAGAGAGCGGGGATCAGCACACGAGACAGAACAAACAGTAACCCAACCAGGTTGAATATTCACTGAGGAACGCAACAAAAACACACAAACACACACACACACACACACACACCCCATAAAGTGCAGCAGAAAAAAGTTCAATGGGTGTTGCAAACAACGAGCGCTGTTATTGGTTATGGCGGCGTGCATGTGGGCTGCCCCAGCATAGAGCCAATAACAACAAGAAACCTGTCAATGTGTAACGAAACAGACACACAACATGGGGTGGAGGTGTAGGTTTGCTATGCAGAAGGCTCCCTACGTGACGTGAGACTACCCTCTAAGTCTTCGGTCGCCACACTCAGGGGACCCTCATCACCTGCCTCGCAGCTCTAACAGGTCACGAGTGATGAAGACGACGTCATCAGTTCGTCACAGTTACACACGTCAGTCTTTCACCCATATGCACCTGCACGCTGCCCAGTTTCTCAGCTCGCTGACAGACTATGGTACCGCGTTTGGAAATGGACTAACAGGGAGAAATGAGATTTTGAGGACGATCTCCTGACATGTCTGTGAATGTTCTCATTCATCCAGGTCGTCATGGTTATCCACAGCAGTAGAACCAAGTGCAACTGGACTTGGTATATAGCCGTGAAGACGTTTAGCTTCTCATCCAAGAGGCTTCCTCAGTTCCTGCCTTTCTGACTAGACCAAGCTAGTCTGACTGGCTGCTGATGAGACTCAGATATTTATCCTCTTTGGAGTCGTTATCAGAGTTAATGATGTCCATGGCTCTTTTGTGTTCCGATGTTTAGCAAGGACGGTCGTTGGAGGTGTTAGTTTCGACTTCGTTAGTGCTCCATTCAGTGGTCATGAGAGTGGTTGGAGCCGTTAGTGAGCGACTGTTGTTCTTGGAGGCCAGGCTTCTTGAGTCTCCTGGGTAGAGATGAAAGGACGGCATTGTAAGTGGGAGGTAGGTGGTGGCGCAGATGTGTGGAGTCACAGATCTGATGACTTTAGATGTGACAAAACTGCAAGACCTGCAACTCAACTTTAACACCGGTGACTCCTGACCTCAACTGGACTTTAGCCTTTTAACTTGAAAAAGACTTGATGCCTTCTCCAAGTCCAAAGATAAAACACTTTTATAAAGGGCGTCTGGGTGGTGTGGTGGTCTATTCCATTGCCTACCAACATGCGGATCGGTGGTTAGAATCCCTGTGTTACCTCCGGCTATGTCGGGCGTCCCTACAGACACAATTGGCCGTGTCTGCAGGTGGGAAGCCGGATGTGGGTATGTGTCCTGGTCGCTGCACTAGCACCTCCCTCTGGTTGGTCAGGGTGCCTGTTCAGGGGGGAGGGGGAACTGGGGGGAATAGCGTGATCCTCCCATGCGCTGCATCCCCCTGGTGAAACTCCTCACTGTCAGGTGAAAAGAAGCGGCTGGCAACCCCACATGTATTGGAGGAGGCATGTGGTAGTCGGCAGCCCCCCCTGGATCGGCAAAGGGGGTGGAGCAGAGACCAGGACAGCTCAGAGAGTGGGGTAATTGGCCAGTTACAACTTGGGAGAAAAGGGGTTAAAAAAAAAGCTTTTAAAAACGGTGCAGCCAATCAGCTCTTCATTTGCATAATGACACATCCATTCTGAATCAACCCACAATGAACGCACGTTTTAGAAAGCAGTCCTGGTTTGTGTACACCCAGGATATGACTCTGGTTACGATAGCACCACACCTGCTGAAGAGCTCGTAATGACTTGTTCAGGGCTTGAACTCAATGTTTATGACTTGGGACCTGGAGAACAATGACTCGGTCCCACCGGTCATTAACTGAATGGAGGTTACAGAGGAGCACCAGAGAACAGAGTCAAACAGAACATACGAGAAAAGTTATGAAAGAAAGGGCCAACTGACCTTTCGCAAAGTCCCGCCCCCCTTAGTTACTGTTGCTATGCCTGTCAAGCACTTCAGAACTATCCAGGAAGTAGCCGGAAAACACCAAAACATGAAGGAAGAAATCAGCGCATTGTGTGGGTAAAAGTAACAGCAATGATACGTTAGCTGTATTAGCTATCAATAATAGCTAGCAGCAAGCTTAGCTTGGAGCAGACAGGTATTTTTGTTGATTTTGGATGGATTAAGCTGGCCATGGCGTCTGCTTAATGATAAACAGTGTTGTTACTTCTGAGGGGGATGATAAACGGTGTTATTACTGCTGAGAGGGATGATAAACGGTGTTATTACTTCTGAGAGGGATGATAAACGGTGTTATTACTTCTGAGAGGGATGACAAACGGTGTTATTACTTCTGAGAGGGATGATAAACAGCGTTACCTCTGAGAGGGATGATAAACGGTGTTATTACTTCTGAGAGGGATGATAAACGGTGTTATTACTTCTGAGAGGGATGATAAATGGTGTTATTACCTCAGAGGGGGATGATAAACGGTGTTATTATTGCCTCAGAGGGATGATAAACGGTGTTATTACTTCTGAGAGGGATGATAAACGGTGTTATTACCGCTGAGAGGGATGATAAACGGTGTTATTACTGCTGAGAGGGATGATAAACGGTGTTATTACCTCTGAGGGGGATGATAAACGGTGTTATTACTGCTGAGAGGGATGATAAACGGTGTTATTACTGCTGAGAGGGATGATAAACGGTGTTACCTCTGAGAGGGATGAAAAACGGTGTTATTACTGCTGAGAGGGATGATAAACGGTGTTATTACTGCTGAGAGGGATGATAAACGGTGTTATTACCTCTGAGGGGGTTGATAAACGGTGGTATTACTGCTGAGAGGGATGATAAACGGTGTTACCTCTGAGAGGGATGATAAACGGTGTTATTACTTCTGAGAGGGATGATAAATGGTGTTATTACTGCTGAGAGGGATGATAAACGGTGTTATTACCTCTGAGAGGGATGAAAAACGGTGTTATTACTTCTGAGAGGGATGATAAACGGTGTTATTACTGCTGAGAGGGATGATAAACGATGTTATTACTTCTGAGAGGGATGATAAACGGTGTTATTACTTCTGAGAGGGATGATAAACGGTGTTATTACTTCTGAGAGGGATGAGAAGCAGTGTTATTACTTCTGTGAGGGATGATAAACGGTGTTATTACTTCTGAGAGGGATGATAAACAGCGTTACCTCTGAGAGGGATGATAAACGGTGTTATTACGTCTGAGAGGGATGATAAACAGCGTTACCTCTGAGAGGGATGATAAACAGCGTTACCTCTGAGAGGGATGATAAACGGTGTTATTACTTCTGAGAGGGATGATAAACGGTGTTATTACTTCTGAGAGGGATGATAAATGGTGTTATTACCTCAGAGGGGGATGATAAATGGTGTTATTATTGCTGAGAGGGATGATAAACGGTGTTATTACTTCTGAGAGGGATGATAAACGGTGTTATTACTGCTGAGAGGGATGATAAACGGTGTTATTACCGCTGAGAGGGAGGATAAACGGTGTTATTACTGCTGAGAGGGATGATAAACGGTGTTATTACTGCTGAGAGGGATGATAAACGGTGTTATTACTGCTGAGAGGGATGACAAACGGTGTTATTACTGCTGAGAGGGATGATAAACGGTGTTATTACCTCTGAGGGGGATGATAAACGGTGTTATTACTGCTGAGAGGGATGATAAACGGTGTTACCTCTGAGAGGGATGATAAACGGTGTTATTACTTCTGAGAGGGATGATAAACGGTGTTATTACTTCTGAGAGGGATGATAAATGATGTTATTACTTCTGAGAGGGATGATAAACGGTGTTATTACTTCTGAGAGGGATGACCAACGGTGTTATTACTTCTGAGAGGGATGATAAACAGCGTTACCTCTGAGAGGGATGATAAACGGTGTTATTACTTCTGAGAGGGATGATAAATGGTGTTATTACCTCAGAGGGGGATGATAAATGGTGTTATTATTGCTGAGAGGGATGATAAACGGTGTTATTACCGCTGAGAGGGATGATAAACAGTGTTATTACCTCTGAGAGAGATTATAAACGGTGTTATTACTGCTGAGAGGGATGATAAACGGTGTTATTACCTCTGAGAGGGATGAAAAACGGTGTTATTACTTCTGAGAGGGATGATAAACGGTGTTATTACTGCTGAGAGGGATGATAAACGATGTTATTACTGCTGAGAGGGATGCTAAATGGTGTTATTACCTCTGAGAGGGATGATAAACGGTGTTATTACCTTCGAGAGGGATGATAAACGGTGTTATTACTGCTGAGAGGGACGATAAACGGTGTTATTACTTCTGAGAGGGCTGATAAGCGGTGTTATTACTGCTGAGAGGGACAATAAACGGTGTTATTACCTCTGAGGGGGATGATAAATGGTGTTATTACTGCTGAGAGGGATGATAAGTGGTGTTATTACTGCTGAGAGGGATGATAAACGGTGTTATTACTGCTGAGAGGGATGATAAACGGTGTTATTACTGCTGAGAGGGATGATAAGCGGTGTTATTACTGCTGAGAGGGATGATAAGCGGTGTTATTACTGCTGAGAGGGATGATAAGCGGTGTTATTACTGCTGAGGGGGATGATAAACGGTGTTATTACTGCTGAGAGGGATGATAAACGGTGTTATTACTGCTGAGAGGGATGATAAACGGTGTTATTACTGCTGAGAGGGATGATAAGCGGTGTTATTACTGCTGAGAGGGATGATAAACGGTGTTATTACTGCTGAGAGGGATGATAAACGGTGTTACCTCTGAGAGGGATGATAAATGGTGTTATTACCTCTGAGGGGGATGGTAAGTGGTGTTATTACTGCTGAGAGGGATGATAAACCGTGTTATTACTGCTGAGAGGGCTGATAAGCGGTGTTACTACTGCTGAGAGGGATGATAAACAGTGTTATTACCTCTGAGGGGGATGATAAATGGTGTTATTACTGCTGAGAGGGATGATAAGTGGTGTTATTACTGCTGAGAGGGATGATAAACGGTGTTATTACTTCTGAGAGGGATGATAAACGGTATTATTACTGCTGAGAGGGATGCTAAACGGTGTTATTACTTCTGAGAGGGATGATAAACGGTATTATTACTGCTGAGAGGGATGATAAACGGTGTTATTACTGCTGAGAGGGATGATAAACGGTGTTATTACTTCTGAGAGGGATGATAAGCAGTGTTATTACTGCTGAGAGGGATGATAAACGGTGTTATTACTGCTGAGAGGGATGATAAACGGTGTTATTACTGCTGAGAGGGATGATAAACGGTGTTATTACTGCTGAGAGGGATGATAAACTGTGCTATTACTGCTGAGAGGGATGATAAACTGTGCTATTACTGCTGAGAGGGATGATAAACGGTGTTATTACCTCTGAGGGGGATGATAAACGGTGTTATTACTGCTGAGAGGGATGATAAGCGGTGTTATTACCTCTGAGAGGGATGCTAAACGGTGTTATTACTGCTGAGAGGGATGATAAACGGTGTTATTACTGCTGAGAGGGATGATAAACGGTGTTATTACCTCTGAGAGGGATGATAAACGGTGTTATTACTGCTGAGAGGGATGATAAACGGTGTTATTACTGCTGAGAGGGATGATAAACGGTGTTATTACCTCTGAGAGGGATCTGAGACATACTCCTCAGTGTTCGGGGCTCCCGTCCTCAGTTACTTAGCATGTCAGATTATAAAATGACTCTGAGATGCGAGTAGCATCATGGGCCTGAATGTGAGGCGGTTTCCGCTGCACTAAATGAGTAGTTGGAGATGCCTCCCCTGCCATGTCACTCGCTTCATTGTGGCGTCTTATCGATCTAAGATGCAGCGAGGGAGCTAATTAACTCACTAATGGCGGCGCCGTCTCTGTAAGACCCCAGTAGAAGCTGAGGGTTTGTCAAATGGTAGCCTGCACAAAACACACCTTGTTCTGGGACAAGTCCTCAGCACACCTCAGAGATGCATCACATCAGCTGCAACATCTGCACCCCCCCCCCCGCACACACACACACACACACACACAGATATAAACATCATCGCAAATGCAAAAAAGATAAAAGGATTAAAAAGAAATGGATTAGCGTCCGTTGCTACCTCTTCTATTTTGCTCTCTCTTTCACTGCCAGACTCTGGTTGCTATAGAAATGAACAGAATGCTTAGTCATTCCCGAAGAGAGGATGAGAGGGTGTGTGTGTGTGTGTGTGTGTGTGTGTGTGTGTGTGTGTGTGTGTGTGTGTGCGTCTGCACAGATGAGTGTGTGCTGAAGTCAAACAGTGATCAGTGACGAGTGCGGTGAGGCGTGACATCTCTTACAAGTGTGTGTTGGGATGTGAAGGACACTCGTCCCACAGCGTTGATTCACCAGCCACAGTTTCAGCATCAGAGTGGGTAGAAAGAAGGGGGCAGCAGGCGAGAGGGAGACAGAAAGAAGGGGGCAGCAGGCGAGAGGGAGACAGAAAGAAGGGGGCAGCAGGCGAGAGGGAGACAGAAAGAAGGGGGCAGCAGGCGAGAGGGAGACAGAAAGAAGGGGGCAGCAGGCGAGAGGGAGACAGAAAGAAGGGGGCAGCAGGCGAGAGGGAGACAGAAAGAAGGGGGCAGCAGGCAAGAGGGAGACAGAAAGAAGGGGGAGAGGGAGACAGAAAGAAGGGGGCAGCAGGCGAGAGGGAGACAGAAAGAAGGGGGCAGCAGGCAAGAGGGAGACAGAAAGAAGGGGGCAGCAGGCAAGAGGGAGACAGAAAGAAGGGGGCAGCAGGCAAGAGGGAGACAGAAAGAAGGGGGCAGCAGGCGAGAGGGAGACAGAAGGAAGGGAGCAGCAGGCGAGAGGGAGACAGAAAGAAGGGGGCAGCAGGCGAGAGGGAGACAGAAAGAAGGGGGCAGCAGGC
>NC_079215.1:3516348-3663848 GCF_029633865.1 Lampris incognitus | reverse complement strand
AGACAGAGTGTGTGTGAGAGAGAGACAGAGAGAGAGACAGAGACAGAGAGACAGAGAGAGAGAGAGAGACAGAGAGACAGACATAGCCAAGGTGAGCTTTTGCTGGCACAGAGCAGCGTAGTAGTAAGGAGGAAAACACATTACAGTATTAACACACACCCCTACCTTCCTCAAGGTCAACTATGCAGAAGGGGGCAATACTCTTCTGTGTTGACCGACAGCTTCTCCGTGTGTGTGTGTGTGTGTGTGTGTGTGTGTGTGTGTGTGGTAACCTTACCCCAGTCAGGGATACCACCACAACCAACCACCAAAAATAGTAGGAGGTGCAAACCCTAACAGGTCAGAGCAGGATTGGCCGTTTTAAGTACCCCCCCCCCCCCAATAATTGGTTGCAGGAGAGAGTGGGAGAAAGACTGCCGGACGGATGAGAGGGAATAGAGGGAAAGATAGGCGGGGCGGGGCGGGGGGTGAGAGTAATGCAAAAAAAGAGATGTCCGTGTCATCAGATGAACAGGGGGGACAAGGTAATGAGGGTGATGGAGGGGAGACAGAGTGGAGCAGGGGCTGAGAGAAGGCAAAAGCACCAAGATAGCAAAACAATGGAAAGAGGACAAAAGAAAACAAGAGGAAGCCAGTAACCCGTTCAAAGTAAGACTGCAGAAAACTTGTCATGTGCACCCTGAAAACAGACTTAATAATGAGCCCTGATACCCCTACAAGCAGATTACCCAGAGCCTGGGCCAGGCACGAGACCGCTACTCGTGGTCTCCCTTACCTCGTCTCTCTCTCTCTCTCTCTCTCTCTCTCTCTCTCACACACACACACACACACACTTTAGGCTCACCCAACATTTTAAGAACCAGTGGCGGCTGGTGCTAATAATGTTTGGGGGGGGGGGCACCATGTACCTTGGTGCAGCACACCTGACAGCTGCTTCACTGTCCACACAGTCACAGAGTTATTAAGAAGGACCATGTAGCCTATCCATTTTATCAGGGTTGGTAGACGGTGGATGATTGACAGTTGAGAGGAGGCGTGGCGGTGGGTGTGAACATGATTGACAGCCATGAGAATTGTCTAATCACATGAGATCAGAAAACATTACAACAATACCAATTCACTGCCAATAAAAGTGGGGGTGTCTGGGGACACAGAACAGCGCCCCCTGGAAAACCTGAAGAAACCAATCAGACAGCAGCCTCAGGTCACCTGAGGCTTACATAAGGTATGGTTTGGCCGGCGCCCCTCACCCAGGAAGTATATGTATTCAGACAGGAAGTATATGTACTCAGCCAGGAAGTATATGTACTCAGCCAGGAAGTATATGTATTCAGACAGGAAGTATATGTACTCAGCCAGGAAGTATATGTACTCAGCCAGGAAGTATATGTACTCAGACAGGAAGTATATGTATTCAGACAGGAAGTATATGTATTCAGACAGGAAGTATATGTATTCAGACAGAAACCAACCAAACACCACGTGAACCAATATGTAATGCTGCTGACAGGCGCTCACAGACTGACAACACTTTTATTTCATCATTATTTGCATCACACAACTACATTATATTTAACATGTTTCAGTAGATTTTCATCTTGATGGCTGAAGGGGGCGGCGCCCCAACGCCCTGTACTGGCCAGCCGCCACTGTTAAGAACCATCTATATGTGCTATTCCACGGGTCCTAAAACTAACCACCATATACACCCCCAAGCTCCCTACTTCCATTCCCTAAAATACACTAGTCACTCAAAGTTAGCAACAGGTACTGACTTCTTGGCGAATAACTATTTTGTCATTCTGCCATTATCAGCCATTACACAGCCCAAGTACAGCTGCCTGTTATGGACGTGCACTTTTTAACCATAGTGCCTAAAGCCAGCCAACGTGCAACTAAAGGAATCAAAACGGCACCCACAACCTCCAAAATCGAAGGCTACCACACCTTACTGTCCCCTGAGGGAAGTTTTTCTTGGACAGTGTCGCTGCATCTCATCATCTCATCTCATCTACAGCCGCGTCTCCGGGGTCGGGTCACGGTGGCAGCAAGCTAAGTAGGCCACTCCAGACCTCCCTCTCCCCAGCAACGCCCTCCAGCTCCTCCTGGGAGATCCCAAGATGTTCCCAGGCCAGATTGGACGTGTAGTCCCTCCAGCCAGTTCTGGGTCTACTCCGGGGTCTCCTCCCAGTTGGATGTGCCTGGAAAACCTCCAAAGGAAGGCGCATCCTAATCAGATGCCTGAACCAGCTCAACTGGCTCCTTTCAAAGCAACGGAGCAGCGGCTCTACTCCGAGCTCCCTCCGGATGTCCGAGCTCCTCACCCTATCTCTAAGGCTGAATCCAGACACCCTACGGAGGACACTTGTTTCAGCCGCTTGTATCCGTGATCTCACCCACTCAGTGTCGCTGCATTTAACATAAAAAAAAATCAAAAACATATTGCCCGGGCATCTGGGTAGTGTAGCGGTCTATTCCGTTGCCTAGCAACACAGGGACCGGCGGTTCATATCCCCGGGTTACCTCCAGCCTGGTCGGGCGTCCCTACAGACACAATTGGCAGTGTCTGCGGGTGGAAAGCCGGATGTGGGTATGTGTCCTGCTCGCTGCACTAGCGCCTCCTTTGGTCAGTTGGGGCGCCTGTTTGGGGGGAGGGGGACTGGGGGGAATAGCGGGAGCCTCCTACGTGCTTCTTCTCCGTGGGGAAACTCCTCGCTGTCAGGTGAAAAGAAGCGGCTGGTGACTCCACATGTATGGGAGGAGGCATGTTGGTAGTCTGCAGCCCTCCCCAGATCAGCAGAGGGGGAGCAGCGACTGGGACAACTCAGAAGAATGGGGTAATTGGCCAAGTACAATTGAGTAGAAAAAGTGGGGGGGGGGGTCCAAAAAAAATGAACATATTGCCCCACCATTCCCCTTAAGAGCAAAGATGTTGCGAAGCCTGTTCACAAATTCAAAAACAAGACATTTTAAAATGTAATCCACATTTAACAATCCTTCCCCTTGACAACAACTCCACACGAGTCCCCTCGGCATTACAGCCTAGCCTTACTGCACACCCCTCAGTTACGACTGCAGTCCCTACACTCTCGTGCTGGCTCCCTTTTTAGGCCGTATGATGTCAACAGAGATCGGCGCAAATGAGTTTTTAAACCAGTTGAGTCTACTGTCAGCCTGCAGCCTACCGTCTGCCAGAGGGCCGACGCTCGTATGCAATAAAGTACACGGGACGGGTCAGCCTGCTGCTCTTTCATCCGTACTGCCTTCATGGTGGTCGATACAAGGCAGGCAAGCTTACATTTTAACTCAACTTTAAGATTACCATAGCATGCCAGTAAGCCACAGCTAACCAGGCTTTCCCAAACTGCCTGCTAGGGCAAGAACACGGGTTTTCTGTTAACCCCATACGCTCCGAGCCTTTTCAAAACCACATTCTTTGCTGTAGCTCGGAGAACAGGCTTTCAACGTGGGCTTGCCAAGTTGGTGTGTTATCAGCATCGACACCAAGGTAGTTGTAGAACACACCCGATTATAGTGGTGGGATGACGTATCACCATTTCTGTACAGTAGGCTGAGAATAGCAGTATCACCAGGAAAGGTGAATACGCAGGGATCCCGGTTCGAATCCCCGTGTTGCCTCCGGCTTGGTCCCTACAGACACAATTGGCCGTGTCTGCGGGTGGGAAGCCGGATGTGGGTATGTGTCCTGGTCGCTGCACTGGCGCCTCCTCTGGTCGGTCGGGGTGCCTGTTCGGGGGGAGGGGGGATAGTGTGATCCTCCCATCTGCTACATCTCCCTGGTGAAACTCCTCACTGGTGAAAAGAAGCAGCTGGTGACTCCACATGTATCAGAGGAGGCATGTGGTAGTCCGCAGCCCTCCCCGGATCGGCAGAGGGATGGGCTCGGGAGAGTGGGGTAATTGACCGGATACAATTGGGGAAAAGGGGGGGGAATCCAAAAACAAAAAAGAAAGAAAAGGTGAATACGTAATTATGCACATTCAAGTTTTCTGATGATACTGAGAAGGATAGCTTTTTTTTCTTCCTCCATTTAAATAACAGTGCTTCAACCTTTTCTGAGAGGCATGTAGGCGGCGCTCTTTGGCGAGGGGGAAGGGGGGAGTCAGGCCCCGTTGTTGTTTTGATTCAGATGCGTTGCATATTTGCAGGAGTCAATCTTCCATAGTACAACTGTCAGCAATGATTAGAAACCATTAGCACCATGAGATCTCAGTGCAAACACACTGTTTTCATGGTTTCAATTGCCATTTTATAGCCTCTAATGTCTTACTTCAAATTCTTTAGACATGTTTTGATAATGAAAGTCAGTAGCAGCAAGACGGAATACCTATGCATGAATGAGAGGGAGGACCGTGGAATGGTGAGGATGCGAGGAGTAGCGGTGAAGAAGGCGTATGAGTTTAAACACTTGGGGTCAACTGTACAAAGTAACGGGGAGTGCAGAAGAGAGGTGAAGAAGAGAGTGCAGGCAGGGTGGAGTGGGTGGAGAAGAGTGTCAGGAGTGATGTGTGACAGAAGGGTACCAGCAAGAGTTAAAGGGAAGGTTTACAAGATGGTTGTGAGACCAGCTATGTTGTATGGTTTGGAGACAGTGGCACTGATGAAAAGACAGGAGGTGGAGCTGGAGGTGGCAGAGATGAAGATGATAAGATTTTCGTTGGGAGTGATGAAGAAGGACAGGATTAGGAAGGAGTATATTAGAGGGACAGCTCAGGTTGGACGGTTTGGAGACAAAGCAAGAGAGGCAAGATTGAGATGGTGTGGACATGTGTGGAGGAGAGATGCTGGGTATACTGGGAGAAGGATGCTGAATATGGAGCTGCCAGGGAAGAGGAGAAGAGGAAGGCCAAAGAGGAGGTTTATGGATGTGGTGAGGGAGGACATGCAGGTGGCTGGTGTGACAGAGGAAGATGCAGAGGACAGGAAGAGATGGAAACGGATGATCCGCTGTGGCGACCCCTAACGGGAGCAGCCAAAAGTATTAGTAGTAATAGATGTTTTGATAAACTGCCCTTGGAAGATGAGAGAGACTAGCTAGCCAAAACCACGGAAAGTTCTACATTATGGTAAATAGCATTGGTAAAAAAAAAATCAATCATTAAAAAAAGGGGGAAAAGAAAAAGTCCTCACCAAGCAAGCACGGTAATGTTGAATTCAAACATGACACCAAAATGCGGACGATGTTGGAATCACTACGGATTGCATAACCCCTTCATCCCAACACTTAGACTGAGGAAAGAAAATATTTAGGGCCTGCAGCACAAATTCCTCCTCTAGAGCAACAAGACTATATCCAACAATGCGCTCAATGGTTCAGTGAGCACAGTGAGCAATCCGCTGGCCTATTCAGACTACAGAGAGGACTTTCTTTCACTGACCATATACTACAGAGAGTGAGAGAACCAAAGAGACTACCAGTCAGACATATGCATAGATAGCAAACTCCAGAGGTGCATGTAAAATGCATTGCCTTGCATCTGTATACATAAGTGTTACACGAATAAAGTTTGATTAAGTGTTTGGTTGACTGTAGAAAGCTCACCGTGTCAAGTGTGCATAAGAAAGCAAAAGGAGGTCATATGGCCATGAGGCCTTTGGATTTTTTTATTTTGATATACTATATTAATCCCCGTGGGGAAATTCTTCCTCTGCATTTAACCCATCGTAGCTGTGTAGCTAGGAGCAGTGGGCAACCGCCGTGCAGCATCCGGGTACCAACTCCAGTTCGTCTTGCCATGCCTCGGTCCGGAGCACAGACAGGGGTCTGTTCTCTGGCCAACTCTGTGGGCTCTCTCTAAGGCAAATTTCGAGTTTAATGCAGTGATTCCTGGTGCCTCGGGTATCCAAGCTTCGAGGAAGGAGCAGGGGTCGTCACCCTCCGCTTTCTCTGGCAAGTTCACCAGCCTTAGATTAGACCTGGACCTTGCCTCCAAGTCAACAACTTTGTCCTCCAAGTCTCTGTTTTTACTTTCAAGGACCTGGACCTTAGCTTGAAGGGTAGCATCATTGTCCTCAGTGCCAGAAATGCGGATCTGTGCGCTTTTAACGCGTTCCATACACTCCCCAACCTCCTTCCTCACTCCTTCTATTGCAGCCAGTATTCCGTCATGTCTTTTGGAGAAATCGGCCTTCAGGTCTTTGATAGCTTCGAGAATTGGCACGTCTTTTGTTCCTTCATCTTCAGCGTTTTCAACATTCACGTCCCCCGCATTATGCTAACGTTAGCTTTAGCTTCCCTACTTTGCTTGGTCGAGCCCAATTCTATTTTCGATTGTGTAATTTTTCCACGACTTCTGCTCGGTCTTCCTAATGTAGACGACATCAGAGTATGTTTAGCAGTGTTGCTGCTCACTTTCCAACCGTGATTAGTTTGGTCTGAAATAGAATTTTAACCAGGTTTTGCGGAGGAGAGAGAAACACGTCTGTCTAGCATGCCGCCATACCGGAAACCCTCCAGACAGGAGTATAAACCCTAACATGCAAGTCTTTTTGATGGTGGGGGAAACCGGAGCACCCGGGGAAAACCCATCGCAAACACGGGGAGAACATGCAAACTCCACACAGAGGATGACCTGGGATGACCCTCCAAGGTTGGACAACCCCGGGGTTTGAACCCAGGACCTTCTTGCTGTGAGGTGACCACACTAACCACTGGGCCACTGTGCCACCCAAACTAGTTTTTGACTCGTTTGTTATGAATGCTAATTCTACCAATGCTGCAAACGCTATTGATTGGCTGGAAAAAAAAAATCATAAACTATAGTCCCACTTCATTGTGCACAAGTGGACCATGTAAAAGACGTCACTCCAGAATGAGTGAGATGGGCCCCCTGTAGCCCTTCAAATGAACAATTACTTAACACAATAAAGATAACACGCAAGACAATAAACACGATTTGTTTTGCGTTGTACAGGCCCTCATCCCTGAAACTGAAAATATTATAGCAAGCGTGAAATCTAAACTTTCATGGGGTTTTTTTATGACATTTTCTCCATTGCAGAAATACCTGACGTACAAAATCCTTGCTCCTACAATAATCTGATTAACTTTTGATCTAATAAAAAAAGCCATTTAGGTATTCTAAGTACTGAGTTTATACAGTCACATGTGCTGGATTTTTATTAAGCTTTCTAAGCATACAGACACAATAGGATTGGTGCAGTAATGACTTAGGGATCACAAGATCCCTGGCTCATACACATGAAAGAGAGAAAGACAGACAGACAGACAGACAGAAAGATTGTTAGTTTTGCAGGTAAGGCTGAGACACTGCAAGCTTTCTTGTAATGATCATCTGCTGTTTTGCATGGGAATCAGATGTACACTGCCTAGCAAATGTATAAGCTGGAAAAAAAGAAGAAGCCGTTTACATAATCAGAATCAGAATCAGAAACCTTTATTCATCCCCGAGAGGGAATTGGGTTCTATTACAGATACTCATGCTCCAGTAAGAAAAAACTAACAAGATACAAGACAAAAAGAGAATAGAAACAAGAAAAACAGAAACAAATAGAAATAAAAGATAAAATAAGAAATAGAAATAAGAACAAAATATATCAACAAGCATGGTGCACATAACACCCTATCTATACTGCACCACCGCAGCACACAACCACAGCACAAACAAAACCCGACAGGGTAACACAAGTGGAAGGGCAGTCCAGTGACCATTAACTCCGAGTGTCTGACACTCTGAGGGAGGAGTTGTAAAGTGTGATGGCCACAGGCAGGAATGACCTCCTGTGGTGCTCTGTGGTGCATTTCGACAGAATGAGTCTATCACTAAAAGTGCTCCTGTGCCCGACCAGCACGTCATGGAGTGGGTGGGAGACATTGTCCATGATGGCACATAACTTCAACAGCGTCCTCCTCTCAGAAACCGCCGCCAGAGAATCCAGTTCCACCCCCACAATGTCACCGGCCTTGCAGATCAGCTTATTGAGCCTGTTTGCAACCGGATTCATGCATAAGTATTCAATCCCCACATTTTGCTGCGATAACAGCCATGACTCTCTTGGGGTAGGTACGTACAAGCTTTGCACATTCTTCTGGAGTCATTTTTGCCCATTCTTCTTGGCAGAATTCGTACAGGTCTTGCTGGTTATTGCGATGGCACCCCTGGACTGTGATTTTTAGCCTGTGCCAAGGATTTTCGATGGGGATGAGGCAGGGGCGGAGCTAGGCTCTCAGCACAGAGGGGGCGAAGCATTCTCGAGGGGCCCTTCTGATAGTAATTTTAAAATTCACAGCTAAAATAGCTGATATATCCTATCCTATCCATGAACACAAATTCTCACTTGTTGAGCCAAGCCGGCCTAGGTCTAAGAAAACATACAGTGAAGCCACTTTTGACAGCCTGTTCTGAAGAACAAAAAAAATGAAAACAGGTTGCCAGTTGCCTTCAAACGCTTCAGCACCGAGGACAGCACGCGGCACTCTAGATTAGATTGTTTTATAAGCCACATGACCAAGGCCGGCGGACTTTGTTTTCTGTACACGTTAAACTCTGCAGCACAATACACCCATGGACAACAGCAGATACTCCACATATTACCACGAACAATACAGTCACACAGTAGCAGAAGCAAAACTTATTACACACAACAAATAGGGGAATGGCGGTATGCATGGCAGTGGTGAGTGAGGAGGGACTATAGGAAGGAATTCAGAGTCCTGATAGCTAGGGGAAAAAACTGTTTGCGAAGCGTTTAGTCTTAGTGGACAGTGACCTGTAGCACCTCCCTGAGGGAAGGAGCTAGAGAAGGTGATGAGCAGGATGTGAGGGGTCGGAGATGATCTTCTTTGCTCGCTTTACCGCCCAGTTAGCATGTAGAGATTCAACTGAGGGGAGTGGGTTGCCTATGATTTTTGAGGCCTTGTTAACAATCCGCTGCAGTTTATTTCATGTTTGACTGCCCGTGCCACCATATCATACTGTAATACTATAATACTGCGATACTGCAATAGAAGAGGTTATGATGGATTCGATAATGGCCGAGTAAAACAGAACAAGCAGCTGATGTTTGAGCTGGTATTTTTTAAGCTGCCTAAGAAAGTAAAGTCATTGTTGAGCTTTTGCAATGATGTGTTCAGTGTTAATTTTCCACTTCAGGTCCTTGCTGACGTATGTTCAGAGGAATTTAAAAGAGTCAGTGGTGGTGATGGGGGTCTCCGTTCATTTGTATGGGTGTTTTGGGATTCAGCATGCATCGGAAGTCAATAATGAGTTCTTGGGTTTTGGCTGTATTAAGCAGAAGGTGGGTGTTTGTGCACCAAGTGACAGCTTGGTCTACTGCAGTGCGGTACTGGGTTTCATCATTGTTAGGGATGAGGCCTACAATGGTTGTGTCGTCTGTGTATTTTATTATGTTCACCGAGTTTAAAAACCAGCCGCCATTTTGACCGCCCATGGTCGTTTTAGGTAGGAGTGAAATCCCGGTCATTCTAATGTTAAGAAAGAAAGCAACTTTATTTTGTCATTGTATTCTTACAACAAACTGTATTCTAACAATGAATTTGTTCTCTGCATTTAACTCATCCTATTGAATAGCAGCAGTGGGCAGCTGCAGCGCCCGGGGACCAACTCCATTTCTTCTTTCCATTGCCTTGCTCAGCGGCACAGACAGGAGTATGAACCCTAACATGCATGTCTTTCTGATGGCCTTGTGCTTAGGATCATTGTCCTGCTAGAAGGTGAATCGTCTCCCAAGCTTCAGATTTATCGCACACTGCAACAGCTTTTCTTCCAATCTACTACTACTTTTGGCTGCTCCCGTTAGGGGTCGCCGCAATGGATCATCAGTTTCCATCTCTTCCTGTCCTCTGCATCTTCCTCTGTCACACCAGCCACCTGCATGTCCTCCCTCACCACATCCATAAACCTCTTTGTTGGTTTTCCTCAAGTTTTCTTCCAATATTTCCCTGTATTTAGCTCCATCCATTCTTCCCTAATGCTTTTGAGTTTCAGCCAAAACTCTCAACTTTCGTCTCATCTGACCGCAAAACTTTTTCCAACACCCTAACTGAGTCTCTCTTGTGTTTGATAGCAAACTCCAAGCATGCTTTTATATGCATAGTTTTGAGCGACAGCTTCTTTCTTGCCACCCTCCCATACAGGCCAGATTCATGGAGAACCTGTAATATGGTTGACTCATGCACAGTTACTCCAGTTTCAGCCACTGACCTCTGCAGCTCCTTCAAAGTGATTGCAGGATCATCTGTGGCTTTCCTCACCAGCCCACGTCTTGCTCGGACACTTAGCTTGGAGGGACGGCCTGTCCTACAGAGCGTCTGGGTGGTGTGACCCAGCTTCCACTTTCTGACAATGGATCCAGCAGTGTTCCATGGGACATCCAAACACTTGGATATTGTTTTGTATCCCTTACCCGTCCTCTGCGTTTTAATCACTTCGTCTCTTACGTCAGTATTATGCTGCTTTGTCTTCATTGCTATGCCATCATGCCAATGGAAGCGTGTGCGCCCAGAGGCGTGAGGGAGCTTGTATGCTGAAGCGCAGTGACACGCTTCCCGGAGGAGGAGGGGTAGTGTAACGACCACAGATGAGTAGACTCGCTAGCCCTTGGCTAACGGGTCGGACCCTATAGTTGACGGGTTAACATTGTCGCCTGTGGTGCGGGAGATCCGGGTTTGCATCCTGGCTGCGGCAGTTCGTGGGCTGCCCCCCGAATTTGCTACACTGGTTATTCAATGGGGTTAAGGGATTAGGTATAGGAGTAATAGCTTTCCTAGATGGCCTTTCGTGGCATCCTAGACTGGTCTCCATACACCCCAGCATCATGTGAAGCACAAAATATAGCCTCTCCATGACGAATGACCATCCGTGCGTGGTGAAGAGCCACACCCTCCTCGCGGTAATCCTGTTAACGTTGTCAGGGGACAACAGAGCAGAACATGGTGGATCTGGAGGAGTAAACCTGGATAATAAATCCTGCTACTCCTATGGGCAGCAGTAGTCCGAGGTGCAGTCATCGATAGACTGATGTTATGGACTGGGGACATCGTGGCTTTGTAGATGATCAATGCATCTTGACAATGGAAAGGCACAAAATCTCCTGTTAGGGGAGAACCGGAGAACTGCAGGTGGAGTAGCGCCCCCATGCTTTAAACTAACATGCACAACCAAAACCCTATTGGGGCGTCCTGACGGTCGACCCAGGTGAGGTGAGGTTGTCTTCATTTTCTTATGGGAGTTCACACCCGGCTAATGAAGTTATACAGAGTGCTTTTCATATGCAGAAACTAGACCGTTACTTCAATATCTTTCAGGTGCACACTAATTATGTCCAACTGTGTTTGTTTTAGGAATAATTTGTCATTTGTGTAAACTTGGCGCTTCCAGAGCACAAGGGTTTGAATACTTTTAATTTACTAATACAAATTCAGCAAAACACAACTTATTTTGGCTTTGGTAACATGCTATTAATATTGTTCAGGAACATATGTTGGAGTATCTTTTACAACCAGAACATAGTCATGACAGTGAAGGGGGTTGAATACTTTGGCAAGGCACTGTGTGCATGTTCTGTTCACAACTGCACGTGTGTTTTCTTGCCAGAAACGTGTGTTTAGTATGTATGTGTGTGTGTTTACCTGCGAGTCCTCGGTGAGTTTCGGAGCAGATTAAACAAAGTGTCTGATCATCAATCGGTTTACAGCCCAACGATCACCACACTTGTCCTTCTACACTTTGGCGCAACTCCTCACGTCTGGCGTTGGAATGAAACCTTAAGATATGTCCAGGCAATGTGATCTGGTGAACATGATACAGACATCACCTCCACAGGCTGCCAGCTCCTATTCTAACACAGTTGTACGTTCAGTAACACACAGGATCCGATGTTTAACTTCTTGAGACATTGGGCACTGGCAGTTCAGAACATCTAGATTCAAACTTTATCGATAATCGCATTTTTCATACATAAAATGCAGCTCAAAGTGCGGAGTCCTTTCTGCTGTCAAAGAAATGCTGTTTTCCTATTAGCAGCGATTGTCCAGGTAGCATAGCGATCTATCCTGTTGCCTACCAACACAGGAATCGCCGGTTCGAATCCCGGTCTTACCTCCGGCTTGGTCGGGTGTCCCTACAGACACAATTGGCCGTGTCTGTGGGTGGGAAGCCGGATGTGAGTATGTGTCCCGGTCGCTGTACTAGCGCCTCCTCTGGTTGGTCGGGGCGCCTGTTCGAGGGGGAGGGGGAACTGGGGGGGAATAGCGTGATCCTCCCACGCGCTACGTCCCCCTGGTGAAATTCCTCACTGTCAGGTGAAAAGAAGTGGCTGGTGACTTCACATGCATCAGAGGAGGCATGTGGTAGTCTGCAGCCCTCCCCGGATCAGCAGAGGGGGTGGAGCAATGACCAGGACAGCTCAGAAGAGTGGGGTAATTGGCTGAGTACAATTGGGGAGAAAAGGGGGGGGGTCCAAGTCACCCCTTAACAGTCATGGGCCAGCATGTAAGAGAAGTAGAGATCCCAAAGAACTTGACGCAGTCAACTGAATAAAAAGCAGCTTCACAGCAAATGCAAAGCACCTCCCAGAACAGGTTATGTGACGCTTTCATCTCTTCAGGAGGCCAAATATTTTGGCTTCAAGCAAAGACATTTTAGCATTGGCACATAAAAGCATTGATGACATTGACCTGACTTGACATTTTTAACCCCTTGTGGTCAACAATAGAAGTGGATTGGAATATATCGGGTTGTGGCAGGATGAGGTAAAACACAGGAGACGAAGGCGAGTTTGAGCTTTATTCCTCAGCTCCAAAACCAAACTGAAACAGGAACAACCTTGCACCAGAGAGCCCGGGAACATAAACCACGCCCCCAGCTCACAGAAACCACGCCCCCATCTCACAGCCCTGCTGGGTGAGAGGCACAGCCGCTAGTGTCCGCCACAGGGTAAGATTTTTGGAGAAAAAAAATATCCAACTGTTTGAGTAGCACATGTTTCAGACTAGGCTCAACACATTTGATTTGATTTTGATATGAATCCCCGTGGGGAAATGCCTCTCTGCATTTAACCCATCCTAGGAGCAGTGGGCAGCCACCGTGCAGCACCCGGGGACCAACTCCAGTTCGTCTTCCCATTGCCTCAGTCAGGGGCACAGACAGGAGTATTAACCGTAACATGCATGTCTTTTTGACGTCGATTCTGTTTGTGATATTCATGGACGGGATCTCAAGGCGCAGCCAAGGTGATGAGTGTGTCCGTTTTGGGAACCTCAGAATTGCATCTCTGCTCTTCACAGATGATGTGGTTTTGTTGGCTTCATCAGAGAGACTGACAGGCTGATTGGTGCAGCATCAGCAGTAATGTGGACGTTGTACCAGACCATTGTGGTGAAGAGGGAGCTGAGCCAGAAGGCAAAGCTCTCAATTTACCAGTCAGTCCTGGTTCCAACCCTCACCTATGGTCATGAGCTTTGGGTAGTGACCGAAAGGGTGAGATCGTGGATACAAGCGGCTGAAATGAGTTTCCTCCGTAGGGTGTCTGGGCTCAGCCTTAGAGATAGGGTGAGGAGCTCAGACATCCGGAGGGAGCTCGGAGTAGAGCCGCCGCTCCTTCGTGTTGAAAGGAGCCAGTTGAGGTGGTTCGAGCATCTGATTAGGATGCCTCCTGGGCGCCTTCCTTTGGAGGTTGTCAAGGCACAGCCAACTGGGGGAAGACCTTGGAGTAGACCCAAAACTTGCTGGGTCGACCAATCTGGCCCAGGAATGCCTTTGGATCCCTCAGGAGGAGTTGGGGGACGTTGCTGGGGGAGAGGGACGTCTGGAGTGCCCTACTTAGTTTGCTGCCACCACAACCCAACCCCGGAGAAGTAGCTTAAGATAGATGGATGGATGGATGGATGGATGGATGGATGGATGGATGGATGGATGGATGAATGAATGCATGCATGTCTTTTTGACGGTGTAGGAAACTGGAGCACCCGGAGAAAGCCCACCGCAAACACGGGGAGAACATGCAAACTCCACACAGAGGACGACCTGGGATGACTCCCAAGGTTGGACAACCCCAGGGTTTGAAGCCAGGACCTTCTTGCCGTGAGGTGGCAGCGCTAACCACTGGGCCACCGTGCCGCCCACGCCATTTGGGTGATTCCTTTGTATCATATGTTTTTACTGGATGTGTTAAGCTGCCCTCTGAGAGGCTCAGGTCTTATGCAACAAAAAGCAATATGGAAAAAAATCATTATCACAACAATCATAAGAAATTTTACACAATATTACCGTATATCACGATACCATGCCAAACATGCAAAAATACCATGTTTTAAGAATCTAACTTAAGTTCATCTCACTGAACTGCATGGTAATTTAAAGCATAATATCAAACCAAAACTAGTTTTCAGATAATAATTCCTCAGATATTTCAGACCTCATTTTAAGAGAAATTTTACACAAGAGATTCTTGTTATCAATTTAGGCCATAAAATGGTGCGTCATGATATGACAATATCCAAATTTCATCCCAACACAATTCCACTGAAAGACAATAAACAATAATATTATCTTGTGCGAGTGCAGGAATGAGGAGATGGAGAGATCGAGTCGAGTCAATTCCGTTTACTCGCCACACAAAACGACACCGATACAGCACAATCTCTCCTGGCAACCAGCTAGCCGCTAGGCTGCTGCAAACATGGCTCCACCCCGGAAACTCTAAGCAGTGCCTACGTCAGCACTCTGAACGTCTGCCTTAAAGGAGCAGCAGCCCCTGGTGAAGCTACCCTTAATTGTGTATCACCACAATCTCATATTAATAACCTGGTTAGATTCTAGACTTGGATGTGGCCACAGAGTCAAAAAAGAACAGGGTCAGGCCGGGTTATGGGTTTCTTGTATACTGTCTGTTTTGAATTCTTGTAGCTTGTCTGTTTTGAAACCTTGTATCTTGTCTGTGGTTTGAAACCTTGTATCTTGTCTGTGTTTTGAAATCTTGTGTCTTGTCTGTTTTGAAATCTTGTGTCTTGTCTGTTTTGAAATCTTGTATCTTGTCTGTTTCTTGTGTCTTGTCTGTTTTGAACTCTTGTGTCTTGTCTGTTTTGAAATCTTGTCTGTTTCTTGTATCTTGTCTGTTTTGAAATCTTGTGTCTTGCCTGTTTTGAAATCTTGTCTGTTTCTTGTGTCTTGTCTGTTTTGAAATCTTGTGTCTTGCCTGTTTTGAAATCTTGTCTGTTTCTTGTGTCTTGTCTGTTTTGAAATCTTGTATCTTGTCTGTTTTGAACTCTTGTGTCTTGCCTGTTTTGAAATCTTGTCTGTTTCTTGTATCTTGTCTGTTTTGAACTCTTGTGTCTTGTCTGTTCAACCACAGTGAAGCCAAAGGAAAATTTCCATCTGAACTTTTTTTTCTAAAGTTAGCTCCCCACCACCACCACCACCACACACACAATGGCAACAACAGATAACTTAATCTCCTCCACACAATTCTATGTGGGGAACTCCACCACTGACAGATATAGAAGTCCTAATCAACTCCTGCCAGCCAAGACAGTTCACAGAGAGCACACAAGTATGAAAGAATGGCCCTATCTGTGTGTGACCAGTGCATGTGACTGTGTGTGTGTGTGTGTGTGCGCACGCACGCACATGTGATTGTGTGTGTGTCTGTGTGTGACCAGTGCATGTGACCAGTGCGTGTGTGTGTGACTGTGTGTGTGTGTGTGCGCGCGCACGCACGCACATGTGACTGTGTGTGTGTGTGTCTGTGTGCACGTATGTGACTGTGTGTGTGCACGTATGTGACTGTGTGTGTGTACGTATGTGACTGTGTGTGTGTACGTATGTGACTGTGTGTGTGTGTGTGACTGTGTGTGTGTACGTATGTGACTGTGTGTGTGTGTGTGTGACTGTGTGTGCACGTATGTGACTGTGTGTGTGTGTGTGCGCACGCACTTATGTGACTGTGTGTGTGTACGTATGTGACTGTGTGTGTGTGTGCGCACGCACTTATGTGACTGTGTGTGTGTGCACACGCACTTATGTGACTGTGTGTGTGTACGTATGTGACTGTGTGTGCACGTGTGAATGTGTGTGTGTACGTATGTGACTGTGTGTGTGTGTGTGTGTGTGCGCACGCACTTATGTGACTGTGTGTGTGTACGTATGTGACTGTGTGTGTGCACACGCACTTATGTGACTGTGTGTGTGTACGTATGTGACTGTGTGTGCACGTGTGAATGTGTGTGTGTACGTATGTGACTGTGTGTGTGTGTGTGTGTGCGCACGCACTTATGTGACTGTGTGTGTGTACGTATGTGACTGTGTGTGTGTGCACACGCACTTATGTGACTGTGTGTGTGTACGTATGTGACTGTGTGTGTGTGCACACGCACTTATGTGACTGTGTGTGTGTACGTATGTGACTGTGTGTGCACGTGTGACTGTGTGTGTGCACGTATGTGACTGTGTGTGTGTGTGTGTGCGCACGCACTTATGTGACTGTGTGTGTACGTATGTGACTGTGTGTGCGCACGCACTTATGTGACTGTGTGTGTGTGCGCACGCACTTATGTGACTGTGTGTGTGTACGTATGTGACTGTGTGTGTGTGTGTGTGACTGTGTGTGCACGTATGTGACTGTGTGTGTGTGTGTGCGCACGCACTTATGTGACTGTGTGTGTGTACGTATGTGACTGTGTGTGTGTGTGTGACTGTGTGTGTGTACGTATGTGACTGTGTGTGTGTGTGTGTGACTGTGTGTGCACGTATGTGACTGTGTGTGTGTGTGTGCGCACGCACTTATGTGACTGTGTGTGTGTACGTATGTGACTGTGTGTGTGTGTGCGCACGCACTTATGTGACTGTGTGTGTGTGCACACGCACTTATGTGACTGTGTGTGTGTACGTATGTGACTGTGTGTGTGTACGTATGTGACTGTGTGTGCACGTGTGAATGTGTGTGTGTACGTATGTGACTGTGTGTGTGTGTGTGTGTGTGCGCACGCACTTATGTGACTGTGTGTGTGTACGTATGTGACTGTGTGTGCACACGCACTTATGTGACTGTGTGTGTGTACGTATGTGACTGTGTGTGCACGTGTGAATGTGTGTGTGTACGTATGTGACTGTGTGTGTGTGTGTGTGTGCGCACGCACTTATGTGACTGTGTGTGTGTACGTATGTGACTGTGTGTGTGTGCACACGCACTTATGTGACTGTGTGTGTGTACGTATGTGACTGTGTGTGTGTGCACACGCACTTATGTGACTGTGTGTGTGTACGTATGTGACTGTGTGTGCGCACGCACTTATGTGACTGTGTGTGTGTACGTATGTGACTGTGTGTGTGTGTGTGTGACTGTGTGTGCACGTATGTGACTGTGTGTGTGTGTGTGCGCACGCACTTATGTGACTGTGTGTGTGTACGTATGTGACTGTGTGTGTGTGTGTGACTGTGTGTGTGTACGTATGTGACTGTGTGTGTGTGTGTGTGACTGTGTGTGCACGTATGTGACTGTGTGTGTGTGTGTGCGCACGCACTTATGTGACTGTGTGTGTGTACGTATGTGACTGTGTGTGTGTGTGCGCACGCACTTATGTGACTGTGTGTGTGTGCACACGCACTTATGTGACTGTGTGTGTGTACGTATGTGACTGTGTGTGCACGTGTGAATGTGTGTGTGTACGTATGTGACTGTGTGTGTGTGTGTGTGTGTGCGCACGCACTTATGTGACTGTGTGTGTGTACGTATGTGACTGTGTGTGCACACGCACTTATGTGACTGTGTGTGTGTACGTATGTGACTGTGTGTGCACGTGTGAATGTGTGTGTGTACGTATGTGACTGTGTGTGTGTGTGTGTGTGCGCACGCACTTATGTGACTGTGTGTGTGTACGTATGTGACTGTGTGTGTGTGCACACGCACTTATGTGACTGTGTGTGTGTACGTATGTGACTGTGTGTGTGTGCACACGCACTTATGTGACTGTGTGTGTGTACGTATGTGACTGTGTGTGTGTGCACACGCACTTATGTGACTGTGTGTGTGTACGTATGTGACTGTGTGTGCACGTGTGACTGTGTGTGTGCACGTATGTGACTGTGTGTGTGTGTGTACGCACGCACTTATGTGACTGTGTGTGTACGTATGTGACTGTGTGTGCGCACGCACTTATGTGACTGTGTGTGTGTACGTATGTGACTGTGTGTGTGTACGTATGTGACTGTGTGTGTGTACGTATGTGACTGTGTGTGTGTACGTATGTGACTGTGTGTGCACGTGTGAATGTGTGTGTGTACGTATGTGACTGTGTGTGTGTGTGCGCACGCACTTATGTGACTGTGTGTGCACGTGTGACTGTGTGTGTGTACATATGTGGCTGTGTGTGTGTGTGCGCACGCACTTATGTGACTGTGTGTGCACGTGTGACTGTGTGTGTGTACATATGTGGCTGTGTGTGTGTGTGAGCATGCACGTATGTGACTGTGTGTGTGTGTACGTGACTGTGTGTGTGTGTGTGTGTACGTGATTGTGTGTGTGTGTGTGACTGTGTGTGTGTGTGTGTGTCTCTCACAGGCTACTTCGCTGAAGAAGTGTCCCCGTGTGGCCTTTACAAGTGTCAGTCTTTGTGTACATGCCTGTGTATGTGCATAACCAGCCATCGGGGATAAACACACTTTCTCCAAGACACACAATGTCCTGCAGTTTCTCTCCGACAAGTCATCCGACTCTGGGGGGGGGGGGGGGGGTTTCTCTCAGGCTGCCGCCAATCGATCACATACGTGATCAATTGATTCCTGCGCCACACATAATTGTGGCCGTTTTGCCAAACTGTTCAAATGAAAACTCACGTCCCGTAGCCAGACCTCCTCGGTCTGGGCTCCTGATGATACACGGCCAGGATGAGATCTGAACCCATGACTAAACACTGAACTCTCACCCAGGTCACACGTTATACGAAAGTCAGGGTTATGCAGATGAGGGCAGACACAACTATACAGCTCCTCAAAAAAGCAGATTTGGCCGCTCTCATGGCGGCGCGGAATAACCCGCCGTTCCTGCAGTCCGCTCGTCACCTGGCTGGGAGGTTCACATCCCAGACTCGCCATAACCGGTCCCGGCCAGAGCGTCCACGGGGTAAGGCATGGATTAGGCCACCCTTACCCGAGGGGTAGCGGGTGTAGCTCGGTGTAGTGTTCGGGGACTCGTCGTTCTCCAGCGACCCCTCTGGGCACCTGCAGCCAAACAACCGGAAGCGTTCTCCCTACACCTCCTTCGCGGCCTGAAGGTGATGCAATCCATGCGAGGAGGCTTCAGCGTGTGAGATAGCGAGAGCAGCCGACACGAGTGTGAAGGAAGCTGGTGTTACGACTTTCTCCTTCCTGTGGAAACGTGAGCCAGGGGAGTTATTCCACAAGGGTTCCGGCCATATGCCATTGGGTTAGTCGGGTGGGATGAGGAGGAAAACTAGAAATGAATTTTAAAAAAAAACCAGATTGGAATTGCTATACAAAACTGTTTGTCTGTGAAAACTTTAAATTGGGTTGAAACCACTTCTGTAACACTATCAGCCGCTTGGAGAGCCTGTGGCTGCTGGGGATTCAGTCACCAAGGCAGTGATGGAAAACCCAACGCAACCCTTTATTACAGTCCATGGTGTTTTTCTTTGGGATGAAATTCAGACCTTGTGATATGATATACAACTTGGCTGTCTAAGTCAGGGGTACCCAAACTTTTTTGCACTCATCAGACAGCTTGTCTCCACACATCACACACAGGGGGCTCGGTCACAATAAAGCCGTATTTTAGGGGTACGACTCGTCGTATTTCCTACTGAAGGAAGCTTTCCGTTTTCGTTATTTTTGCTGTCTTGGCTCTGCTGTCTCCGCGTCATCATCGTCATTCGACTTTTTCCTTAAATTTATTTCTGATTTTTCCCTTTTTTCTCCCAATTTAGTGGCCAATTGATCCCTATTTTAGTTCAAACACCCACCCTCGTATTGCATGCGTTCGCCAACTGCATCTCTCCGGCCGGCAGTCTCGAAGGAAAGCGCCTCCCCACTTTCGTGACAAGGCGACTCCAGGCCGAACCACTGTTTTTCCGACACACACAGAGACGCATTCACATGACGAACACAAGCCGACTCCGCCCCCCTCCCGAAGACAGCGTTGCCAATGATTGCTGCTTCATCGAGTCCGGCCATAGGTCATTCGACTTTTTATCTCCACTACCTCTTCCCAAGAAATTCTCAAGCGACGTTCGTTTTTTACCGGTACTCATGGTAGCTAGCTAGCTGCTAGCAGCGAGTTGGCTGAGAGGTCTCTCAGTTATGAAGTTAGTTACTATCGGCCTGCTGAATGCCACGTGAAAGAGTGATAGAACTACATCGCTGTACACACTTCAAGTATCCATTTCAAATTAAAAGCCCACTAGCGTTACACGGTCCAGCTGGGCTTTTATTTGAATACTGTATATCGTATTGTCTCCTGGCGGCCCGGTAGCAAATGCTTTGCGGCCCAGTGCCGGTCCATAGCCCGGCGGTTGGGGGCCCCTGGTCTAAATTAATGATATCTAGGGCAGGGTGATAATTCAGTATTATAGTTTATCATCTTTCATCAGATTTGTATTGGGAGGAAATTTGGACATTACCATATCGTGATACACAATTTTGTAGTCTGCAATGATGCTATCAAGAATCATTTAGCCAATATTTCTCACAAAATGAGATCTGAACCGGAGGATCATTTAAAACGACTTTTGCTTTGATATTGTACTTTACATTACCAAACAGTTAAATATGATGAACCTCAGTTGCATTCATCTCATCTCATCTTCGGCCGCTTCTCCGGGGTCGGGTCACGGTGGCAACAAGCTAAGTAGGCCACTCCAGACCTCCCTCTCCCCAGCAACGCCCTCCACCTCCTGGGAGATCCCAAGGTGTTCCCAGGCCAGACTGGACACGTAGTCCCTCCAGCGAGTTCTGGGTCTACCCCGGGGTCCCCTCCCAGTTGGCCGTGCCTGGTAAACCTCCAAAGGAAGGCGCCCAGGAGGCATCCTGATCAGATACCCGGACCACCTCAACTGGCTCCTTTCGACGCCAAGGTGTAGCGGCTCTACTCGGAGCTCCCTCCGGATGTCCGAACTCCTCAGCCTATCTCTAAGGCTGAGCCCAGACACCCTACGGAGGAAACTCATTTCAGCCGCTTGTATCCACGATCTCACCCTTTTGGTCACTACCCAAAGCTCATGACCATAGGTGAGGGTTGGAACCAAGACTGACTGGTAAATTGAGAGCTTTGCCTTCCAGCTCAGCTCCCTCTTCACCACAACGGTCCGGTACAACGTCCACATTACTGCTGATGCTGCACCAATCCACCTGTCAATCTCCCGCTCCATCCTACCCTCACCCGTGAACAAGACCCCGAGATACTTGAACTCCTTCACTTGAGGCAACAACTCATCCTGAACCCGGAGGGAGCGATCCACCATTTTCCGGTAGAGAACCATGGCCTCAGACATGGAGGTGCTGACTCTCATCCCGGCCATTTCACATTCAACTCCAAACCGCCTCAGTGCGCACTGGAGGTCACGTTCTGATGAAGCCAACAAGACCACATCATCTGCATTTGGATTCATAAACATCAAACTTCTGCATATGCGAGTAGTTATCAAGATATACATCGATATCATGTAAAGTTGATTATCATGATATTCTCCATATCGCCCATACCTCAAGGTTTATATTTTCTTTACAATAAAAACAGCTTGAACCAGTGTGTTTAAAAGCAGCAGGAAAGGACATGTAGCCAGAGACTCATTCATTCTTATTCTCAATGAAAAACAGAAGAACTAATGGTGCAAAGACCTCTCACAGCAACTTTGCTGGAAAAACATCCAGGGGGCACGCGGTGCACCTTAGCATTCAACCAATAGATTCATCCATCCATCCATTATCCAAGCCGCTTATCCCAACTGGGGTGGCGGGACAATGGGGCCTATCCCAGCAGTTACTGGCCGGTAGGCCAATGACTGGACAGGCTGCCAGACAATCACAGGGTCAACACATTCACACCTGGGGACAATTTAGTACGGCCGATTCACCTGACCTACACGTCTTTGGACTGTGGGAGGAAACCGGAGCACCCGGAGGAAACCCACACAGACAACATGAAAACTCCACACAGAGGACGACCCGGGATGACCCTCAAGGTTTGACTACCCTGGGGCTCGAACCCAGGACCTGCTTGCTGTGAGGCATCACCGTGCCACCACAAATAGATTCAAAACTGCTAAAAACTCCAGACGGTCCCCTGATATGGCGTAACAGTCAACGTGCTTAACCTTTTTACAAGTCAACGTCTAATCCTTCGAGACAGCATCCATACTAAAACTGAAGGAGGGGTTTCTGGGAAATGAATAAAAAGGACACTTCACTGAAGGAAGTCAAGTCGGCTAACCTAAACTCGCTCTTTAAGGACTACATGTTCTCCTTTACCCATGGCAGTACTTCTCATATTGGCTTCTTTATCCTTATGTTAATGTAGGAGGTAATAGCCAATTTGAAAAACGAGAGCAGACAGGTTCCCATTTGTTAGAGACAGGGTACGGTAAACATGCACGAGCCCTGGAGGTTTGTGGTCGGATATGCAGACATCGGCATTTCCCTAATGCATGCATGGATTCCAAATGATTTAAAAGATTTATGAACTCAAAAGTCTCTCGGAGGGACAAGAGTGAGTGTTAAAATCCCCTAGAGTGAGAATTCTAGCGAAGTTGGGCAGTGAAAAACAGTTTAAAAATTCTTCAATGAACCTCTGTTTATTTTCGGTAGTCTGTAGTAAATGGATGCGGCACAGTGGCGCAGTGGTTAGCGGGGTCGCCTCGCAGCAAGAAGGTCCTGGGTTCGAGCCCCGGGGTAGTTCAACCTTGGGGGTGGTCCCGGGCCGTCCTCTGTGTGGAGTTTGCATGTTCTCTCTGTGTCCGCATGGGTTTCCTCCGGGTGCTCCGGTTTCCTCCCACAGTCCAATGACATGTAGGTCAGGTGAATCGGCCAACCAATGACTGCTTGGATAGGCTCAAGCATCCCCGCGACCCTGAGAGCAGGATAAGTGGTCTGGATAATGGATGGATGGATGGATGGATGGATGAATATTAATGACTGTCATCTGTACCATGGTTGGAGACACTGGAGACACTCTTCAGTCTCCGTATAGCACCACCTAAATGTTTTCACCGGGTAGGACGAACACTGGTGGAGCAGCAAACGTGTTGCAAACTACTCCAGTGACGATGTAGGTTGAAGCGTAGACCCCCTGTGTTAGCTTTAGTCCGAGATCCTTTTTAAAAGGGTGCAAACTATCAACTGCTGAGCTGATGGCACACGAACCACAGCGGTTGTTACACCTCGTTTAGAGTCCAAGAAAATCAGTTTCAACAATCAGTGTCTATTTCCCTCTGGCCCCTACATCCAACTATTTTGGAACATTAGTCGACCGTAATATTGATCGGCTGACCAACCGAATCACCACATCTTCATATGTCAAATAGACGAAATGATGCTAGTTTGAAGTCCGAATAATGCAGTGCACTGTCTCTAGGAAATCCAAACTTTGGGCAGTCTTGAGACAGTTTTAGTTTAACTGGTTGGGTAACTGCAATTTTGATTTAATTTAACGGGCAGCAATTATGTACTACAATCAACGGCTGTGGAGGTTTAGGGCTGGGTTAGAGGAGTAAATAAGACTACATAGAGAAACGGTTTGGTTAATCCGTCTAATAACAGCATCAATCATGGGTGGTTTCTATGTAATCATCATGACAAGCCTGGGCAGATAGAGTCATACTCGGTCACACGGCCGAAAACACACATCAAGGACCCGTGCACACGAAAGTTCTCACAGAGACCCACATGTGGGCGCACTACCTTGTCCACATGCATAATCACAGTAAAGAAAACGTGCAGGGCTGCGTGAGAGTACCAGACACACTTGGAAAGAGGAGTGGCTTGGGTCGACATGCAGTAACGCGACAGCCGATGTCCCTTTGACTCCCGTCAGCCAAAGCCACAACTCTCCATGCAAGCAGATGAAATCTCTAATGAAGCTCGACGTTAGGTCAGCGTTAGATGGTCAAATTCAAGGGGCACTGCACCCCGTGAACGACGCATACTGAGGAATTCTAACAGCGGAAGAAGCAGAAGGAGCCAATACTGAGCAAGGTGGATCTGACCAAACTATGAAGTATTTCCAATGAATACAAGTTACATGGCACAATAAAAGCATTTTTTGGGGGGGGTATTTTTTTCTCCAATTGTATCCGGCCAATCGCCCCACTCTTCCGAGCCGTCCCGGTTTCTGCTCCACCCCCTCTGCTGACCCGGGGAGGGCTGCAGACTACCACATGCCTCCTCTGATACACGTGAAGTCGCCAGCTGCTTCTTTTCACCTGACAGTGAGGAGTTTCACCAGGGGGACGTAGCGCATGGGAGGATCATGCTATTCCCCCCAGTTCCCCCTCCCCCCTGACCAGGTGCCCCAACTGACCAGAGGAGGCGCTAGTGCAGTGACCAGGACACATACCCACATCCAGCTTCCCGCCCAAAGACACGGCCAACTGTGTGTGTAGGGACGTCCGACCAAGCCGGAGGTAACACGGGGATTCGAACTGGAGACCCCCGTGTTGGTAGCCAATGGACTAGACCACTACGCTACCCAGACACCCCAGTAATAACTGTGCATTTGGACGGCGAGTCGTCATCAGACAAATCTGTGTACAGTTCAACAAAGTAAAGCAGGGTGAGACAGACGGGGACAGACAGAAAGAGATCGAGGAAACTTTATTATGATGTACCCCACACCATCTTTTCCCCCTGTGCGAGCTCTGTGGGCCTAGTATCACTTACTGCCAGCCTCTACTGTCCACCCAAGTTACGATGGAAAGATTAACTCGTGGTTTATGAAGTCATCCACTAACCGCAGGGGGGTTTTGCACGGCCCTCAGAAAACTGGCGAATGAAAGATGGTTCAGGAGACCACCAAGGAGATGGGACATCCGTTTCAGTTTGCCATATCTAATATATCAAGAGCTACAAAAACAGCTGACGAGTGAAAACGCCATGTTTTATGAATCCTATAAAAAAAAAACCCAAATCCGTCCAGCTCTACTTAATAGGCTACCTGATGTGAATCTGACACATGCAGCCAAGAAAACGATACAGCATTTACTTGTGCAGCACCTTTTACACGTCACAAAGTTTTCAAAGTGCACTACAGTGAACAGATAAAACCGATGCTATACAGAAAGTAATTAGCAGCAAGTAAAGCAAAAGGACAACATAAGTAGATGTGCACAGATGCATTAAGTGCACACGGATGTGGGAAAGTTGCACCAAGAGACTCACATTTTTCCAGTTCCCTGCTGTGCCATTTAAGACGCACGAATCCCCGATGTAATCCCAGACCTGCAGGCAGGGTGACGCTCAGGACAGCGTTACGTAACACCGAGGAAGCTCCGGCTGCAGGCTCTCCCACTACAGCCACCCATCCGCAGCTGCAAGGACACACACTTCACAGACACACAAACGGAGAGGCGAGAAGGAGGTGTGCATTTTGCATGGATTCTGCAGGAGACACGCAAAGGACTTGCAAGCATGTACATATATAGTTTGTTATTTTGTGGATGTGGTCCAAACACACACACACACACACACACACTGCAGTGCAGTGCCGCAGCATAAGAGGACAGCGCACCACGCAGCTCGTCTAATACTACTTAGTGTCAGCCCTGCCGGTCATGAGCAGGGGTGAAGAACCTGCAAGCACAACAAACATCGGCAGGGATGCTTGTGGCAAGACCAGAGTGAGAGTGAGAGTGAGAGTGAGAGTGAGACTGGCCTCCCGGCTCAGGCTGGAGGTGGTGCGCCACAGCTGGGCGACCGGCGGGGTCTCCGACTCTGTTATTAAGCCCGTCAGCGTTCCCCACCAGCGTTCATTCTGGCCACGGGTTCCCCGCTGGTTGGTCTGCGAGGCGCTCTTCCGGCCCGCTGCAGGACACCCGGGCGGTACCGGCCAGCACCTTGACGTCCGTGCAGCCCGACCGAGCCAGAGCCGCAGGGCGCCCACCGCAGACGACCCCGGCGGATCTACCGCCGAGACCGGCGTTACGCGTCAGCTCCGGCTCCACTAGGGGACTGCTGTGGGGGTACGTCACGCCCCCCCCCCCCCCGCCGCCTGACACCAGAACACAAACAGACTTTCCTGGATATTACAAACAGTTTCGAGCCCGAAGCCCAGTAGTCACGCGCTCTTTACACACGGACCGGCGACAAGCGGCAGAACCGGGCGTCCGGGTCCAAACGCGTCACTCCCTCCTACCTGGGTCGCCTGGTCGCTCAACACGCCGAGTCTTCTTCTTAACAAACAACAAACAGCCTTCTTCTTCTTCTTCTTCTTCTTCTTCTTCTTCTTCTTCTTCTGCTTCTGCTGGTTCTTCTTCTGCTTGTTCTTGTTCTTCTTCTCTCGGTTTACTGGCGTATCACGCGCAAAGCCAACGTGGGATTCCGCCGTCCGCAACGCTCACCTGGCCGCACGGTGACGTCACATCTGGTACAGCTCCCACGCGGGTCGTGTCCGTCTCCGCTGTGGCGATCACGTTTCCCGCTGCGACGACTGTTTTTATTTAGTTCGTTATTGTTTTTTTATTATTATCATTCCTTTATTGTTGTCAGCGCGGCTTCCAGGTGCGTCGCTGCATCAAGACGGTGGTTTAAGGCCGCATGTAGAGAGCGGCTTCTCCAGCGGCTACACCTGGGGACGTTTCCATGGATAGACTGCCATCTAGTGGTCAAATATGGAAACGCGTCCGTTTTGGGGCGCTTGATTTGACTTGTTACAGCCAGCCATCCATCCGTCATCCCAACCGCTTCTCCTGCTGTCAGGGCGGCGGGGATGCTGCGGCCTATCCCAGCAGTCACTGGGCGGCAGGCGGGGAGACACCCTGGACAGGCCACCAGGCCGTGTAACTTGAAGATAGTCTTTCCCAGTAAAACACATTTTTAACAAATAATGATTTAGAAGCCAAACGTTTGCGTATGACGATATTTGTTTTTGCAGTATTACTGGACGAAGGAGCAGACAATCTATCTGCCTGTCTATCTGTCCGTCACCCAGACAGCATCCGGATGTGGCCCACTTCAGGCAGTGAGTGATGCGGCACTGGCGGCCTTCTTCCGGCCCTGGCTAAATGGATGTGAGCCTGAAGTGGCGTTACACATGTGGGCCTTTTCTGGCAAAGATGCGGTGCTCTGGGCAACATGTGGTCTGGATGTGACCCTGAAGTGGCCCCGTGTGGTAAATGGTGAATATGGCCCAAATATCACAACACAAATATGGGCCACCTTTGGCAGCTATGTAGCACATGGGGCATTGCTATGACTTGGTTCTGGCCCGGATCTGGCAAACAGGAGCGGACCGCCCAAGTGCCATCATTCCACGCGGTGTGTGGGCCGGATGAGGTGTCGGGTGTGGGACGGGTCCGGGCCACAGCAGTTTTGCTATCTGGGCAGGGTTTCTGTCCTCCTAACCTCGCTACATAAAACGTCATGAATTCAGGTCATGTCGTGTCCGTCCTCTGTGCTCTGCAGCGCCACCGTCTGTCTGACTGTCAGAGTAACACATGTGGCCGTCAACAGCGTGATTATGTCCCGGCGTGACAGCACAGCAGCCTAACCACGTCATGAGTGACCCCGTCTGCCACGCCGACCCCGCAACGCTGTCTCTCTGACCAACTGTACAAGCCGGTTAAACGTGACCATAACACACCTTTAACAAACGCATCGAGTGACATGGTGTTAAAACACAGACGTGTCGTTACGTAACAGGGATCTTAAAATAAGAGTCGTGAGTTTGTGTGAAGGTGTGCTGTGTCTGACACTCCAGATTACAGTTACTCCCTGCTCTGCCTGCAGCTCGTTTCTTCATGCATGTGGCGGGACAGGGCCTAACTCACCTGCAGTGTGTGTGTCTGTGTGTGTGTGTGTGTGTGTGTGTGTGTCTGTCTGTCTGTGTGTGTGTGTGTATACCAGGTTTTCTTATCCTAATGGGGGCCAAAAGTCCCCATCAGCATACAAAAACCTGAAACCACCTACCTTGTGGGGACATAGAATAAAATAGAAGACGGAAGAATTAAATAAAATAGAATAGTACAGTATAGAATAAAACACATAAGAATAGAATAGCATAGTATAGAACAGAACAGAATAGAACAGGAATGAATGAGAATAGTATAGAACAGAGAACTATAGAATAGAATAGAATGGTATAAAATAGAACAGAACAGAGAAAAATAGAATAGAACAGAACCAAGAAGAATAGAGTGGAATAGAATAGTATAGAACAGAACAGAGAATATAATAGACTAGAACCAAGAAGAATAGAATAGTATAGAACAGAACAGAGAATAGAATAGACTAGAACCAAGAAGAATAGAATAGTATAGAACAGAACAGAGAATAGAATAGACTAGAACCAAGAAGAATAGAATAGTATAGAACAGAACAGAATAGACTAGAACAGGACTAGAAGGAGAATAGCATAGAACAGAGAACTATAGAATAGAATGGTATAAAATACAACAGAACAGAGAAAAATAGAATAGAACAGAACCAAGAAGAATAGAGTGGAATAGAATAGTATAGAACAGAACAGAATAGACTAGAACAGGACTAGAATGAGAATAGCATAGAACAGAGAACTATAGAATAGAATGGTATAAAATACAACAGAACAGAGAAAAATAGAATAGAACAGAACCAAGAAGAATAGAGTGGAATAGAATAGTATAGAACAGAACAGAGAATAGAATAGACTAGAACCAAGAAAAATAGAATAGAACAGAACCAAGAAGAATAGAGTGGAATAGAATAGTATAGAACAGAACAGAGAATAGAATAGACTAGAACCAAGAAGAATAGAATAGTATAGAACAGAACAGAGAATAGAATAGACTAGAACCAAGAAGAATAGAATAGTATAGAACAGAACAGAGAATAGAATAGACTAGAACCAAGAAGAATAGAATAGTATAGAACAGAACAGAGAATAGAATAGACTAGAACCAAGAAGAATAGAATAGTATAGAACCGAACAGAACAGAGAATAGAATAGACTAGAACCAAGAAGAATAGAATAGTATAGAACAGAACAGAGAATAGAATAGACTAGAACCAAGAAGAATAGAATAGTATAGAACAGAACAGACTAGAACAGGAATAGAACGGGAATAGAACAGAATAGAATAGACTTGAACAGGAATAGAATGGGAATAGAATAGAACAGAGGAATATGAATAGAAGTGAGAAGAACAGAATAGAATAAAAAAAGAGAATAACACAATAGAACGGAATTGTATTTTTATTCTTTGTTATTTACATCATTATTTGCATTATTTATATTTGTGGTTATTATTTCTATATGCATGATTATTTATATTTTATTTTCGTCTCTATATTGTTTATTATTATCTCTTCTGCTGTCCTGACGTTCTCTTTGAAAGACTGCTCATGGCAAGAACGGGACAGGATACAACAGACTAGAGCAGAATAAAGCCAGTCTTCCCCTGTCCTCTAGCCGCTAATCTACAGGGGGGGGGGGGGTACGCGCATGCGCAGTGGCTGGTGATCCTGGGCGAGCGTGTCGGCGTGCTGCTGCTGCTGCGCTCTGCTAGGCGGATCGGGTAGCGCGCAGCAGTACCACCTGAACCGGGACGACCCGGGACGGACGGGAGACATGGCACCTCTTCCAGCCCGGCCTTCGGAACACGCCTCTTGTCGGATGACGCCGGCAGCCAGACGGGCGGGATTTTAACCGTTGTCAGTCACCACGACAACAACAACAACAACAACAACAACCCCCGGTGGGATTAATTGTCCTCGGCGCACCATTTTGGCTGGGAGGAGGGAGGACGGGTGGCGGTGATGGAGCACATCCGGACGCCCAAGGTATGTAGGTCCGTCTGCCGACTGCGGTCCGTCCCGTCGGGTTGGGTCTATTTGGGGGGGGGAGGGGGGTGTCAGTTATCTCCCTCTCCTCGGATGCTGATCGGTACCGTCCGCGAGACGCCGCGAGTCTCCATCCTGAAACCGCTTTAACTGACGCCGAACGTGGCTAACTAGCGCGCGCCGGGGCGGTGCAGCGGTGCAGCGCCGTCACCATCGACGCCCCTCTGCGCTGCTCCGCTTTTGGGGGGGTGGGGGTGGGGGTGGGGGGGAAGGATCTGGCCCCATCTGCCCCGCCGTGACGGTGCATCGTGCTGCTGCCTACCACCATTTTCCCTCAGCGCTCCGCTCCGGACCGCGTCGTGCGTCCTCCCTCCCTCCTCCTCCCTCCTCCCTCCTCCTCCCTCCAGGCCGCCGGCAGGACACCATGCCGCATAAACCTGCTTACGGTGTCCATAAGCCTGTCGTGGCGCCCGCATCAACACACGTATGAGCTGCAAGACGCTCATAAAGCCTTTAGACACACACGCACGCACTCACGCGCACGCACTCACGCACACACACTCACACCTTCACTTAAAACCATGCATTCCTGAGTGACCTTGATTGTTGGACACATAATACACACTCCTGCTTCATTATGTGCACCATGTTTACCCAGATCAGGAATACGTTGTCATTTCACCCCCCCCTCACCCCCCTACAGCCCCCGACCCACAGCCCCCGGCCCACGGCCCCCGGCCCACAGCCCCCGGCCCACAGCCCCCGGCCCACAGCAGCGCAACACAAAGACACAAAAACACGTCCAAAAACTACAACAACACACACACCCAAGCTAACACAGACACCATCACTGTCCAAGGGAACGAGCGCCATCCGGGATGGCTACATGGGCTAGCGGTTAGCTTAGCCCGCCCCGCCTCCGCGTCCCGTCAGGCCGCGGCTCCAGGCAGGGGCCGTGGTCCCCGGGCCCACCGGACGAAGCAGACCAAGCTCTCCCAGCCGATCCAGCACCAGCTCTCCCAGCCACACACCCTCGACACTCCTCCCTCACGACCACATCATCACCGCCAGGCGAGGCCGCCGCCACGCCGCCCTCGGTGCCATCGGAACCGCCGGTGTGCACGGGCTAGCGGTTAGCTCAGCCTGCCCCGCTCTCCCAGCCGATCCGGCACCAGCTCTCCCAGCCACCAAACCAAGACCGAACGTAGACGCAGACGTGGACTAAGACCCTGCATGGACGGTACTGGGCGAATTCGCGCCGCCATCTTCCCACACCGGAAGTGGAGAAGATGTCATACGGTGGACAGCCCTTAGAGCAGGGGTGGGCGGTCTTATCCCTCTCAAGGGCCCGTGTGTCTCCGAATCGGGTCCCCCAGCAAAGACTCCACTGGTCCATTAGCGGGGCCAGGTGTGTAAGTGCTCGGTCGGAACCAAAACCTGGACCCACACCGGCCCGTTCTGGATAAGGTTTCCGACCCCTGGATGAGAGTTTCCGGTTGTGACCACCGTATGCCTCTCTCAAGCCCGTGTGTTTCCGTTTCTCTGACAGTGTGTGTGTGTGTGTGTGTGTGTGTGTGTGTGTGTGTGTGTGTGTGTGTGTGTGTGTGTGTGTGTGTACCCCCCACCCCACCACCACCAGGTGGAGAATGTGCGCCTGCTGGACCGCTGGTCAGGCCAGAGGAAGGTCAGCGTCGGGACTCTCTACCTCTCTGCTACACACACCATTTTTGTGGAGAGCAACCCGGAGACGCGCAAGGAGACCTGGGTAAGTGGGGAGCACGGGCGGAGGTGTTGGGGGGGGGGGCGGGGGATAAGACCTGAATCGGGGGCGCCTGCAGAATCTCGTCTCGTTGCACGCACAAGAACGGCCCGCTGCAAACAACCACCCTTCACGCCGTCGAGTCTGACGCATGCGCACACGCGTGAATACACAATGGACGGGCGCCCCGCTGCACAACCGCCTGCACCGCGCGCCGTCCAGCCACACGTGGACGACGCAAACCGGTTCCTCTCCATTAGATGGTTTTGAGTGAATAAACAATCGACATGATTGTGTTTTTCAAAACACAGAACCAGGCCGCCGGGTGGCGTAGCGGCCTATTCTGTTGCCTACCAACACGGGGATCGCCGGTTCGAATCCCCGCGTTACCTCCGGCTTGGTCGGACGTCCCTACAGACAAAATTGGCCGTGTGTGCGGGTGGGAAGCAGGATGTGGGTGTGTCCTGGTCGTTACACTAGCGCCTCCTCTGGTCGGTCGGGGCACCTGTTCGGTGGGGGGGGCGGGGGGCTGGGAGGAATGGCGGCTCGGATACAATTGGGTAGGAAAAGGGGTGTGAAAGAAAGAAACTGAAAACAGAGAGCCAGCCTAGATGTATTGGGCTGAACCTAAAGAGAGGGGAGGGAGGGACAGTTAAGGTGAAGGCTGTGGTCAGACTGGCAGCACAGAAGCTGAGCCAAAGGGGGAGGTGGGGGGTACAAGCGGCTGAAATGAGTTTCCTCCGTAGGGAGTCTGGGCTCAGCCTTAGAGATGGGGTGAGGAGCTCGGAGGAGAGCCGCTGCTCCTTCACGTCGAAAGGAGCCAGTTGAGGTGGTTCAGCATCTGATCAGGATGCCTCCTTGGCACCTTCCTTTGGAGGTTTACCAGGCACGTCCAACTGGGAGGAGACCCCGGGGTAGACCCAGAACTACCTGGAGGGACTACATGTCCAATCTGGCCTGGGAACGCCTTGGGATCCTCCAGGAGGAGCTGGAGGGCGTTGCTGGAGAGAGGAAGGCCTGGAGTGGCCTAATTAGCTTGCTGCCACCGCCACCCCACCCCGGAGAAGTGGCTGAAGATGGGTGGATGAAATGGCAGCACAAATCCTTTTCTTTCTTCTTTTCTTGGTTCCCCCCCCCCCCCATATCTGGTTTGAAGCGTCTACTTCTGTACACGGTTGACTTTCTAAATCACATTTCAGCGGATTGGCCACAGTTTGACCGCTCAGATTGGATCACAGGCCCTCCACTGTCACCGACAACACAAGCACGCGTTGTCGCGTCACACTACTGTTACACAAACCAGCCGTGGAGCAAGTGGGGTTGGAGGAGCGCCGACACACAACAGCCTTTCAGCGCCTGCGAATGTGGCCCTGCTGTGGGGCCACATTCGCAGGCGCCTCCACAAATAAAAGCTCATCTGGTGCAGCTGCAACACGTTCACCGCACGGCGGAGCTGCCCGTGATGGTGGAGCTGCCCGTGATGGTGGAGCTGCCAGTGATGGCGGAGCTGCCAGTGATGGCGGAGCTGCCAGTGATGGTGGAGCTGCCCGTGATGGTGGAGCTGCCCGTGATGGTGGAGCTGCCAGTGATGGCGGAGCTGCCAGTGATGGTGGAGCTGCCCGTGATGGTGGAGCTGCCAGTGATGGCGGAGCTGCCAGTGATGGCGGAGCTGCCAGTGATGGCGGAGCTGCCCGTGATGACGGAGCTGCCAGTGATGGTGGAGCTGCCCGTGATGGTGGAGCTGCCAGTGATGGCGGAGCTGCCCGTGATGGTGGAGCTGCCAGTGATGGCGGAGCTGCCAGTGATGGCGGAGCTGCCAGTGATGGTGGAGCTGCCAGTGATGGCGGAGCTGCCCGTGATGGTGGAGCTGCTAGTGATGGTGGAGCTGCCAGTGATGGCGGAGCTGCCTGTGATGGTGGAGCTGCCCGTGATGGTGGAGCTGCCAGTGATGGTGGAGCTGCCAGTGATGGCGGAGCTGCCCGTGATGGTGGAGCTGCCAGTGATGGCGGCAAAGAGCAATGCAGCAGCACCTGTAGTCCTCCGCCCGTATTGTCCCAAGACACTGCCGAGGTGAATAAGAGGTCCATGCCGACAGCTTGTAATAAAACCCAGATGTATGCAGCTGCACACTGTCCTCCTCCACCAACCACCCCACCCCATAGGTGGTTCTACAAGCGGCCTATTACGACGACCTACAGCTGCGTTTTACAGTTAAGCGCCCTCTAGCGGTCGTAGCGGTGGTAGCAAAAGTGTCTGCGAATGAGGACAACGGGTCTAGGTTAAGCAGAATGACGTATAGTAAGGTGCAGAGATGTGCACGTGTAGCATGTCCTCATATGAGGGGGGGGTCGTCTCGGGGGGGGGGGCGTGTTGTTCATAGTAAACGTACTGCCAATAGCAATCCTAGTGACGACACTAGAGGGCGAAACAACACAAAACGCACTGACTACACATGCTATTGTTCTCGGTTGGTTTGTATCAGTATTTACTGACCACGTGCCTTAATTAGCCTCTATGAGGCGTAGTAAAAAGGACGTCAACAAGTAGATAAATACCCACAATGCACAGAGGCAAAAAGTATCTGTGGCATATCTGCTGCCGCCGGTAGGGGCGCTAATTTAGGAAACGCTCCTGTGGGTCGTATTGGAGGGCAGGAACACGTGACCGTTGGTGGTATGGGTTGGAGGACTTGTTGCCCTGTACACATTATTTAAGGAAGGAGCAGGCGGGCGACTGACCCTGTAGGTACACCAACCTGATGTTGTGGGAATCTGGCCACCTTCCCGGATCATTCCCCACATAGGCGGAGCGATCGCAGTTATGTCATTATAATGACGGTGTCGTCATGACGACTGCGTGTTGGAATGTGTTGTTTTGGTGAAAGCGTCAGCGAGTTCAGGGAGTCCATTAACCCGTCTGGCACAGGTATGCAAACTGACAGGTGTCAGAAAGCTCGGCGACTAATCCAGACACGCCCGCCGTACGATTACTCAATCACGCGTACCGCACATAGCGTACTCCTTCCTCCATGCTGGAGGGAGAAACCCCAGCGTCTGATAACGGCACGGTCTGCACCTCCCCATAATCCATCTCTACCTCCGGGGTGGGAACGACTAATCTCTCCTGATTCACTTTGGTTGAGGGTCACTGTGGCTTGAATGGAGCCTGCCGATCATTTCCACTCATGACGGCACTAAGCAGAATCTATAAACCGCAGACATGCACGTTACCTGACATGAACCCTAACATTCATCCATTATCCAAACCACTTATCCTGCTCTCAGGGTGGCAGGGAGGCTGGAGCCCATCCCAGCGGTCACTGGGCGGCAGGCGGGGAGACACCCTGGACAGGCCGCCGGGCCATCACAGGGCCTAAGTAGTGTGTGAGAGCGTGTAGCTGAGAACAGTGGCCTACACACCCTCTCTTAAGGCCGTGTGGGCCATAATTCACGGCACATGGCCCTTCATCAGGCCGCTTTCATCATGCATGTCCAAAAGACATGCATGTTAGGGTTAATAGGCCTGTCTGAGCCCCCGACCACGGCAATGGAAAGAAGAACTGGAGCTGGTCCCAGGTGCTGCAGGGCGGCTGCCCACGGCTCCTGGCTACTCAGCCGGGATGGTCACATAGTATATCAAAATCCCTCCATCCACCCATCCATTATCCAAACCGCTTCGCGGGGATGCTGGAGCCTATCCCAGCGGTCACCGGGCGGCAGGCGGGGAGACACCCTGGACAGGCCGCCAGGCCATCACAGGGCCCACACACACACACACACACACATTCACACCTACAGCCGAGTCACCTGGCCTACAGGTCTCTGGACTGTGGGAGGAAACCGGAGCCCCCGGAGGAAACCCATGCAGACACGGGGAGAACATGCAAACTCCACACAGAGGACGACCCGGGATGACCCCCAATTTGGACTACCCTGGGGTTCGAACCCAGGACCTTGTGTACTTGCCATTAGTATTGTGCATTTACAGCATGAGCTCTGTGCAGAGAGGACATGCGGCGCTCCGCCTTACTTCTGCAGAAAAGGGGTCCCTGTGCTGTTCGCTGGGGCTCCCCTGTGAGGGCTGACGTGCCTTTAACCGTTCTGAGACCGAGGAGAGGGAGGAGGACCCCCCCCCCCCACCGTTCTGAGACTGAGGAGAGGGAGGACCCCCCCCCCACCGTTCTGAGACCGAGGAGAGGGAGGACCCCCCCCCCACCGTTCTGAGACCGAGGAGAGGGAGGAGGACCCCCCCCCCCACCGTTCTGAGACCGAGGAGAGGGAGGAGGACCCCCTACCCACCGTTCTGAGACTGAGGAGAGGGGGGAGGACCCCCCCCCACCGTTCTGAGACTGAGGAGAGGGAGGAGGACCCCCCCCCCCACCGTTCTGAGCCCGAGGAGAGGGAGGAGGACCCCCTACCCACCGTTCTGAGACCGAGGAGAGGGGGGAGGACCCCCCCACACCGTTCTGAGACCGAGGAGAGGGGGGAGGACCCCCCCCACCGTTCTGAGACCGAGGAGAGGGAGGAGGACCCCCCCACACCGTTCTGAGACTGAGGAGAGGGAGGAGGACCCCCCCCCCCACCGTTCTGAGACCGAGGAGAGGGGGGAGGACCCCCCCCACCGTTCTGAGACCGAGGAGAGGGAGGAGGACCCCCCCCCACCGTTCTGAGACCGAGGAGAGGGAGGAGGACCCCCCCACACCGTTCTGAGACCGAGGAGAGGGGGGAGGACCCCCCCCCACCGTTCTGAGACCGAGGAGAGGGAGGAGGACCCCCCCACACCGTTCTGAGACCGAGGAGAGGGAGGAGGACCCCCCTACCCACCGTTCTGAGACTGAGGAGAGGGAGGAGGACCCCCCCCACCGTTCTGAGACCGAGGAGAGGGAGGAGGACCCCCTACCCACCGTTCTGAGACTGAGGAGAGGGGGGAGGACCCCCCCCCCACCGTTCTGAGCCCGAGGAGAGGGAGGAGGACCCCCTACCCACCGTTCTGAGACTGAGGAGAGGGGGGAGGACCCCCCCCACCGTTCTGAGACCGAGGAGAGGGAGGAGGACCCCCCCCCACCGTTAGGACCCCCCCCCACCGTTCTGAGACCGAGGAGAGGGGGGAGGACCCCCCCCCACTGTTCTGAGACTGAGGAGAGGGAGGAGGACCCCCCCCACCGTTAGGACCCCCCCCCCACTGTTCTGAGACCGAGGAGAGGGAGGAGGACCCCCCCACCGTTAGGATCCCCCCACCGTTCTGAGACCGAGGAGAGGGAGGAGGACCCCCTACCCACCGTTCTGAGACCGAGGAGAGGGAGGAGGACCCCCCCCCCCCACCGTTCTGAGACCGAGGAGAGGGGGGAGGACCCCCCCACCGTTCTGAGACCGAGAAGAGGGAGGAGGACCCCCCCCCCACCGTTCTGAGACCGAGGAGAGGGAGGAGGACCCCCCCACCATTCAGAGACCGAGAAGAGGGAGGAGGACCCCCTACCCCGACCCCACCCCATGTCCCGTCAGATCTCCCCTTTGAGGAACACAGGGGGAGGCTGCCACGTCTGTGGAGATTAGACCAGATAAAACAGACATCCGGAGGAGTCGCATTTCACGTCACAGACGATGACGTCCCCCGCTGGCCCGAGGAGGAGCAGAGAAAATGGTTTCCCGGTGGTTTGTGTGAAGGAGCCAGAGGCGTGATCCTCGTCTCCCTTGCCACCACTCGGCAACTGCTTGCGGAGAGACAAGCCCGGCAGTTTCCAGATAAAACACTTGGTGGCGCTGCTCCCTCCTTATGTTAGATCCCAAGGTTTAATCACACAGTGACGTTGCTGACGCGTGGTCGCTAGCTGCTTCCTGCTGCACACTTCCGCATGTGGTTACAGGCTTACTCTGTGTGTGTGTGTGCGTGTGTTCACAATTGTTCATTGTTTTATAATGACATCAGAGTTCACATTATATAAGTGTTATTACCGAGCCACGTTACACAAAGACATACTCTGATCAATAAGTCAAGTCGGGACATCCGGGTAGCGGTCTGCCTACCAACACGGGGATCGTCTGTTCGAATCTCTGCGTTGCCTCCGGCTTGGCGGGGCGTCCCCACGGCTCTGTGCGTCACTGTAGCCCACTGACTTCCGGTTTCTACTGCGGCGGTCATACCAGTTTCCTGTTTGTTGGCGCGTGCTGCTGACGGTGGCACATCTTTCGCGACGCCTGCAGGATTTACCACGGATACGTGTCCACCACATGCACACAGCTGTCCACACACGGGGAAGAGGACGGGGGACGTAACTTGACATGTCCAACTTGAAACGCTTCACCCGTCTGCCGGGAGGCGCAGGTGAAAGTTTGTCGACCATTCTGTTGACATTTATCCATCTTGCAGCCCTCGCGAAAAATATGCCATTGTTAACAGCGCACGCCAACAGGAAACTGGTATGACCGCTGCAGTTGAAACCGGAAGTCAGTGGGCTACAGTTATGCACAGAGCCGATTACATTAACAAATTGCGCGGCGTTCAATTGTTTTCATCTCACTCGTGTTAAGTAAAGTTCTTCTTCGTGGCACTTGTAACTTTGCACTCAAAACGTCACTGCCACCTTGTGGTCGGCATTAGTCACTGTTCACAATTACAATTCGTCATAAACAAAATAAAATGATTCAGCATTCACAATATGTTACCTTTTTAACTGTATGTTTTTAACTATATGGATTACTATCAGTTACATGTATCAATGAAGTAAAGACTTAACAAGTCGTTTACACCCGGCCTCACAAACTCCCGAGAGTTAACAGCAAGTGGAGCCCAGCAAACGCTCATTATTGGATCATTAACTTGAGCCAATCAGGAATATTTTCTAAGCCAGCATCCCCGGAGTTTCTGCTGGGTCTGCATGCTCTAACGCAGTGGTTCTCAACCTTTTTGGGGTCCTGGACCCCCTGCGTATTTTTGATCTACCCTGAGGACCCCTCCACCTGATCTTGGGGGAGGGGGGTTGCACTTTGTAGAAACAGTAGAAACTATATTTTAAATTGCATTATAGCATTTATTCACTCTTTGGGGCAAAAATAAGAGCTTTCAGTTGTAACTTAGATATAGTTAACAAAACAGAATATGTATTCAGTAACTTTCAGATATATGTAACAAAACAGAATATGTATTCAGTAACTTTCAGATATATGTAACAAAACAGAATATGTATTCAGTAACTTTCAGATATATGTAACAAAACAGAATATGTATTCAGTAACTTTCAGATATATGTAACAACACAGAATATGTATTCAGTAACTTCCAGATATATGTAACAAAAACAGAATATGTATTCAGTAACTTTCAGATATAGTTAATAAAACAGAATATGTATTCAGTAACTTTCAGATATATGTAACAACAGAATTTTTATGCAGTAACTTTTAACAATGCAAACGGGAGCGAGATCTCTTATTAAAATACAATAAATTACACTTGTGAAACAGATGTAATTAGAGAAAAAAGTCCTGTTACCCTTTATAGTTTAGGTAGATAAAGGTCTCAGTCACATTTGAGTAAAATAATCCTATTTCTATAAATGTCATAGGATCTTTTTTTAAAGACATTTTATTTTCACGGACCCCTTGCAATTACACCGCGGACCACTAGGGGTCCGCGGACCCCCGGTTGAGAAACACTGCTCTAACTGACGTGATGGTAAAGGTGAACGTTTTGCATGTGGTGGTGACGCCTATGCCTCTTTTCCACCACATGGTAGCGGCTCGGCTCGACTCGACTCGACTCGACTCGACTCGCCCTTTTTTCGTTTTCCATTACTGGAACGTTCCGGCATTTTGGTAACTGTTACCACTTTTCTGGTAGCACCTTTGTCGAGGCTCCAAAAAAACTGGAGCAGGTACCAAATCAAGGCAGACCTCTGATTGGTCAGATTGATAAAAACAACCGTGTGTTTTGTGATTCTGTTATTGAAACGTTAGAACATCTGTTTTTTTGTTTGTTTTGTTTTTTACTTGTAATTATACTAGAGTCTTTAGGGAATCATCTCAGAATTTGTTATCTGAAAAGGACTTTCATCTACCCAATTTAAATTATAAGGATATTAAATTAGGAGTTATAATCGAGGATAAAAATATGGAAATGTTGTACAGTATCCTGATTATTATGGCTAAACAATTTACCCATAGGTCTAGATTTATTAATTTATCCATAGATTTATTAATTTATCCATAGATCTAGATTTATTCATAGATTTATTGATTTACCCACAGGTCTAGATTTATTAATCTATCATAGATCTAGATTTATTAATTTATCTATAGATTTATTAGTTTATCCATAGATCCAGATTTATCCATAGATTTATTAATTTATCCATAGATCTAGATTTATTAATTTATCCACAGATTTATTAATTTCTCTAGATTTATTCACAGATTTATTGATTTACCCACAGGTCTAGATTTATTGATTTATCCGTAGATCTAGATTTATTAATTTATCCATAGATTTATTAATTTATCATAGATCTAGATTTATCAATTTATCTATAGATTTATTAGTTTATCCATAGATCTAGATTTATCCATAGATTTATTAATTTATCCATAGATCTAGATTTATTAATTTATCCATAGATTTATTAATTTATCCATAGATCTATATTTATTCACAGATTTATTGATTTACCCACAGGTCTAGATTTATTAATTTATCCATAGATCTAGATTTATTAATTTATCCATAGATTTATTAATTTATCATAGATCTAGATTTATTCATTTATCCACAGATTTATTAATTTATCCATAGATCTAGATTTATTCATAGATTTATTGATTTACCCACAGGTCTAGATTTATTAATTTATCCATAGATCTAGATTTATTAATTTATCCATAGATTTATTAATTTATCCATAGATCTAGATTTATTAATTTATCCACAGATTTATTAATTTATCCATAGATCTAGATTTATTCATAGATTTGTTGATTTACCCACAGGTCTAGATTTATTAATTTATCCATAGATTTATTAATTTATCCATAGATTTATTAATTTATCATAGATCTAGATTTATTAATTTATCTATAGATTTATTAGTTTATCCATAGATCTAGATTTATCCATAGATTCATTAATTTATCCATAGTTCTAGATTTATTAATTTATCCATAGATTTAGTAATTTATCATAGATCTAGATTTATTAATTTATATATAGATTTATTACTTTATCCATAGATCTAGATTTATTAATTTATTTATAGCTTTATTAATGTATCCATAGATCTAGATTTATTAATTTATCTATAGCTTTATTAATTTATCCATAGATCTAGATTTATTAATGTGTGCATAGATTTATTAATTTATCTATAGATATAGATTCATTAATTTATCTATAGATTTCTTAATTTATCCATAGATCTAGATTTACTAATGCCAGGCCACTATTCTCAGTCTTCATGAATGAGTTAATACATTTTAAGAGAGCACTGAAATGTATACAAACCAAACAAGCTTTGAATATTTACAAAACATACATACATATATTGATTTCTGATTAGACCTCTGTCTTTGTGTCTTTTTATCATTTCCTTGTTTTTTGTTCTGTGAAATACAAAACAAATGTGTAATAGTCTTGAGTTGTACTATCTGATCATTTGTTATAGTTATGACCAGATTTTGTTTATATAATAAAGGCAAAAAAATGAAATTAAAGAAAAGAAACCCCTCTGATTGGCAGCCTCAGAGGCAAATTTGTAATTTGTGACTTGTGATTGGTCAGAGAAACGCGTCACTGCGTCATTTTGCGTCAGTGCGTCATCAATGCGCGCATGTGACATCGCCCGACATTTTGAATACCGTAGCAGTCGAAGCGGCGTTATGTTAAAAGTTCGTTTTGAAAGTGAAAGAGAAAAACGTAGAGCCAGAAAGCCAGCTACACGGGGGGTGGGGTGGGGTGGGGGTGGGGGGATACTGTTACGGCAAGGGAAAACGACGACACAGAGGCGAGTGGAGTGGAGTCGAGTGGAGCCGGTACCATGTAGCGGAGAAGGCGCCAAGTGAAAAGGTGATGGGGTAAATATAACCCTTACTAGGAACAAGATATGGAAGTGTCGGTGTGTCTTTGTTTGAATATTTCTGTGTGTGTGTGTGTGTGTGTGTGTGTGTGTGTGTGTGTGTCAGGTGTTGCACAGCATGGTGAGCGGTGTGGACAGGCCGCCCACCACCCCCACAGGAAGTCAACTTATCCTGCGCTGTAAGGACTTCCGTGTCATCCAACTGCTAATTCCACAGGAGAAAGACTGTATGGACGTACACGCCTCCCTGGCCAGGCTGTCACGACCAGGTGTGTGTGTGTGTGTGAGAGAGAGAGACCTCCCTCATTGTCAGACTGTCACGACCATAAATAATTATGTGAGTGTGTTGTGTGTGTGTGTGTGTCTTCTCTCCATCACTAAATCTCAAATCCAGATCCTACCAGGTCCTAGACGTACACCTCAGCATGCAATTATCGACACACTCGAGTATCGCGTTATTATCTGTTGTGATACCTTATCGATTCTCAAAACCACTGTATCCATTTTAATTGTTTACATGTAAAGGTTTGTGACAAACATGTTGTGTTGTGTGTAACCCCACGACCCCTAGACAACAGTGTTGTAATCTGTCTTCAGCAATCTGACTCTTCCACTCCAACCCAACAACGTAAACTGAGACAGGAAGTAGCATCAGCACAAAGAACACAGGCCTATGAAACCACAATATATCGCCTTTCTCACAGTATCACAATATATCGCCTTTCTTACAGTATCACAATATATCATCTTTCTTACAGTACCACAATATATCACCTTTCTAACAGTATCACAATATATCACCTTTCTTACAGTATCACAATACATCACCTTTCTTACAGTATCACAATATATCACCTTTCTTACAGCATCACAATATATCACCTTTCTTACAGTACCACAATATATCACCTTTCTCACAGTACCACAATATATCACCTTTCTTACAGTACCACAATATATCACCTTTCTTACAGCATCACAATACATCACCTTTCTTACAGTATCACAATATATCACCTTTCTTACAGTATCACAATATATCACCTTTCTTACAGTACCACAATATATCACCTTTCTAACAGTATCACAATATATCACCTTTCTTACAGTACCACAATATATCACCTTTCTAACAGTATCACAATATATCACCTTTCTAACAGTACCACAATATATCACCTTTCTAACAGTATCACAATATATCGCCTTTCTTACAGTACCACAATATATCACCTTTCTAACAGTATCACAATATATCGCCTTTCTTACAGTACCACAATATATCACCTTTCTTACAGTACCACAATATGTGGCGATGTATTGAATGGTAGCCCTGTATCGTGATACGTACCGTATCGCCAGCCTCGCCGGTGCTCCTCTCTAGCTGCTACGTTGTCCCTTCCCAGCGGGACTCCTCAGTTGTGTTTGAAATCAGACCTCAACACAACAGATTTTGTTGGGTTGTCAGTTTTTAGAACATATAAATAAATCGGTAATATTATTTTTTTTTCCACGATAATATGATCGGCATATTTATATGATTTCCATGGATATGCTATTTTCATTGAATTATTTGTTTAAGTAGATCAATTTAAATATCGCACCTTTAAAACTTAGTTTTTATTATTCAGCTTTTTTGTGGAGGTTGCAGCAAACCAGATTTTTTCTTTTATAAATAATTGCAACGTCTTCAAAATATTTCAGAATAAAGGGCGTCCGGGTAGCGTACTGGTCTGTTCCGTTGCCTACCAACACGGGGATCGCCGGTTCGAATCCCCTTGTTACCTCCAGCTTGGTCGGGCATCCCTACAGACACAATTGGCCGTGTCTGTGGGTGGAAGCTGGGTGTGGGTATGTGTCCTGGTCGCTGCACTAGCGCCTCTTCTGGTTGGGGGGAGAATATCGTGATCCTCCCACGCGCTACGTCCCCCTGGTGAAACTCCTCACTGTCCGGTGAAAAGAAGCGGCTGGCGACTTTCCATGTATCGGAGGAGGCTTGTTGGTAGTCTGCAGCCCTCCCCGGATCAGCAGAGGGGGTGGAGCAGAGACCGGGACGGCTCAGAAGAGTGGGGTAACTGGACGGGTACAATTGGGGGAAAGGGGGGGGGTGTAATTCATATCACAGGTTTCTTGCCGGATTACGTGGTTATTAATCGTCGAAAAGTGAAATCCCGATATCCGATCGATAACGATCACTGTGCAGCAGCCCCTTTCGTGAGTGAAAGGAGACCAGGTTTAAGACTAAGACTGACTGGGTCCTTGCTGTCAGGGTGCTGGGTAGGAGGCTGACTTCTTCTCAAAATGCACTTTCATGAACTGTGTTTTGCCCTCATCGTCATCATTGTCATCATTATTAGTGTAAGAGTGTAACGACCACAGATGTGCACATTCGCTAACCCTTGGCTAACAGGTTGCGGTCATTTCAACGGCGTGGGTTCGAATCCCACCACTGCCACCAATGTAGCGAGAATTCTGGGTTCCCCGCACCACGGGCGACTGCGCTAACCAGTCAACTGAAGGGTCTGACTCTGACCCGTTAACCAAGGGCGAGCAAGTCTACACACCTGTGGTCATTATTTTCAGAGAGAGGTAGAAGTGTTGTGCCGTCTGTCCCATCCCCTCCACATGAAACCTTCTCCTCTCCTTCCGTCTCCCTTTCCTCCTCCTCTCCTCCTCTCACTCACCTTTATCTCCTCCCCAGAGAAGTACGGAGAACTCTACTGCCTGTCCTTCAACCCCAACGTGAACAAAGAGGAGCGAGAGGAGTCGTGGGACTTCATAGACCTCACGGCCGACTACAGGAGGATGGGAGTGCCTAATAATCTCTGGGTTACTACTGCCGCCAACAGTGAATACAGGGTGCGTCTGACTCGTGTTATCTTCCTCCTCCTCTCACCTCCACTCGTAGCCAGAGCATCTGACAGCACCTGCAGCAACATGTGAATATGACAAGTTTGGATCCTGCACAATCGAGATCCGCTGTCCTTCAGATGTTGGTGTTCGTGGAATTGTTCATTTTTGTGCTCTATCTGGATGATTTTCTTTTCTTTGTTGTCTCGCCTGCTTGACATTCCTAGACATGAAGAGACCCTTGGTTTCTCAAGTACGCGTTTCCATATCTTGCTTTTTGAATATTAGAATGATGCTGGGCAGCACAGTGGCGCAGTGGTTAGCACAGTCGCCTCACAGCAGGAAGGTCCTGGGTTCGAACCCCGGGGTAGTCCAACCTTGGGGGTCTTCCCGGGTCATCCTCTGTGTGGCGTTTGCATGTTCTCCCCATGTCTGCGTGGGTTTCCTCCTACAGTCCAAAGACATGTAGGTCAGCTGAATCGGCCATACTAAATTGTCCCTAGGTGTGAAGGTGTGTGTGTGTGTGGACCCTGTGATGGACTGGCGGTCTGTCCAGGGTGTCTCCCCGCCTGCCGCCCAATGACTGCTGGGATAGGCTCCAGCATCCCCACAACCCTGAGCAGGATAAGCAGTTTGGAAAATGGATGGATGGGTGGATGGATGGATGGATGGATGGATGGATGGATGGATGGATGGATGGATGGATAGAATGATGCATCTATCCTTGTTTATGTCAGCGTCAAACCGAGTCAGGATCCTTGTCTGTGCAAATTTGATTGGCTCTTTAACTATCCTCTTTGTCTCCACCTCCTTTTTTCACCTCATCCAAAATGCGAGTGAGGGCGTCCGGGTGATGTGGCGGTCTATTTCATTGCCTGCCAACACGGGGATCACCAGTTCGAATCCCCGTGTTACCTCCAGCTTGGTCGGGCGTCCCTACAGCCACAATTGGCTGTGTCTGTGGGTGGGAAGCCGGATGTGGGTATGTGTCCTGGTTGCTGCACTAGCGCCTCTTCTGATCAATCGGGGTGCCTGTTCGGGGGGGGGACTTGGGGGGAATAGCATGATCCTCCCATGTGCTACGTCCCCCTGGTGAAACTCCTCACTGTCAGGTGAAAAGAAGTGGCTGGCGACTCCACATGTATGGGAGGAGGCATGTGGTAGTCTGCAGCCCTCCCCGGATCAGCAGAGGGGGTGGAGCAGTGACCGGGACAGCTCGGAAGAGCGGGGTAATTGGCCGGGTACAATTGGGGAGAAAAGGGGGGGGAAATCCACAAAAAAAATAAATATTTGTAGGGTTGCATGTTGCCAACTTTTGAGGATGGTCACACAAAAGGCATTGTTTTAATTAAAAGGTTTATTGGATTGTTCAAGAGATGCTCGAATGGCTTCTCGTTCTAGTATCCACACAGCACAGCAGGGTCATCAGTCATTACACATGTAAGATACTATTCAGCTGTGTAGTACTTCCTGTGTAGTACTTCCTGTATGACTGAAACAGAGTTTTTGACACTGTGTCTCTCCTCCCCGGTAGGTTTGTGAAACGTATCCATCAGAGCTGTTTGTTCCAAAGTCCGCCACACCGGCTGTCATCGTCGGGAGCTCCAAATTTAGGAGTCGGGGACGCTTCCCCGCCCTCACCTACTTCCACCAGGACACACTGGTCAGTTGATTCACACGCACATGCACGGGCAGAAACACAAACGCACAGATTCACATGCACAAGTATACTGCTACACTAGGGCTGTGTATTGGCCAGACTCTGGCTGGATACAGGGTTACGATTCAATATATCATGATATTGTGATACTGTAAGAAAGGTGCTATATTGTGATACTGTTAGAAAGGTGATATATTGTGGTACTGTTAGAAAGGTGATATATTGTGATACTGTTAGAAAGGTGATATATTGTGGTACTGTTAGAAAGGTGATATATTGTGATACTGTTAGAAAGGTGATATATTGTGGTACTGTTGATATATTGTGATACTGTTAGAAAGGTGATATATTGTGGTACTGTTAGAAAGGTGATATATTGTGGTACTGTAAGAAAGGTGACATATTGTGATACTGTTAGAAAGCTGATATATTGTGATACTGTTAGAAAGGTGATATATTGTGGTACTGTTAGAAAGGTGATATATTGTGATACTGTTAGAAAGCTGATATATTGTGATACTGTTAGAAAGGTGATATATTGTGATACTGTAAGAAAGGTGATATATTGTGATACTGTTAGAAAGGTGATATATTGTGATACTGTAAGAAAGGTGATATATTGTGATACTGTAAGAAAGGTGATATATTGTGGTACTGTTAGAAAGGTGATATATTGTGGTACTGTTAGAAAGGTGATATATTGTGGTACTGTTAGAAAGGTGATATATTGTGATACTGTAAGAAAGGTGATATATTGTGATACTGTAAGAAAGGTGATATATTGTGATACTGTAAGAAAGGTGATATATTGTGATACTGTAAGAAAGGTGATATATTGTGATACTGTAAGAAAGGTGATATATTGTGGTACTGTAAGAAAGGCGATATATTGTGATACTGTAAGAAAGGTGATATATTGTGGTACTGTAAGAAAGGCGATATATTGTGATACTGTAAGAAAGGTGATATATTGTGGTTTCATAGGCCTGTGTTCTTTGTGCTTATGCTACTTCCTGTCTCAGTTTACGTTGTTGGGTTGGAGTGGAAGAGTCACATGGCTGAAGACAGATTACAACCTGTTATCTAGGGGTCGTGGGGTTACACACAACACAACACATTTGTCACGAACCTTTACATGTAAACAATTAAAATGGATATAGTGGTTTTGAGAATTGATACAGTATCACAACAGATAATATTGCGATACTCGAGTGTATCGACGTTTTCTAACACCCCTATGGTACACACAACGCGAACATGCAGATACACTTGTACAGCTGTTCAGATAGACACAAATAAACATAAGGATGCACGTGCACAAACGTACAGACACACACAAACATACACACAACGTACAGGTAAACATGCCAGTGCACATACACACACACACACACACACACACAAACGTAGACTTTAATATGCTTGAACACATAGACACATGTGCACAAACTTATAGTAACCTTCACACAGACACACAAACATTCAGTTACACACACACACAAACAGCTACACGTGCACACGAACCCCTGCAAGTGCAGCTCATACGTCATTAAAAGTGGAACCACACCTGCTGCCTGTCTCTCTTGTCCCCTTCAGATAGCATTTTCTACCCACAACCCCCGAAACTGACTGGGAAGCAGTACACACATACATGTCTCTCTCACTGTTACACAAAACACACACACACACACACACACAATCAACCCTTGATCCACCATAGAGAAATATCTCCAATGTGTTTTCCTCAGTTTGGAAATAAATACGCTAGTTATTTTAACACTGGTGACAGAAGAAATCAGAAATCCTCTCACGTTGACTGGCGTGCAGAAGACGGACAGCGCAGCAGGCCCGTAGATTTGATTTCCACTTTATTAGAAAGCAAGAGCACAAGAATTTCACTGTGTTCCAGTACACAAAACAATAAAGTTGAACTTGAACTTTTGATCAAAATGTTATTCATTGTTGTTTTTATTATTCTTATTTCAAGATGGCAGTTGTGGCGTGGCAGTCTATCCGTTGCCTACCAACACGGGGATCGCTGGTTCGAATCCCCGTGTTGCCTCCGGCTTGGTCAGGCATCTCTACAGACACAACTGGCTGTGTGTGAGGGTGGGAAGCCGGATGTGGGTATGTGTCCTGGTCGCTGCACTAGTGCCTCCTCTGGTCGTTTGAAGGGGGGGGGGGACTTGGGGGAATAGCGTGATCCTCCTACGCGCTATGTCCCCCTGGTGAAACTCCTCACTGTCAGGTGAACAGAAGCGGCTGGTGAATCCACATGTATCGGAGGAGGCATGTGGTAGTCTGCAGGCCTCCCCTGATCGACAGAGGGGGTGGAGCAGAGACCAGGACGGCTCGGAAGAGTGGGGTAATTGGCCGGATACAATTGGGGAGAAAAGGGGGGGGGGGGATGGCAGTTGTATGAAGGATCATGTGACCTGTGTACTCAGATGATCATGTGTCTGCCATATGATCATACATGATGTTTTCTTACTTTTCATCTTTGAGCATGTATGACCTGGACCATGTTTTTAGTCTATATTGCTTAGATACAGTGGCGCAGTGGTTAGCGTGGCCGTCTCACAGCAAGAAGGTCCTGGGTTCAAGCCCTGGGGTAGTCCAACCTTGGGGGTGGTCCCGGGTTGTCCTCTGTGTGGAGTTTGCATGTTCTCCCCGTGTCTGCGTGGGTTTCCTCCGGGGCTCCGGTTTCCTCCCACAGACAAAGACATGTAGGTCAGGTGACTCAAAGACATGTAGGTCAAGTGAATCGGCTGTATTAAATTGTCCCTAGGTGTGAATGTGTCAAGTCCATTTTATTTGTATAGCCCAGTATCACAAATGACACATTTGCCTCAAGGGGCTTTACGGCAACACAACATCCTGTCCTTAGACCCTCGCACTGGATAAGGAACAACTCCCAAAATACCTGTGTGAACACTAAAAAATGTGTGTGTGTGTGTGTGTGTGTGTGTGTGTGTGTGGGCCCTGTGTGATGGTCTGGCGGCCTGTCCAGGGTGTCTCCCCACCTACCGCCCAATGACCACTGAGATAGGCTCCAGCATCCCCGTGACCCTCAGAGCAGGATAAGCGGTTCAGATAGTGGATGGATGGATGGATGGATGTTTAAAGTTCACATGTACCAGAACAAAGGGGATGTTATAAAGCGTCTTGTGAACAAATAAAGGCCTGTTGTTAACCGTTAGCTGATATCACACAAAGGTATTCAAAACTCACCGGGAGTAACAAAGTCGGTACACAGTAATGGGAGAAATGGCCTTGGTGGGATACGAGCTAGAAGACATGATATGAGGAGGAGGGGTACAAACGACTGCCCTATAATGCCCCTTTTCACTGCATGGTACCAGCTCGACTCAACTCTACTCTACTTGCTTTTTTTGGTTTTCCTTGGGCAAAAGTTAGGGATAGTACCTGGTACCAGGAACTTTTTTTTGGTACCGCCTCTGTCAAGGTTCCAAGTGAGCTGAGCCGATACTAAAAGGTGACATGAAAATACCACTATAAATAAATAAATAAATAAAATATAAATATATGTGTATTTATTTATATTTATTTAAATATAAATTAAATGTTATTACATTACATTCATTTAGCTGATGCTTTTATCCAAAGCGACTTATAATAAGTGCATTTAATGTAGGAGATCAGGAGAACTACTAGTCATCAGAGGTCCTAAGTACATCTTCTCTCTAAACAAGCATCTAAGAGCAAAACCAGTGTTAAAGTCAAAGCGTAAGAAAGAGATTTTTTTTTTAATGAGTGAATACAATAAGTGCTAAGAACAAGTAACAGGGTAGTAGTTCTTGAAGAGGTGAGTTTTCAACCTGCGCCGAAAGATGGGCAGCGACTCCGCTGTCCTGACATCAGTGGGGAGTTCATTCCACCACTGTGGGGCCAGGACAGAAAAGAGCTGTGACCGAGATGATCGGCAGCAAGGGCCTCTGAGCGACTGGGCAACCAGGTGTCCCGAGGCAGCAGAGCGAAGTGGTCGGGCGGGGGTGTAGGGCTTGACCATGACCTAGAGATAGGAAGGAGCTGTTCCTTTCACTTCCCTGTAGGCTAGCACCAGAGTCTTAAACTGGATGCGAGCAGCTACTGGGAGCCAGTGTAGGGACATGAGAAGAGGAGTTGTGTGGGAGAACTTAGGGCGGTTGAACACCAGACAAGCTGCAGCTTTCTGAACAAGCTCCAGAGGTCTGATGGCCGACGCCGGGGCACCAGCAAGGAGGGAGTTGCCGTAGTCCAGTCGGGAGATGACCAGAGCCTGGATGAGCACCTGTGCTGTCTCGTCGGTGAGGAATGGGCGAATCCTCCTGATATTATAGAGGAGAAATCTGCAGGAGCGAGCAACCGATACAACATTTGCAGCAAACGACAGTTGGTTGTCCAGGATCACACCCAGATTCCTCGCAGTCCAAGTTGGCATCACCACGGTGTTGTCAATGGTGATGGCCAGGTCTCGGTGCGGGCAACCTTTCCACGGGAGGAACATCAGCTCTGTCTTGTCCAGATTGAGCTTCAGGTGGTGTGTAGCCATCGACTCCGAGATGTCAGTCAAGCACGCAGCAATGCATGTGTCTACTTGTGTGTCAGAGGGAGGAAAGGACAAGATCAGCTGGGTGTCATCAGCATAACAATGATAAGAGAAGTCATGCGAGCGAATAACAGAACCCAAGGATGTCGTGTACAGGGATAAAAGGAGAGGACCCAGAATCGAACCTTGTGGAACACCTATAGTCAGTCTGCGAGGCTCCGACACAGATCCCCTCCATGTCACCTGGTAGGAGTGACCCGTCAGGTAGGATGGAAACATTGAGAGTGCAGAGCCTGTGACACCCAGCCCCTCGAAGGTAGAGAGGAGGATCTGGTGGTTCACTGTGTCAAACGCAGCTGACAGGTCCAGGAGTATCAGGACAGAGGAGAGAGCGTTTGCTCTCACAGCGTGCAGGGATTCTGTCCCTGCATGGAGGGCCGTCTCTGTCGAGTGACCCACCTTGAACCCAGACTGGTTGGTGTCCAGGAGGTCGTCCTGGTTGCAGTACAAAGAAAGTTGGTTAAAGACAGCACATTCGAGTTTTGGATAGAAAGGGTAGAGGGGAAACCAGTCTGTAGTTTTTGACATCAGGGGGGTTAAGTGATGGTTTCTTGAGAAGGGGGGTGACTCTAGCAGTCTTGAAGGCAGATGGAAAGCATCCTGCTTGGAGGGAGGTGTTGGTGAGATGGGTTGGAAAGGGAAGGAGTTCAGGTGCTATAGACTGAAGAAGAGGGGACGGGACCGGGTCAAGGGAGCATGTGGTGGGGCGACTGGATGTGATGGGGTTGAGGACCTCATCGGGGGAGAGGGGCGCGAGGTGGGACAGCGTGGGACGTGGAGAGGTGAGGGAGGGTGCAGAGGGTGGGCTAGTGCAAGGAGCACTAACCGGGTGGTGAGAAAAGGAGGATCTGATGTCGTTTACCTTCTTGTCAAAGAAGGTAGCAAAGTCATCAGGGAGAAGGGAGGAAGTATGAGGAGGAGGTGGGGGTTGAAGAAGTGTAGAGAAGGTTTCAAAGAGTTTCTTAGGGTTAGAGGCAGAGGATAGGATTTTAGAGCAGTAGAAGGCAGCTTTAGCAGCAGAAAGGGAGGAGGTGAAAGTGGAAAGAAGAGATTGGAAGTTGAGAAGGTCCTCTGGGAGTTTGCCTTTTCTCCATTTGCACTCTGCCACTCTTAGGCTCCGTCTGTCAGTACGTACTGAGTCGGACGGCCAAGGGGCGGATGGAGTTGGGCGGGCAGGCCTGGAGGTGAGGGGACAGAGATTGTCCAGAGAAGAGGAGAAGGTAGAGAGAAGAAGATCAGTAGCTGTGTCAGGGGGTAGGACAGAGAAAGATTCCGGTGTAGGGAGGATAGAGGTAACAGAGGAATAAAGTTCAGTGGCGGAGAGAGAGCAGATGTGTCTAGGGGTGGAAACGATGTGGGTAGAGGGAGGTGGTGAGGGGGGTGAAGAGAGGGAGAAAGAGTTGGACATGAAATAGTGGTCAGAGAGCTGGAGGGGAGTAACAGAGAGATTGGAAATAGGACAGTGTCTAGTAAAGGTAAGGTCCAGCTGGTTGCCTGCCTTGTGGGTAGGAGGAGAGGGTGAGAGGTGAAGGTCAAAGGAGGAGAGGAAAGAGAGAAGAGGATCTAGCTTGTCAGTGTGGATGTTGAAGTCACCGAGAAGGATAAGTGCAGAGTCATCAACAAGGAAGTGCGAGACAAGTGTGTCAAGCTCCTTCAGAAACTCACCAAGGGGGCCTGGTGGGCGGTACACAACCACGATGGTGAGTTTGACTGGATAAGAGACAGTAACAGCATGAAATTCAAAAGAGGGCGGAGAAAATTGTGAAATGGAAACAAGAGCGTATTTCCATTTCGGGGAGATCAGCAGGCCAGTACCAACCACCACCCCGCCTCCCAGCTCTGGGAGTGTGAGAAAAAGAGTACACATCAGGCAGAGCTGCGGGTGTGGTACTGTTTTCTGGCATGATCCAGGTCTCAGTTAGAGCAAGAAAGTTGAGGGAGAACAAGGATGCTTAGCCTGAGATAAACTCATCTTATAAAATAAATAAAAAGTATTTAAATTTAAATAAATAAACTATAAATAAAATTATTTATATCTATTTAAATACAAATAAACTCTGACCACTGGTTGGTCAGAGAGAAATTGAACAGCTGTGTTTATAACAGGAAATGCCAAAGTGAGTCTTATGAAACTTGTATGATAGTTGATAATCTGTCCATGTAAAACATGATGTGTTGTCAGTGAGTCTCTTAGTTACACTAATGTTGTTCATGTGAAGCACACATTTACAGTTGGTCTTGCTGGTTTTGTTGAAAATAAAACACTGGTGTGGGGCGCTGCTAGTTAAGGGAGGGAAAACTAGTCACCGCACCCACAAATGACCAGCAGGGCTTCACCGTGAGGGGTACTATCTGCAGTGGAAAACCACATCCCACACAGTAAAGTGAGTAGAGTTGAATACAGTAGAGTGGAGTTGAGCCAGGACCATGCAGTGGAGAAGGGGCATTTAAGAGAGACTGTGCTGGACTGGAAGGCTGACTTCATGTCAGCTGTGCTTGCAGGCATGACAATAATGTAAGGGACTTTATCTCGCACCTCATTTATTGTCAGAGTGGCATTTAAATAACTGCCACAACAGCACTATTGTCTGATTTATATTCATCTTTCCCACCGGAGCAAAGTTAGCCCTTGAAGTTTTAGGTAAATAATAATTTTGCATACGTTATGATAAAACTCGTGATCATTCATTATGCAAATTTTAACCATGATATCATGTTCAGCAGCAGTCACTGGGTGGCAGGCGGGGAGACACCCTGGACAGGCTGCCAGGACATCACAGGGCCCACACACACACACACACACACACACACACACACACACGTTCACACCTAAGGACACCTAGGGACCTGCCAGGAGAAGTGGCCAGGCCTTCGGCATGGTAAATCCTGTATCAGTAGCCTGTGTGCCCTGGAGGGCCGGTGACGGTTTGGTAATATATTTATATCTGTGTCCTCCATCTTAGGGAGTTTTTCCTCATTGGTGTCCAGGGTCCAAGCACAGAGGATGTCGTTTCTTGTTGTATATTGTACTGATTGTAAAGCCCTTCCGGACTACCTGGCAATTTTGGGCTGTACAAGTAAACTTGACTTGACTTGACTATGGGCGGCACGGTGGTGCAGTGGTTAGCGCGGTTGCTTCACAGCAAGAAGGTCCTGGGTTCGAGCCCCGGGGTAGTTCCAGCCTTTGGGGTCATCCCGGGTCGTCCTCTGTGTGGAGTTTGCATGTTCTCCCCGTGTCTGTGTGGGTTTCCTCAGAGGGGTCTGGTTTCCTCCCACAGTCCAAAGACATGTAGGTCAGGTGGATCGGCTGTACTACATTGTCCCTAGGTGTGTGTGTGTGTGTGCCCTGTGTGTGTGTGCCCTGTGTGTGTGTGTGTGTGTGTGTGTGTGTGTGTGTGTGTGTGTGCCCTGTGTGATGGCCTGGCGATAGGCTCCAGCATCCCCGCAACCCTGAGAGCAGGATTAGCGGTTAGGATGATGGATGGTTATCATTGTTCAGCCAGTGCTGGTATAGACATCTGTTTAGTCAGGTTAAATGGTCAGAATCTCTCTTACACACCCACCCACACCCACACACCCACACCCACCCACACACACACACACACACAGGGGCACACGTAGGTACATTCTAACCTACCTGATTGTTCATCATCCTGGTGTGTTGCTCATTCGTCATCAGTAGCTTCCTTTTGTGTTGTTTTCAAACAACAATGCAAACAAACCCGAGTCCGGAGCAGGTCTATGAGAAGGTCGGGACTCGGGTCTGTGTAATCCAGATCACTCAGCCCCCCGCGTGTCTCCGCGTGCTGCAGGCGGCGGTGTGCCGGTGCAGCCAGCCGCTGTGCGGGTTCAGCGGCCGCTGTCAGGAGGACGAGCTGATGCTGCAGGCCGTCATGAGGGCCAACCCGGGCAGCGACTTCATCTACGTGGTGGATACCAGGCCCAAGGTAACACACACACACACACACACACACACACACACACACACACACACACCACCAAACGCCAAGCGAATTTTCGCGTTGCTCGCGCGAGTTCAGCCGCAGCATCGAGTACGCGACCAGCTTGTCCTCCATTTCCTGGCTTAACGGGGCGCCAGTGACGTCAGGAGAAGCTCAACGCTGATAGGCTTTCGCGACGCAGCGTCACGGGAACTTCTCGCTCAAATTGGATATTTTCAACTCGCGCGAACACACGCGAATTCGCGTCGACTTTACATTGTAGCGGATTACGGGGGCTTCGGTTCGGCCCCGGCCCCGGGGCCGAACCGAAGCCCCGGCCGGACCGTCACAGCCGGGCAGCGAACTCGTATCTCCCGCACGGTGGGCGACTACGTTAACAAGTCGACTAAAGGGTCCGGCCTGGTAGCCAAGGGCTAACGGTTAGCCAAGGGCTACCGAGCCTGTTCATCCGTGATCGTGCCCCCCTTCCTTCGGGATTCCCGCGAATCGTCACAGCCGGGACGCGAACCTGGGGCTCCCGCACCCCGGGCGACAACGGTAACCAGTCGACTAAAGGCTCCGACCCGTTAGCCCCCGTTAGCTAAGGGCTAACGGTTAGCTAAGGGCTAACGGGTCGGACTCTGCCTCTTCGTGTACGTTACACTACCCCCCTCCTTCGGGAAGCGCGCATCCCACTTCTGACAGCAATATAGGGGCCCCACGTTGTCGCCCGCGGTGCGGAAAGTCCGAGTTCGCGTCCCGGCTGTGATGGTCTGGCCGGGCTGCCCCCCGAATTCGCTACGTTGGTGTCAGAAACGAGTTCGCGCCCCGGCTGTGGCGGTCTCCTCCATCGGATGCACTTCCCGAAGGAGGGGGGGGAGTAACGATCACGGATGAATAGGCTCGGTACCGCTTGGCTAACGGGTCGGAGCCTTTAGTCGAGCGGTTAGCGATGTCGCCCGCGGTGCGGGAGGTACGGGTTCGTGTACATTTGGGCCTAATCTGGGGCACTTTTGGTACTTATGGCTCAGTTACAGTACTGGCAACTGTTGTGTGGGCCAGACGTGGCCCAAATGTCATAAACCGGGCCTGACTTGGGTTACAGCAAGTGTTGTGTGGGCCAGACGTGGCCCAAATGTCATAAACCGGGCCTGACTTGGGTTACAGCAAGTGTTGTGTGGGCCAGACGTGGCCCAAATGTCATAAACCGGGCCTGACTTGGGTTACAGCAAGTGTTGTGTGGGCCAGACGTGGCCCAAATGTCATAAACCGGGCCTGACTTGGGTTACAGCAAGTGTTGTGTGGGCCAGATGTGGCCCAAATGTCATAAACCGGGCCTGACTTGGGTTACAGCAAATGTTGTGTGGGCCAGATGTGGCCCAAATGTCATAAACCGGGCCTAACTTGGGTTACAGCAACTGTTGTGTGGGCCAGACGTGGCCCAAATGTAATGAACCAGGCTTGACTTGGGTTACAGCACATACTATGTGGGCCAGATGTGGCCCAAATGTGGCTGAGTTGAGGCAGCCACACTCACCCTGAGTCAGCGCCATCATTCAAGGCCAAATGTGGGCTGTAAGATAACTGCAGATGTGGGCCATATTTGGGCCAAAGATTCTTTGCTATCTGGGATAAATTGTCCCTAGGTGTGAATGTGTGTGTGTGGGCCCTGTGATGGCCTGGCGGCCTGTCCAGGGTGTCTCTCCGCCTGCCGCCCAATGACTGCTGGGACAGGCTCCAGCATCCCTGTGACCCCAAGTAAGGATAAGCAGTTTGAATAATGAATGAATAATGACTGTAATACGTGTGTGGCAAATCTGCGCCTCACACACAGACACACACACAGACACACACAGAGGGTTGATGAGAGCACAGAAGCCCATTTATTAAAACCAAGACCTGAAAACACCAGAATTAAAACCATCTAAAAATAAACTGGCATCAAAAGTCTCTTTGTTGGCGAGAGAATTCTGCAGGGCTGCCCCCCACAGCCTTCAGCCACCCCCCACCAGCCCACCCCCGTCTCTGGTGTGCCATTGTTTGGGGTGGACCCAGTCCGTCCACAGCCCACTCTGCCACAGTACATTACCAGATAGTAGTATATGTAAGCTGTAAATGTGTCTTGGATTCTTCTCACCGAGAACAAAATGTTGTGTTGTTCAGCCACAGAAAGCAGTGCTGATTACACAACACGGCTATCAGAGGACGACTTGCTCCACAAGTCTTCTGAGGACTCGGTTCATGTTATTAAAGCAGCAGCATCACATGTCTGATGGAGTGACGACTGACTTGTAGTGACTCAACACTAATGTTGAGTCACTACAAGTCAGTCATCACTCCATCAGACATGTGATGCTGCTGCTGTTGTTGAGTCACTACAAGTCAGTCATCACTCCATCAGACATGTGATGCTGCTGCTGTGATGGACTGGCAGCCTGTCAAATGTCTTGTCATGTGCCATCTCACGCCATCTCAAATATCGCTACACACGGGGCAGGAAGTACAAACAGAAAACCAAAAACCCGAACAAAAACGATGAAGGGCTCAGATCCGACTATGGCCGGACTCGGTGAAGCAGCAATCATTGGCAACGCTGTCTTCGGGAGGGGGGCGGAGTCGGCCTGTGTTCGTCATGTGAATGCGTCTCTGTGTGTGTCGGAAAAACAGTGGTTCGGCTTGGATTCGCCTTGTCACGAAAGTGGGGAGGCGCTTTCCTTCGAGACTGCCGGCCGGAGAGATGCAGTTGGCGAATGCATGCAATACGAGGGTGGGTGTTTGAATTAAAATAGGGATCAATTGGCCACTAAATTGGGAGAAAAAAGGGAAAAATCAGAAATAAATTTATAAAAAAAAAAACGATGAAGGGCCAACTCACTTCGCTAAAACTTATTAAAAAACTCTGTGTGTGTGTGTGTGTGTGTGTGTGTGTGTGTGTGTGTGTGTGTGTGTGTGTGTGTGTGCGAAGCTGAATGCGATGGCTAACCGAGCAGCAGGTAAAGGCTATGAGAGTGAGGACCACTACACCAACATCAAGCTGCAGTTCATCGGCATAGAAAACATCCATGTCATGAGGAACAGCCAGCAGAAGATCATAGACAGTAAGAGGAAAAGACCTACACATGTCCAGTACATGTCCTTCAGGCGCCACCCGGGTGGCGTGGCGGTCTATTCTGTTGACTACCAACACGGGGATGGCTGGTTCGAATCCCCGTGTTACCTCCGGCTTGGTCGGGCATCCCTACAGACACATTTGGCCGTGTCTGCAGGTGGGAAGCCGGATGTGGGTATGTGTCCTGGTCGCTGCATTAGCGCCTCCTCTGGTCGGCTGAAAAGCTGCCGACAGGGGTCCGACTAGTGCCAACGGTGCGGGACACGCCGCAAAAAATAGGGCCACAGACGCTCGACCTGGGGTGTCACGGCTTTAGAGACTCGTGCAGACTGTTGATGTACTGGGGTGAGTTGTGTGTGTGTCTGTGAGTAAGACACACACACATTGTGAGTAGGAAGACGCACCCAGACGTTTTCATGACACCTGTCTCATCTGTCACATCTCTCCTCCAGTGGGCGAGATGCGTTCTCCCTCCATGACAGACTTCCTGTGGGGTCTGGAGAACTCCGGCTGGCTCAAACACATCAAGGCCGTGCTGGACGCTGGTGTCTTCATAGCCAGGGTGTGTGCACGCACACACACACGCACACACATGTAGATAGAGAAACCAACACGCATAGACACCCATACTACCGCCACACTTGCTTGTTTTTTTTATTGTCGCCTTCCAACAGAACCACAAAGACAACGCAGCTGTGTTTGTTTGTCTGTCCAGGCGGTGGCTGACGAGGGTGTCAGTGTTTTGGTCCATTGTTCAGACGGCTGGGACAGGACAGCCCAGGCCTGCTCTGTGGCCAGTGTCCTGCTGGACCCATACTACAGAACAATCAAAGGACTCATGGTATGAGGGCACACACGCACACCTACACCCTCATGCACACATGTGAGCGCACACATATACGCTTTTACCATACTTGTGAAGGCCTCACCCAGACAGCATCCGGATGTGGGCCACTTCAGGCAGCGATGCGGCACTGCTGGTCTTCTTCTGGCCCTGACTAAATGGATGTGAGCCTGAAGTGGCCCACGTTTATAATAGCAAATATGGCCCAAATATGCCAAATCAAATGTGGGCCTTTTCTGGCAAAGACGCGGTGCTCTGGGCAACATGTAATCTGGATGTGACCCTGCAGCGCCCCGTGTGGTAAATGGTGAATATGGCCCAAATATCACAAAACAAATATGGGCCACCTTTGGCAAATATGTGGCTCATGCAGCATTGCCATGGCTTGGTTCTGGCCCAGATCTGGCAAACAGGAGCGGACCGCCCAAGTGCCATCATTCCATGTGGTATGTGAGCCGGATGATGGTGTCGGGTGTGGGACGGGTCCGGGCCACAGCAGTTTTGCTAGCTGGGCTGGTGACACCGTTGAACCCAGACAAGAATATAAAACATAAGATAGGCTCGATTCACTTTAGAGGGCTGTCATTCTAATACAAAGAAAAAAAAACATGTCCGTTTAATGAGCTTCTCCTTCCCTTCCTGTTGTCCTACGTCTTTCCTGCTCCGCCTTTTCTTCCAACTCTGTTCTGTAATCGTCCAGGTGCTGATCGAGAGGGACTGGGTCTCCTTCGGGCACAAGTTCTCCCACAGGTCGGTGATTACAGCAGCCAGCCTTGTGGTCACACAGACACTGTGAAAGCAACATGTAGCCGTGTTTCTGATATGTCACAGTGTAATTATACCTCATCCGCTGGCTCCGTCAGGGCATCTTCAGATGTAGCCTCCGTAAAGTGTTCCACGTGCTAACTACTGGTCATGAAGAGGGAGCATTCAGGATGTGGTGGCGTGCTCCCGCCATGTACCCCACCCATAGGGCCTCACTATTCAAAAAAGTAAAGACAAGCGCACGCACACACACACACACACACACACACACACACAAAATCACAAATCACAAACTAACCCTGGTACCATGATGCACCAGGGTTCGCCCCCCCCCCTTTTCTCCCCAATTGTACCTGGCCAATCATCCCACCCTTCCGAGCCGTCCCGGTCTCTGCTCCACCCCCTCTGTTGATCCGGGGAGGGCTGCAGACTACCACATGCCTCCTCCCATACATGTGGAGTCACCAGCCGCTTCTTTTCACCTGACAGTGAGGAGTTTCACCGGGGGGGGTGTAGCACGTGGGAGGATCACGCTATTCCCCCCAGTTCCCCCTCCCCCCCAACAGGTGCCCTGACCAACCAGAGGAGGCACTAGTGCAGCAACCAGGACACGTACCCACATCCGGCTTCCCACCTGCAGATTCAGCCAATTGTGTCTGTAGGGACACCCGACCAAGCCAGAGGTAACACAGGGATTCGAACCAGCGATCCCCATGTTGGTAGGCAACAGAATAGACTGCTACGCTACCTAGATGCCCACACCAGGGTTGGTTACAACAACGAAAAGCCCTGGTTTACAGCTAAACTCAGAAAGCTAAGGTTCGAAAAGGAGGAAGCCTTGAGGAGTTGGGACAAGGTCTGGTTTAAAGAGTCTAAATACAGGTTTAGTGAGGCGGTGAGATGCTTAACCACTCTGAGAAACGTCAACAACAGTTCTCAGTAAACAACTCGGCCTCTGTCTGGAAGGGCCTCAGACAGATCACCATCTACAAACCGAAAGCCCCACACTCCACTAATGACCCGCGCCTGGCCAATGATCTGAATGAGTACTATTATCGATTTGAAAGATAATGGGTCAGTGCTGAAACCATCCCCCTTGTGACTCCATCCACCAGCTCCTCCTCCCCCACCTCAGCAGGGGCCCGGGCTTGCTCACAAAACTGCCCACCTTGGAGAACCCCTCCTCCCCTTTCCCAATGACAACTCTATCCATCCTGGAAAGGGACGTTAACAGGCTGTTCAAGAGACAGAACCCCCGCAAAGCAGCTGGACCAGACTCTGTCTCTCCCTCTTTCTGGAAGCACTGTGCCGATCAACTGTCTCCAGTGTTCACAGACATTGTAACACCTCCCTGGAGTCATGCCACATACTAGCCTGCTTCTTGACCTCCACCATCATCCCCATCCCCCAAAAAACCAAGGCCCACAGGACTACATGACTACAGACCCATCGCCCTGACCTCTGTGATAATGAGGTCTTTTGAGCCCCTTGTACTGTCCCACCTTAAAACCATCACCAACCCACTCCTGGACCCCCTGCAGTTCGCCTACAGAGCCAGCAGGTCTATGGATGATGCAGTTAACTTGGCGCTCCATTTCATCCTCCAGCACCTGGACTCTGCAGGAACCTATGCCAGGATCCTGTTTGTGGATTTCTGCTCCTCTTTCAACACCATCATCCTGGATCTGCTGCAGGACAAGCTCTCCCAGCTGCACGTCCCTGACTCCACCTGCAGGTGGATCACCAACTTCATATCAGACAGGAAGCAGCACGTGAAGCTGGGGAAACATGTGTCTGACTCCCGGGTCATCAGCACCGGTTCTCTTCAAGGCTGTGCGCATGTTTAAAATGGAAAAGCATGAGAGAGATTCAGTTTCACCACCGATTTCCGTTGAATTCTTCCGCAGGTACGCCCACCTGGATGGCGACCCCAAAGAGGTGTCACCGGTCATCGACCAGTTCCTGGAGTGTGTTTGGCAGCTTTCTGAGCAGTTCCCTTGTGCCTTTGAGTTCAATGAGCGCTTCCTCATCGCCATTCATACACATGTCTACTCCTGCCAGTATGGGACCTTCCTGGGCAACTGCCAGAAGGAGCGCAGGGATATGAGGTAGCATGGATACACACACACACACACACACACACACACACACACACACACACACACACACACACAGAAGGAGGCATTCATGCAAAATGCACAGTATGAAAACCAAAATAACGGATCACAACTATCCATTTGGTTCCAGGTTCTTGGGGTGAATGTCTGAAAAATGTGGATGCTTTGTGGGTTTGGAAATGGTCATGGGCAAATTCACTGGGGGCTGTTCCAAAAGAACATTTTGATTTAACACCACTTAGCATATAATTGCCGAGAAAATGTGTGTGTGTGTGTGTGTGTGTGCACCTTCTATCCACTCCTACAAATTCAGCAACTGAGCTCCATGCATTTGTTTGTCTTATTTTATCCATCCATCCATCCATCCATCCATTATCCAAGCCGCTTATCCCAATCAGGGTCGCGGAGATGCTGGATCCTATCCCAGCAGTCATTGGGTGGCAGGTGGGGAGACACCCTGGACAGGCCGCCAGACCATCACACGGCCCACACATTCACACCTAGGGACAATTTAGTACAACCGAGTCACCTGATCTACATGTCTTTGGACTGTGGGAGGAAACCAGAGCCCCCGGAGGAAACCTACGCAGACACGGGGAAAACATGCAAACTCCACACAGAGTACGACCCGGGACAACCCCCAAGGTTGGACTACCCCGGGGCTCGAACCCAGGACCTTCTTGCTGTGAGGCGACTGCGCTAACCACTGCGCCACCGTGCCACCCCCCATTTTCCCCAAAATCTCAAAATCTGTTATGACATCGCAAATAGATCGGGGCGGTCACTGCAGCGGATGCAACATTTTTAACCGAACACAGCTGTTTTATTTCAATGAAAGTGGTTTGGTGAAGTTTTCTTTGCCAAATTTGAATTAGTCAGACATGTGTGCAGCTGAAAAAATGTGATTTGGGGTTTAATTACACTTAAATGATGTGGGCGATGTGGCCTATAATTGGCCATTAGAGATTTTGCGGTGGTGTCACCCGTACCGAATAAATGACCCAACGTCTGTGTTACCATGAGATAGCCTCACAAGGGAATGGTTTGCTCGTCTGTGTGTGTGTGTGTGTGTGTGTGTGTGTGTGTGTGTGTGTGTGTGTGTGTGTGTGTGTGTTAGAGGAAGGACATCAGTGATGAGACTAAGGAGACGCATCATGTAGGATCGGGCAACTTGAAACGCACAATAATCCGTTTTTCCTCAGTTGCTTTTTGACGGCTGACAGTAACCTGAAGTTTGCGTCTCCTCCACTTTCGATAACTCCTCTTGATGCTACACATGCAATGTTTTGATGCTCACTTTCCCACAATTCTCTGCAAAATGTCTACGCCCACCCTAATGTAAATGAATGGGGAGCATCTAGAGACACTACAGAGACACTACAGAGGCAGACAGACACTACAAAGACTACAGAGACGCTACAGAGATACTACAGAGACAGACAGAGACACTACAGAGATACTAGAGACACTACAGAGATACTACAGAGACAGACAGACACTACAGAGACAGACAGAGATACTACAGAGACACTACAGAGACACTACAGAGACAGACAGACACTACAGAGACAGACAGAGATACTACAGAGACACTACAGAGACACTACAGAGACAGACAGACACTACAGAGACAGACAGAGATACTACAGAGACACTACAGAGATACTAGAGACACTACAGAGATACTACAGAGACAGACAGACACTACAGAGACAGACAGAGATACTACAGAGACACTACAGAGACACTACAGAGACAGACAGACACTACAGAGACAGACAGAGATACTACAGAGACACTACAGAGACACTACAGAGACAGACAGACACTACAGAGACAGACAGAGATACTACAGAGACACTACAGAGATACTAGAGACACTACAGAGATACTACAGAGACAGACAGACACTACAGAGACACTACAGAGATACTAGAGACACTACAGAGATAGACAGACACTACAGAGACACTACAGAGACAGACAGAGATACTACAGAGACACTACAGAGATACTACAGAGACACTAGAGAGACAGACAGAGATACTACAGACACACTACAGAGATACTACAGAGACACTACAGAGACAGACAGAGATACTACAGACACACTACAGAGACAGACAGACACTATAGAGACACTACAGAGATACTACAGAGACAGACAGACACTACATTGACACTACAGAGACACTACAGAGATACTGCAGACACTACAGAGATACTACAGAGATACTACAGAGACGCTACAGAGACACTACAAAGATACTACAGAGACACTACAGAGACAGACAGAGATACTACAGACACACTACAGAGACAGACAGACACTATAGAGACACTACAAAGATACTACAGAGAAAGACAGACACTACATTGACACTACAGAGACACTACAGAGATACTGCAGACACTACAGAGATACTACAGAGATACTAGAGAAACTACAGAGATAGACAGACACTACAGAGACAGACAGAGATACTACAGAGACACTACAGAGACACTACAGATACTACAGAGATAGACACTACAGAGATACCACAGAGATACTACAGAGACACTACAGAGATACTACAGAGATACTACAGAGACACTACAGAGATACTAGAGACACTAAAGAGATAGACAGACACTACAGAGACACTACAGAGACAGACAGAGATACTACAGGGACACTACAGAGATACTACAGAGATACTGCAGAGATACTACAGAGACAGACTGACACTACAGAGATACTACACAGACACTACAGAGATACTAGAGACACTGCAGAGATAGACAGACACTACAGAGACACTACAGAGACACTAGAGACAGACAGAGATACTACAGAGACATTACAGAGACAGAGAGACACTACAGAGACACTAAAGAGACAGACAGACACTACAGAGACACTACAGAGACAGACAGAGATACTACAGTCACACTACAGAGACACTACAGAGACACTACAAAGATACTACATTGACACTACAGAGACACTACAAAGACACTACAGAGACAGACAGAGATACTACAGAGACAGGCAGAGATACTACAGTGACACTGCAGAGATACTACAGAGATGCTACAGAGATACTGCAGACACTACAGAGATACTACAGAGACACTAGAGACAGAAAGACACTACAGAGATACTACACAGACACTACAGAGATACTAGAGACACTGCAGAGATAGACAGACACTACAGAGACACTACAGAGACACTAGAGACAGACAGAGATACTACAGAGACGCTACAGAGACAGAAAGACACTACAGAGACACTACAGAGACACTAAAGAGACAGACAGACACTACAGAGACACTACAGAGATACTACAGAGACACTACAGAGACAGACAGAGATACTACAGTCACACTACAGAGATACTACAGAGACACTACAGAGATACTACAGAGACACTACAGAGATACTATAGACACTACAGAGACACTACAGAGATAGACAACCAGTCTCACGTCACGTTTGTGAAGAAGTTTGTGTAACTTGCTTCTTGTCAGTCTGTAACACTGCAGAAGTAATTTGATTCTGTGTCTCAAAGGCACTTCTGTCAGTGTTGTATCACCTCTAAAACACGTTGTCTCCATCTCCCTGGACTCTGGTCGTCATGGCTGTAGAAACCTGACTATAAATATGAGCTACGAAACACAACACAGGGAAATGAACACACCTCGCTGGCTGCACACGACCGAATGAACAAACATAAAATCTGCAAACGGGCGATGTTTAAATATCACTTTCAAACTCAAACTCTGAAGCGGAGTAGAAAAACATCTCTCGCTTCACGTTTCCTCTTGCAGGAAACTGCAACAACTAAATGTGTCCCTGTGCAACGTAGAACGTAGACGTACTTCCTGTGTAGTTCTAATACGAAATGCATCCATATTCATGAGAATAAGCTACATAAACAATATATTCAAAGAAAAACACGTCAATCAGTCCAACTTTATTCACCCCCGAGGGAACGTGGGGTAACGACCACAGCTCTTAGCAACGACCACTGCTCCTAGCAACGACCACAGCTCTTAGCAACGACCACTGCTCCTAGCAATGACCACTGCTCTTAGCAACAACCACAGCTCTTAGCAACGACCACTGCTCCTAGCAACGACCACTGCTCCTAGCAACGACCACTGCTCCTAGCAACGACCACTGCTCCTAGCAACGACCACTGTTCTTAGCAACGACCACTGCTCTTAGCAACGACCACAGCTCTTAGCAACGACCACAGCTCTTAGCAACGACCACAGCTCTTAGCAACGACCATAGCTCCTAGCAATGACCACTGTTCTTAGCAACAACCACAGCTCTAAGCAACGACCACAGCTCTTGGCAACGACCACTGCTCTTAGCAACGACCACAGCTCTTAGCAACGACCACTGCTCTTAGCAACGACCACTGTTCTTAGCAACGACCACTGTTCTTAGCAACAACCACAGCTCTTAGCAACGACCACTGCTCTTAGCAACGACCACAGCTCTTAGCAACGACCACTGCTCCTAGCAACGACCACTGCTCTTAGCAACAACCACTGCTCTTAGCAACGACCACTGCTCCTAGCAACGACCACTGCTCCTAGCAACGACCACTGCTCCTAGCAACGACCACAGCTCCTAGCAACGACCACTGTTCTTAGCAACGACCACTGCTCTTAGCAACGACCACAGCTCTTAGCAACGACCACAGCTCTTAGCAACAACCATAGCTCCTAGCAATGACCACTGTTCTTAGCAACAACCACAGCTCTTAGCAACGACCACAGCTCTTGGCAACGGCCACTGCTCTTAGCAACGACCACAGCTCTTAGCAACGACCACTGCTCTTAGCAACGACCACTGTTCTTAGCAACGACCACTGTTCTTAGCAACAACCACAGCTCTTAGCAACGACCACTGCTCTTAGCAACGACCACAGCTCTTAGCAACGACCACTGCTCCTAGCAACAACCACTGCTCTTAGCAACAACCACTGCTCTTAGCAACGACCACTGCTCCTAGCAACGACCACTGCTCTTAGCAACGACCACTGCTCTTAGCAACGACCACAGCTCTTAGCAACGACCACTGCTCTTAGCAACGCCTTACCAGCCGATGTCGTTGTCTGGGATTAACGATGTTGTATACGACATCAAGATACCACGTTTAATGACCACCACTCTTTTAGGGCGTTCATGCACAACACTGACAACAACACTCTGCATGTGACTAAAATATCACACACTAGAGTTTTCTTCTAGCCTAGTTGCATTTGAAGGTTTAGCACAGCAGTGGAAGTTGTGTTCTCTGACAACCTGTTGTCGAGTTCATGTCGGGCCGATGTTAAACTCTTTGGTGTGTGTGTGTGTGTGGGGGGGGTCGGAGAGAGATGGAGGAACTAACGTTACGGCAGTGGGTTTTGTTACTAACGTTATGGCATGCTTTTCTTACCAACCCAGTGGGTTTTATGGCACCCGGCGTGCTCCTCTTACCTCAGAGAAGCGGTCCGACTCCTCGATGCTTCTCTGCTGTGTTTGTGTAGTTGGCGTGAGTGTCGTGCTGTGCTTCAGGAGAGTGAAGCTACATAAACAATATATTCAAAGAAAAACACGTCAATCAGTCCAACTTTATTCACCCCCGTGCTGTGCTGCAGGAGAGTGAAGGCTGCGTCGGAAGCGCGCGTCTTGCCGATAACGGTAATATGAAAAATGACAAATATCTGAGCCGATAATCGGCCATACCGATAATCGGTCGATCCCTGTTTATATTATATATATTGTAACGTGCACGGATAAATAGACTCGCTTAGGCCTTGGCTAAGGGGTCCAACCTTGGGGGGGTCGTCCCGGTTTGTCCTCTGTGTGGAGTTTGCATGTTCTCCCCGCGTCTGCGTGGGTTTCCTCCCACAGTCCAAAGACATGCAGGTCAGGTGAATCGGCCGTACTAAATTGCCCCTAGGTATGTGTGTGTGTGTGTGTGTGTGTGTGTGTGATGGCCTGGCGGCCTGTCCAGGGTGTCTCCCCGCCTGCCACCCAATGACTGCTGGGATAGGCTGCAGCATCCCCGCCACTCTGACAGCAGGATAACGGATGGATGGATGGATGAATACGGCATTGCGAGACTGATAATTGGATATTTGGACTGGGTGCGCTGCTGTTCCAGGTTGCGTGAGAGGAGCCACTCCATGTGGAGCCATTTGTGGAGGGACAGGGCGGACTACACAAACCCGCTGTACAAAGCTGAACAAGGCCAGACGCAAGGCGTGCTGAGGCCCAACACCACCCCCTACTGTTTCAAGTGAGTAACTGCACTAATCGCTTGCACTGAAAAGGGTAGAAACTACAGTTGCCCTGAAACGCAAATCACAACGACAAATAGAAAAGCGCAACAGCAAATCAAAATACACAACAGCAAATAACAAAACACAACGAAATATTGCAAATCAGCTTAAAAAAAGAGAACACACAAGTAATAATCAGGAAACAGCCACAAATCAGAGAACACAACAACAAACTAGAAACCGTAATGACATTAATTCCTACCGGGAAAGGTGGGTGGGTGCCTGTCGACAAGGATCGTCCCTGATTGGACGCGCTGCCCGTCTCTTTAAGAGGAAGGAAGGACACTTTCACGCGGCCACACGAAGGACTTGAATCTTCGGCACCGCTCGTGTTGACACGTGAGAGCAGCAGGGAAACATGTTCCCAAACTCTTGTTATTTATCGTAACCGGGCGTATTTCCGCCCGCTGCGGGATTCGATCCGGCGTGTACCGCACCACAAGACGACGTCACTAACCCCCTGGCGATCAGCCAATGAGTCTTTCTGTAGGTTACAGTAGTCACCCTCTCCCGGAAGCCCCGCCCTCTCGTTTCTTTATTCCCGCGCTCCGGAATGAGGATCTGCGCGCTTCCGGTTCCCACTGCTGCCACAATGTAACCGGGCGTATTTCCGCCCGCTGCGGGATTCGATCCGGGTGTACCGCACCACAAGGCGACATCACTAACCGCCTGGCGATCGGCCAGTGAGTCTTTTTGTAGGTTCCAGTATTTCAAGCGGTACATTCGTCCAATCAGCGACGATCCATGTCGCTAGGCACCCACGTTGTCTGGTAGGAGTTAATGTCGGTGCGTTTTCCGGTTTTCTGTTGTGTTTTCCGGTTTTCTGTTGTGTTTCCGGTTTGTCCATTTGATTCTCAGTTGGTCATTGTGATTTCCTATTTGCCGTTGTGATTCGCGCTTCAGGGCCACGGCATGAAACGCACCCCTACTTGCACAACTCAGCACGAGGGCTGTCACGTTAGCTAAAAAAGCCTGTTCAGTGTTTGCAACAGAACGCAGGTGAGTTCGAATTTATATTTGGATCCGAGTTTCAAAAGTTGGGACAGTTTTGAAACGCAAAAGCAGTTAGCAACAGTTGTCTAACATGTTCCCCATTTGTGTGGGGAAGTGTGCTAATTTTCTAAAATCACTTGGCAGAGAATGCCTACATGTACCGTAATGAAGGACGTGAGAGTTTCTCAGCAGCAGAGGTTAGAAAACAGACATCTCAGCCACGTGGCTGCCGTGGATGATGGAAGCAAACCAGTAAACCAGTTTGCTATAGCGGGCTGTGGCGATACACAACACATTGACCAGTATTGTGTACTTTATAGAGATGCCTCAACTACAATTAATACGTGAAAGGCTGAAAATTGGCGAAATGTCCCTTTAAGCGTGATCACCATGGTTACACTATGACAGGGTTGATTGTTTTGGGGCATTTCCTTACTCGTAAGGCATCTTCATAAACGGTTCTGACTCTCCGCTTCCTCCTCGTCTCCCCTCCTTTACTCCCCATCTGCAGAATGTGGAAAGGCCTCTACAACCGAGCAGAGAAGTCAGCGCCTCCTCACCAGTCCCCCGCAGACCTTCTGACTGCCGTGAGGGAGGAGTCACAGCAGCTGGAGGAGGAGCTGACCAATCATCAGGAGGTACCGCCAGGAGGAACCGCCCATCACCACAACCCGGGCTCCAGACAAGGCATACAACACACAAATACACACTCCCCCTTTATCACCCGTAACCCTGGAAAGGGTTGTAATGTTGTAAACACAACATCTATTACATGTTGTGCGTCTTGGAAGAGAGATCCCTCCTCTGTTGCTCTCCCTGACGTTTCTTCCTATTTTTTCTCCCTGTTAAAGGTTTTTTTTTAGGGCGTTGTTCCTTATCTGATGAGAAGGTCTAAGGACAGGATGTTGTGTTGCTGTAAAGCCCACTGAGGCACATTTGTAATTTGTGATATTGGACTATACAAATAACATTTACTTGACTTGAGGTGTGTTGAGGTCAGTGGCTGGGTAGGCAGTGAGGGGCGGTGAGGTCAGTGGCTGGGTAGGCAGTGAGGTGTGGTGAGATCAGTGGCTGGGTAGGCAGTGAGGTGTGGTGAGGTCAGTGGCTGGGTAGGCAGTGAGGGGCGGTGAGGTCAGTGGCTGGGTAGGCAGTGAGGGGCGGTGAGGTCAGTGGCTGGGTAGGCAGTGAGGGGCGGTGAGGTCAGTGGCTGGGTAGGCAGTGAGGGGCGGTGAGGTCAGTGGCTGGGTAGGCAATGAGGGGCGGTGAGGTCAGTGGCTGGGTAGGCAATGAGGGGCGGTGAGGTCAGTGGCTGGGTAGGCAGTGAGGGGCAGTGAGGTCAGTGGCTGGGTAGGCAGTGAGGTGTGGTGAGGTCAGTGGCTGGGTAGGCAGTGAGGGGCGGTGAGGTCAGTGGCTGGGTAGGCAGTGAGGTGTGGTGAGATCAGTGGCTGGGTAGGCAGTGAGGGGCGGTGAGGTCAGTGGCTGGGTAGGCAGTGAGGGGCGGTGAGGTCAGTGGCTGGGTAGGCAGTGAGGTGTGGTGAGATCAGTGGCTGGGTAGGCAGTGAGGTGTGGTGAGGTCAGTGGCTGGGTAGGCAGTGAGGGGCGGTGAGGTCAGTGGCTGGGTAGGCAGTGAGGGGCAGTGAGGTCAGTGGCTGGGTAGGCAGTGAGGGGCGGTGAGGTCAGTGGCTGGGTAGGCAGTGAGGTGTGGTGAGGTCAGTGGCTGGGTAGGGAGTGAGGGGCGGTGAGGTCAGTGGCTGGGTAGGCAGTGAGGTGTGGTGAGGTCAGTGGCTGGGTAGGCAGTGAGGGGCAGTGAGGTCAGTGGCTGGGTAGGCAGTGAGGGGCGGTGAGGTCAGTGGCTGGGTAGGCAGTGAGGGGCGGTGAGGTCAGTGGCTGGGTAGGCAGTGAGGTGTGGTGAGGTCAGTGGCTGGGTAGGCAGTGAGGTGTGGTGAGGTCAGTGGCTGGGTAGGCAGTGAGGTGTGGTGAGGTCAGTAGCTGGGTAGGCAGTGAGGTGTGGTGAGGTCAGTGGCTGGGTAGGCAGTGAGGTGTGGTGAGGTCAGTGGCTGGGTAGGCAGTGAGGGGCGGTGAGGTCAGTGGCTGGGTAGGCAGTGAGGTGTGGTGAGGTCAGTGGCTGGGTAGGCAGTGAGGTGTGGTGAGGTCAGTGGCTGGGTAGGCAGTGAGGGGCGGTGAGGTCAGTGGCTGGGTAGGCAGTGAGGGGCGGTGAGGTCAGTGGCTGGGTAGGCAGTGAGGTGCGGTGAGGTCAGTGGCTGGGTAGGCAGTGAGGGGCGGTGAGGTCAGTGGCTGGGTAGGCAGTGAGGGGCGGTGAGGTCAGTGGCTGGGTAGGCAGTGAGGGGCGGTGAGGTCAGTGGCTGGGTAGGCAGTGAGGGGCGGTGAGGTCAGTGGCTGGGTAGGCAGTGAGGGGCGGTGAGGTCAGTGGCTGGGTAGGCAGTGAGGGGTAGTCACAAATCCAAATGACATCCTTTTGTGCTCTCTGGTGTTTTATAACAATCTGATCCTTCTTCATTCTTCCAACTGCCACAGAATTCTAGAATATTGCGCCCCCTGGCTGAACTACATTCCAAATGAAAACCTACGCAAAAATATTGTCAAAGTATATATGAAGTACTTTTTTCTTGTTTTATATGGTTTTTGTGAAATGACTAAGTAGCACCATTGCCTTTCCTTAGAGCTCCCAAACCACTGTGGATTTCATTGTGGTCACTACAAACAGCAGTTATGAGATACTATTTGTAAATATTGTTGAAACATTACCTGAAAAGAACACAAACGCAACACAAAGAACAACATTTGTGGTAAAAATGAGTAATTTAATATATGTAAAATACACAAGGGGTGCCCTGGTAGTGCAGCGGTCTATTCCGTTGCCTACAAACACGGGGGTCGGCGGTTCGAATCCCCATGTTACCTCTGGCTTGGTCAGGTGTCTCTACAGACACAATTGGCTGTGTCTGCGGGTGGGAAGTTGGATGTGGGTATGTATCCTAATCGCTGCACTAGCGCCTCCTCTGGTCGGTCGGGGCGCTCCCCGGATCGGCAGAGAGGGGGTGGAGCAGCGACCGGGACGGCTCAAAAAGAGCGGGGTAATTGGCCAGGTACAATTGGAGAGAAAAAGGGGGGAAATTGAAAAAAAAAAATATATATATATAAAAATACATATATTTAAATTTCATTAATTCATGTCCAGTATTATGATGTATAATAAAATGACTGATAGCAGAACTGAGAGGGAATTCATGCAAATAAACCGGGTGCTGAGGTGACACAAAGTTGAGATCATGTGTATTGAGGTCACCTACAGATCAATTAAAAACACTCATTTCTGGGCAATACATGTGGAAATAGCAGTTAGTCACTTAGGGCATGCTTTTACCCAAAACTATTTCGAAGCCAACTTATAAGATACACAGTGACATCATCAGCATATGAGGTGACAAATGGTGAGAAGGTGAACATATAACAGCATGTATCCCATCATTGCTGCTGCTCCTGTGCAGTTAGATCCCCGTCCAGTTCGACTACATCATATTACAACTAGTGAGTCAACATAATCACAACCATGGTATAGTGAAAGTGAACAGTAAATATTATTTATGAGTAACTGAACTGATTCGTTGAAATGGAAGACAAACTGAGATGACTTGCACAAATCTGCAAACTTCAAACTGGTTGACAACTTCCAGGGCTGTTTTGGACGTATTAGTGGGAGATGAATTGTCAATCAGTGAAAAGAAAACGTGGCATGATGCCTCGAGCCAGTCTGAAAAAAACACGGCCAAACTACAAGTAACAAAAAAATAAATAAAATAAAAGTGTGACTTGGGAAGAAGCCATATGTACTCGTGTCATTCACAGTACTCCGTTTCACATGTGGCCAGTATCTTGAAGTGACAAAGTGACAAAAGCATCATAAATGATACTGGCTGCAAAGCATGCATGCAAGCATCCACTGCAGCTACAAACTTCACTTCAGCTACACAGCTGCAAAAGTGCGTGAATGTAAGAACAGTGGCACACCTTTGTGGACTCTACATTTGTATTGGTTTGTAAAAACGAACAATAAATATCAATTCAAATGTTGTATAGATTTGTAAAATCCATTACTAAACACTTCAGCTACGCAAACGGCTGCATATCTTTGTGAACTCTACATTTGTAGAGATTTGTCAAAATGAACAACGAAACTTGAATTAAAACATAGCTACAAAATAATAAAGAGCTGTGAATAATAAGGGTGAAATAACGAGTGTGTGCAGCTGACAGGGAAGGCTGTCTGATGCCGGGCAACATTCTATAAAAAAGTCAAAATTTAGAGAATACAATCAAATTAAAAGTCATATTTATATGTTAACTTGTCCCAACACAGCCACACTACATGAAAAACACGTTTACAGATTATTTTAATTCAACTCTGCCACGCCCATTAGCAGGCTTACCTTCACTTGAAGATGAAGTCCATGCGCCCGTCTTTCTCCACGAATCTCTCCGGGACGTGACGGGACGTGACGTAATCGTGATGGCTCTGATTGGCTCGCACTCCCACCGTATGCAGCGCCTTTCCTCGTCCGTTGATTCCGCCTTAAGCTACGCAATACGCATGCGCAAACTCCAAAATCCACAACGTTAAAGGCGATCCTGAATAAAGCAGAGCCTACCCTACCCACCGAAAAAGTAGGCGAGCTCGTGCGCTATACGGCGTTGTGCTCTGAGACGTTTTAGGACTTAAAAAGGACAAGGACATAAAAATATGATTCAAAATACGTTACAACACAGCATACTTGTAACCAGGGTGGGGGAACTTGCTGTATGGTTATCTTGATTAAAGTATCACCTGCCTAGCCTGACCGCACCTCAGTGATTTACACTGCAGTATGGGTCGGTCCTGATAACCGTCACAGCCAAGCTTGCTCATGCAAGATAAATGTGAGAGCAAAACTGCATCTGAGCGTGACTTCAAGTCTTAGGCTTTCCGGGTTAAGCTAGGCAGTGAAAAGCTTCTTTGTCCAGTGAAAGAAGTCCATTTTGTAAGATGTGCACATCCACTAATTGCTTATCTAACAGCGTGAATCTCAAATACTTGGTATTAAGTCCAAATCAGAATGCCCTGAATACAAACTTGAGTTGGAAGTTAAAGTTTCAAGGGAAGCTGCGGTGTTGTTTGACCTAAGCCCTGTTTTCCTTCTGTTAGGGGTCACACTGAGTGATGGGCAGCAGAATCTTTGAAATCTATTCAGTATTGAGTAAACTCGCATCAGCTGACTGTTCTGCACTGAGCTGCAATGGGACCCTTCACCAAATAACATCCACTAAAAGAGCTCCTGGGGCAAGAACAGGCGCAGAACGTTTTGAGAAGTGTCTGAAAACAACTTCCTTTATGAAAAGACTATCCTAGTACACTTGGTCATTACAGTGATGGACCTTTTTCTACATTATCTTTTTTTTTTAAAATTAATTTCTGGTTTTTCCCTTTTTTTTCTCTCCCCCAATTTAGTGGCCAATCGATCCCTATTCTAGTTCAAACACCCACCCTCGCACTGTATGCATTCGCCAACTGCATCTCTCCGGCCGGCAGTCTTGAAGGAGACGCCTCCCCACTTTGGAACATTATCTTTTTTACACTTCTCTTCAACTCTCTCACACTTCCACTGTTGTCTTGCTGCAACAACCCACTCCTGGCAGGATTACAGAGCAATATTTCTGCTCTGGGTTACAAATGGATTGATTTCTATATCTAGCTATATCTAGTATATCTATATCTATATACACCGATCAGCCAAAACATGGCCACTGCCATCAGGGAATACTGTTGCCATGAAGGGGTGAACTTGGTCTGCAACAATGTTTAGGTAGGTGTCAGTAACATCCACATGAATGCCAGGACCCAGGGTTTCCCAGCAGAACATTGCCCAGTGCATGACACTGCCTCCACCAGCATGCCTTCTTCCCATAGTGCATCCTGGTACTATCTCTTCCCCAGGTAAACGACGCACACACACCTGGCCAACTACCTAATATAAAAGAAAACTAATTCATCAGGCGGCACGGTGGCGCAGTGGTTAGCGCGGTCGCCTCACAGCAAGAAGGTCCTGGGTTCGAGCCCCGGGGTAGTCCAACCTTAGGGGTCGTCCCGGGTCGTCATCTGTGTGGAGTTTGCATGTTCTCCCCGTGTCGGCATGGGTTTCCTCCGGGTACTCAGGTTTCCTCCCACAGTCCAAAGACATGTAGGTCAGGTGACTCGGTTGTACTAAATTGTCCCTAGGTGTGACTGTGTCGGCCCTGTGATGGAATTGTGGCCTGTCCAAGGTGTTTCCCTGCCTGCCGCCCAATGACTGCTGGGATAGGCTCCAGCATCCCGCAACCTTAATTCGGATAAGCGGTTTGGAAAATGGCTGAATGGAATGGATAATTCATCAGACCAGGACACCCTCTTCCATTGCTCCGTGGTCCAGTTCTGACCCTCATATGCCCATTGTAGGAGCTTTCGGCGGTGGACAGGGGTTATCATATCATGGGCACTCTGACCGGTCTGCAGCTACGCAGCCCCAGACACAGCACGTTGTCATGCACTGTATGTTCTGATACCTTTCCTGTGGTAGCCAGCATTAACTTTTTCAGATATTTGAGCTACACAGTAGCTCTTCCGGGGATCGGACCAGACGGGCTAGCCTTTGCTCCCTATGTGCATCAATGAGCGTTGGGCACCCATGACCCTGTTGCCGGTTCACCGGTTGTCCTTTCTTGGACCACTTTTGGTAGGTACTGACCACTGCATACCGAGAACACCCCACAAGACCTGCTGTTTTGGAGATGCTCTGACCCAGTTGTCTAGCCATCACAATTTGGCCCTTCTCAAAGTCTCTCAACGCCTTCCACTTTAAAGTGTCAAAAAAGAGCTCTTTTAGTGGACGTTATTTGGTGAAACATTACACTGCAGCCGCCCAATGACTGCTGGGATAGGCTCCAGCATCCCCGCGACCCTGAGAGCAGGATAAGTGGCTTGGATAATGGATGGATGGATGGATTACATTGCAGCTCTATATGCAGCAGTTGGTTGATGCTTGGTTACTCAGTACAGAATCAATTTAAAAGATTCTGCTACCCATCAGCCGCATTGACTCCTAATGGTAGGAAACTTCAAATTCGGGGGGCAGCGCAGGAACCACCGCAGCCAGGACGCACACCCGGATCTCCCGCACCACGGGCGACGACGTTAATCAGTCGACTAAAGGATCCGACCATTGGGCGGCACGGTGGCGCAGTGGTTAGATAGATAGATTACTTTATTAGCCACACGACCAAGGCCGGAGGAATTTGTTAGGGTTAGGATTAGCATGTTCGTTTTACAGCAAGAAAGTCCTAGGTTCGAACCCCAGGGATGTCCAACCTTGGGGGTCGTCTCGGGTCGTCCTCTGTGTGGAGTTTGCATGTTCTCCCCGTGTCTGCGTGGGTTTCCTCCGGGGGCTCCGGTTTCCTCCCACAGTCCAAAGACATGTAGGTCAGGTGAATCGGCCGTACTAAATTGTCCCTAGGTGTGAATGTGTGTGTGTGTGGGGGGGGGGGGCTGTGTGATGGCCTGGCGGCCTGTCCAGGGTGTCACCCGGCCTCCCGCCCAATGACTGCTGGGGTAGGCTCCAGCATCCCCACAACCCTGAGACCCTGAGGGTAGGATAAGCGGTTCGGATAATGGATGGATAGGAAAATTGGGCTAATGTTATCAGTTCCCCTTTGAGATCAAAAGGCTTTGATAGTTGTAAAAAAAAACCCCACCTCACATTAAGCTTCTCTGCCTTGGGTCTCAAGGAGATGGTGTCCAACAGGAGTGCTTACCTTGTCAGGCACATGCAGGAATCTTTATATGTGTCAGTCACACCAGATCCCTTCACCCTGCCCCAGTTCAACACACTGTGCTGCTCGTCATACTCATAATGGAAGTGTTGTGCAATAGCAAACAAACTAATCTATAATCCACCTTTACTGATACAGTGCCAAGTGACAGCACTATCAGCTGATGAAGGAAAGTAAACTTCTTGCTCTCCCTGTCTTGTCTCGCCTTCCCTGTTGTCTTCTCTCCACGCAGAGAATAGCAGCCCTGATGGGGAAACCAATGACGTGGGAGAAGGTCGCGGTTCAGAGGAGGAAGATTAGCCAGCTGCAGCAGAAATACTGCGGGCCAGACCCACCCACCACTTACATATATCCCATCACCAGCCCTGCACCAAACTACGATCCCACCTGTGCCTCCGAGTCCATCAGTCACATGGCACCGCCGAAGGATCTCGTTCAGATCAAGGGTCCTGAAAACGACGACTTCTCCACCTGCAGCGACCTTGAGTCGGGCGTGGCCGACCTCAGCAGCCGCTCCTCTAGCGGCGGAGACGACAACAAGGACCCCGACTCAGACGAGGCGGCCTTTTCCACTGCCTGACTGGAAACGTCAACACGGATGTTAAACACGTCTTCTGAAGGACAGAAGAGATAACGCCTCCTCTGAAATTCCCAACTCTAACTTAGTTAAAAACAAATAACGTCGGGCGGGAAGGAGACGGAAACTGGGTCGACGAACTATTAGGTAAAGGAGAACTCTTCAAATGGGCGAACGGTGTCATTCCCACGTCTGAATGGGTTGTAACGCTCGTCTCCCAGGTGACACCTGGTACCTACATTCAGTAGAGGAAGGTTTGTAGCTGTCTCCTTGCCGCCCTTCTCGGTGTGGAGGAGGCGATAGCATATTAGCCACGTGTCGAAGGCCAGAGGATTGTTTGTGCCTTGTTTGATGAGGGAACGTTGAAAGAAGTGCTGAGCCGGTAGTTCACGTGTTATTTAACCTTGTCTTTTCTATTTTGAGGTTTTATTGCACAAGCCAGTCGGCTATGTTATATATGTGGGTGGTTATTGTTGTTGTTGTTGTTGTTGTTAACGTTTAGTCTTGCTCAGTTTGGTTGCACCCTTTTTAAGCAGTGCTGTGACATATCGATCGAGTAACGGCGGGAAAATGGCGCGAACAAACCTCACACGGAAGGAGCAGAGACTGGCGTTTGGTACACACAACCAATTTCAACGTTTTTGTTTTTTATTTTGTTTTGAATAGATAAAACACTACCAACCGTGCACATGCCCCATAGACTAACGCTCACGGTAGTAGTATTGTGTAGCCATGAGACTACTCACAGCTAGCGTTTCCTCACAAGTCTCACTTTTTATCCACCTTGTTCCTAGCCGCCATCACACCTTGGGTGGCATTATGGGCCCGACTTCCGGCGGACCAGTAGAAAAACACGGAAGTCTTGCTAAAATAAAATAATCATCAGAGGCCGTTTAACGTGTCCCATCCTTGGGCTCGGCCGGCAACATCATGTCCGGTCGAACTTCTCTCACCTGTCGTTTTGTCGTTTAGTGTAGTTGTCTTGAGTTTCCTCGTCTGTGACTTCTATAGTTAGTAGGTAAATCTTAGCAATCACACAAACACGAAGCATCGTTTGTGTGCTGTCAGACCTGTTTTCTTATGACTGAATAGAGGCAGTGTGTGTAGGGGGGGGGCATGAATACTACCGGTACAGCTGGAAATTGTTTAATTTTTTTTTTTTTAATTGTAAAAATTACTAAATCACAGAAATGTTTGGTTGAGATTAGGGAGGCATCGATATTGATGCTGGTTTAGGGTTAGGGGGTGGAGCAGGGGGGGACGGCTCGGGGGAGTGGGGTAATTGGCAATTGGCCGGGTACAATTGGGGAGGGAAAAGGGGGGGGGTCAAAACAAAGAATACCAAAATTAAAATTAACTCTAGAGTTGCAGGCAGCTTCTTTTTTTTTTACATTTGGACTTTGTGACAAAGGAGGAATTACACCGGAAGAGGAAAGGTCAGCCGGAACCGGAAGGGGGAAAGTCAGCCGGAACCGGAAGGGGGGGGAAAGTCACCCGGAACCGGAAGGGGAAAGTCAGCCGGAACCAGAAGGGGGAAAGTCCGCCGGAACCGGACGGGGGAAGTCATGTATTCAGAATGTGAAGGTGTTAAGGCTGATCAACACAACGTTTCATGCAGCGCTCTTCACTAGCGGACCACAGTCAGTCTACAGAAACTAACTGGTGCAAAGTTTGAACAAATATGGATTCATTTTTATTTCAAAAGCTTTCTTGTGTGTGCAATATTTCAGCGCTGAAGACTTCGCATCTTTGAGCCAATTATAAAAGGTTTTAAAGGGACCGGCTGGAACGACTTTTCTTCTTTTTCTCGTTTTTTATCAAGAACAATTCTTCACATATAAAACAGTATATATGACATTCATGTCGGTTAAGTGTATTAGTTGTGTTTTTAATTATTGTAATGGACATTTTGTGTGCGTTCATGAAAAAAACAAGTTGTGTTTTCGGTTATTGGATCTTTAACCTTCCCATCCCAGGTGATGGAAAGATGAGTGTAACCGCTCCAAACAGACGCGTCACGTGTGCTGAAACTTCTTCTGTGACACCGGGGTCTAAAAACACCACCGGCCAACTTGGCCACTTGAGACGAAAGCCCTTCTCCATGGTGGCCGCCAGGAGGCGCTCTCTCGTGATGTCCTCAGAGGAATACTCTGGAAGCTTAGGGTTGTGGACACAAGTGTTTACTGACGGATAGCTGGAGTCTGCAGCATCCACCTTCCCGGCGACGGTTAGGCGTGGGTGCAGGTTGGCCAGGCCGCCAGGGGGCAGCGGTGAGCAGCCTGTGGTGAATTGGAGAAAAGCTTTTCTTTCATCTGAAGGCGCCCCACACAGAACCCTGACGAACCTCAGGGAGCCGGAACTGTCTCGCCTGTATCCCAGCTTTGGTTCCGTGTAATTGATGACGTCATCAGCCGTCCAGGTTGGTGACTGGTTGCCACAGAGGATCGTTTGTGTGAGCTTAGTTTCGCCAGAGGAAACTCTGTTCAAAGCTTCCACAAAAAAACTAGGTGTGTGTACTTTACTGGTGGATTACAAGTTTTACTTTTAACCATCAGCCACTTGACCAGAAACGAAACATCATTCGCCGACGTGTCTGTTGTGAAAACTAGTCTGTTTGTAAAACCGTCAAAGTGACGGGTGGTTGTGAGGTTGACCAGTAAAAATCCATTTGAATTGTTTTTCTTTTTCTCCCTAAAGACAATCCAACCACAGCTCCGCCCAAACAAAACACCTTTTTTAACTCTATATAACCAAACTCTGATCAATGTAGATTAAACACGGCACAACGAGGCTTGGCTGTTGTGGACGGTTCAGATTCGTTTCTGTAAAAACTGAAGGAGCAGGGCGTCCGGGTGGTGTGGCAGTCTATTCCGTTCCCTACCAACACGGGGATCGCCGGTTCGAATCCCCGTGTTACCTTCGGCTTGGTCGGGCGTCCCTATAGACACAATTGGCCGTGTCTGTGGATGGGATGCCAGATGTGGGTATGTGTGCTGGTCACTGCACTAGCGCCTCCTCTGGTTGGTCAGGGCACCTGTTCAGGGGGGAGGAGGAACTGGGGGGAATAGTGTGATCCTCCCACGTGCTACGTCCCCCTGGTGAAACTCCTCACTGTCAGGTGAAAAGAAGCGGCTGGTGACTCCACATGTATGGGAGGAGACATGTGGTAGTCTGCAGCCCTCCCCGGATCAGCAGAGGGGGTGGAGCAGAGACCGGGACGGCTCGGAAGAGTGGGGTGACTGGTCAAGTATAATTGGGGAGAAAGGGGGGGGCAGAAAAACGTGCAAAAGTTCAAATCAAATGTATTGGGAATCTCCTTGGGGATGTTGTGGTGTGACGGGGTGGGATCAAGGCTGGTTTAATGACTGGGCAACATGGGAAACTGCCCCAGACCTCCAGGGGCCCCCCAAAGCTTACACTTCGCGATGCTGTCAATTGGTTAGTGTTAATCTGATTAAAGGCAAACTGTTGTGGGAATGTGCACCATTTAAACACTATGTCGAATTAAATGATTCGGGCATCATGAGGGCTCCATAGCCCCTCTGTCCATGCACAATGTACAGACTGGGTTGGCTGGGGCCCATGGTACATTTTTGTCCCGGGGCCCCCGTGGGATGAATATGCTGTTATACCAAAAATAAACTCTTGGTAGTGAAATGATCATTTAGACACTGGCACATGTTTTGCCCAAATAAACTGAGTATTTGGGGAATGGGACAAACTGGAATGAACCAGACTACCGGGGTGCAACATGCCCTCAGATTACAAGCAGACGAATGCTAATCTGTTGTCTAATCTCCCACCATCCACACACGTTAATGTGAAACACAAGGGTCTTAAAGAGATGCGTGTGTTTCATCCGCCTTCAAACCGACTTCATGTTCAACATTTCTGCTGGTTGGTGTGTTCACTTACTTTACTGTACCGTTTGAAACGGTCACTATTGTGAAAAGATGCTTGGGGGCCATTCATCTGACATGCCACAATCTGTCCCTGAAAATGTTTGGAAAGAATCTCAATGAAACCTGTTGAATTTCAACGTAGTTGTCGGTGTTTCTGCAGCTGTGGGTGAGTTTGATGTAGGTGCTCTCGGTTTAAGAGAGGGCTTCTCAGTCTCCCCCGTGAGTTTGCTGACGGTCAAAGTAAAACGTGGTAAATCTTATTCAGTTGTGTGACGTGTACTTTATACAGTTGCAGCACAACCGTGTCTGAATCTATTGATCTTGAATACCCAAATTCCCACCGCCGTCATCCGTCTCCTTCACTGTGGTCTGTAACGTGTCCCTGCTGTTTCCACTGCTGTAAATAACCTAATCAATAAAGTCACTGTTATAAGGGCAACAACAGAAGTCTTTTATACTTTGTGTCTGATGTGGTTTTTCAGGCAAATTGTTAACACTAGGGGCATCTGGGTATCGTGGTGGTCTACTCCGTTGCCTACCAACACGGGGATTGCTGGTTCGAATCCCCGTGTTACCTCCGCCTTGGTCAGGCATCCAGACACAATTGGCCGTGTCTGCGCATGGGAAGCCGGATGTGGGTATGTGTCCTAGTCACTGCACTAGCGCCTCCTCTGGTTGGTCTGGGCGCCTGTTCAGAGGGGAGAGGGAACTGGGGGCAATAGCGTGATCCTCCCATGCGCTACGTCCCCCTGGTGAAACGCCTCATTGTCAGGTAAAAAGAAGCAGCGGGTGACTCCACGTACCGGAGGGGGCATGTAGTAGTCTGCAGCCCTCCCCGGATCAGAAGAGAGGGTGGAGCAGAGACCGGGACGGCTCAAAAGAGTTGGGTAATATACCAGATACAATTGGGGAGAAAAAGGGGGGAAGAATTCATTGATTCATCTCATCTTCAGCCGCTTCTCCGGGGTCGGGTCGCAGTGGCAGCAAGCTAAGTAGGGCGCTCCAGACCTCCTTCTCCCCAGCAACACCCTCCAGCTCCTCCTGGGGGATCCCAAGGTGTTCCAAGGCCAGATTGGACATGTAGTCCCACCAACGAGTTCTGGGTCTACCCCGGGGTCTCCTCCCAGTTGGCCGTGCCCGGAACACCTCCAAAGGAAGGTGCCCAGGAGGCATCCTGATCAGATACCTGAACCACTTCCAACTGGCTCCTTTCGACACAAAGGAGCAGCGGCTCTACTCCGAGCTCCCTCCGGATGTCCGAGCTCCTCACCCTATCTCTAAGGCTGAGCCCAGACACCCTACGGAGGAAACTCATTTCAGCCGCTTGTATCCGTGATCTCACCCTTATGGTCACTACCCAAAGCTCATGACCATAGGTGAAGGTTGGAACCAAGACTGACTGGTAAATTGAGAGCTTTGCCTTCCAGCTCAGCTCCTTCTTCACCACAACGGTCCGGTACAACGTCCGCAATACTGCTGATGCTGCACCAATCCACCTGTCAATCTCCCGCTCCATCCTACCCTCACTTGTGAACAAGACCCCGAGATACTTGAACTCCTTCACTTGAGGCAACAACTCATCCCCAACCCAGAGGGAGCAAATTTAAAAAATAAATAAATTTTTAACACTCAACACCAACAAACGGGGAAAAAAGGGTGGCTGTGGTGACACAAAGTGTGTACACATAACACAAATTACATGGATTATGTTTTTGACTATCAAATATATGTTTGAATGTCAAAATAAAAACATGGCAGCCCGCTTTTGGGTGTATGTGTGCATGCAAATGTACATCAACGTCACAAACAGGAGGTTTATTCTAAACGCTTTATTACCCTAACAAATTAAATAATGTATAATACAATATTTCTGAGTCTCTGATAACAATAAAGCCCATTATTAACATATACGTACAGTATTCATGATTCATCATCAGAATGAAGTATTTCTGCAGTGTTAAAAAAGGCCCATAAGCTAGTTCAAATTCAACAGTACTCCTCGTCAATTATTCACGGCCCTCTACGAACAAAATGGGAAGTTTCCAACTTGATGGACGCCGCCGGGGTCAAAACTGCTCAGACATTTTCACAGGAAGAATTTTCCACGCCTCAATACGGGCTTACATAACAACGCTGCCGCCGCCTCGCTCAGTCTGTTTTAAAGTGGACTTGACTCGGCACTTTGGACCAGTTTTATTTCTGACTAACAGTGGGCTGATTTACTTCCTAGTTCACTACATGGCCTGCTCTCAGGACAGATAAGGTGTCAAGCTATATGCGTTTAACTTACACAGCAATGTAAACAGAACCTGAGCCTGAGAGGGGACATGAAATAAAAAAAAGAATCAGTTCTGTCAGTCAAACACAGTTAGTGTTTATACCGCTTTAAACAAGGCATCTTTTGACATTTCCAGATTGTTTTCTTCTCTCTGCAAAGTTTGCCGTGTTTAGTTCGGTCTTTCCAGGACGATAAGGCAAGGACTGGACAGTGGTGTCAGAAGACAGCAGTCACAGACATTCAGGCATTAATGACAGCTTCACGGCAGCATTTATTTGCCCAATGGAAAACTGGGCAAAGACAGTTAAATATCTTCCATTATATCTGAATGTGCACGCATTGACAAAACCTTGTCTTATTCCTCTAGAGCCGACTGTTTCTCTAGAGCTGGCTTTGCTTCTCTGGAGATGGCTTTGTCTCTCTAGAGCCGGCTTTGTCTCTAGAGCCAGCTTTGCTTCCCTAGAGGTGGTTTTGCTTCCCTAGAGCCGGCTTTGCTTCTTTTGAGACAGCTTTGTCTCTCTAGAGCTGGCCTTGTCTCTCTAGAGCTGACCTTGTTTCTCTAGAGCCGCCCTTGTTTCTCTGGAGCCGGCCTTGTTTCTCTAGAGCCGGCTTTGTTTCTCTAGAGCCGGCTCTGCTCTTGTTTGGCAGGAAACTGACAGCGGTAAGATTAAGGAAAAGCAAAGGGATAGATAGTATCTCCATACCTGCCAAGAACCCATACTGGAGGGGGAATACATGTGTGGTAAAAATTACACGCTATCTGGTGATTCTTTAAAAAAAGAAAAGAAAAAAAGGGCAAAACACACAAGCTGATGTGTGTCATGCACACTTGCAGTTCTGGGCATCTGTGATCACACCGTTTTCTGTCCTTGGAACAACCTCATAGTTTTTCTTTGCCCTACAGCGGATATAAAACTGTCTTAAAGCCTAGCATCATAAAAATCATCAAACGTCATTGCCATCATCACCTTCAGTATTTTCTTCATCTTCCTCATTGCTGAATTAGTGTGCTTATCATCCATGTCTCCAGCTTTCAGACTTTTAAGATGACACCTATTCACCATCAGATCTCCACCCATCTGAGGAGCAAAGATATATGGATGGTTTGAATGAGGACAAAATGCTGACATGACAAATCTGTTCCATGACAAGGAAATGAGGAAATCTTATAAAGTGGAAGCAGAAGATCTGTGGTGACGTTTTGCCGTTCAGCTGAAAGCCATTAAGTTAGTTACCTTCCATCTGAAACTAATGGAGAAAGACTGATGTCTTCTGTTGAGTGTGGTTTTTTGTGTGGCTACTGAGCCAGTGTATCTTTGCATGTGATTGCAAAAGAGCATCCTACCTTATGTCTTAATGGCCAGTGGGAAACTGTCCATGTGTGTTGATGGACTGTTGCAATTTCTCTTCTTTGGCCCTTCTGCTGTGGCAAAGCTGTGGAAGGACAAACATGAAATTGGCAACGGACGTTTTTTTGCAATAATATGATGTAACTTTGGTAATAATCTCCCCCTCTTGCATGACAGTGAGTTCAGTTTTCAACAGGAACATTTCAGTACATCTTACACAACCGCAAAAACAATTAGAAGCCTTTCCCTGCCAACTTCACCAACACACTACATCCATCTTTTACTAAAAGCATTTCCATGAAGTCCTTATGTAAAGAGTGTAAACTGGATTCTATATCCCTCTTACCGTTCTCTTCTCCATGAAGCTGGCCAGGAAGTCGTCGATCTCGCTGCGTCCCTCCAGAAAGTTCTCCGCCGTCTCCTCAGACTCCTCCTCTGCTTGATGGGCAGCCACTTTCAAGCGAGCCTGCAGCGCACTCAGACTGCAGCTCTTTAGGAGGACGGGAGGAGAGACCGGGTGGAGAGAATGACAAGGGAGATACAGAGGGACAAGAGAGAGAGGGAGTGAGGTTCAGCGGGTGTTTTGGTTCTGTTTGCGAGTGCTTGTGCAGATCTGTAATAGAACACCTCATCTGTATAATCTATAAAGATTTACACAGTACTTCACCAATCAAATGAAGACAAAATGACAACATTAAACAAGAAGGGATTACAAGATAAAGGAGAAGAGGATAAGACAAAACACAGAGGATAGACAAAACAACATCATAGTAAAAACAAATAGGGCGTCCGGGTAGCGTAGCGGTCTATTCCGTTGCCTACCAACACAAGAATCGCTGGTTTGAATCCCCGTGCTACCTCCGGCTTGGTCAGGCATCCCTACAGACACAATTGGCCGTGTCTGTGGGTGGGAAGCCAGATGTGGGTATATATCTCGGTCACTGCACTAGCGCCTCCTCTGGTCAGTCAGGGGGCCTGTTCGGGAGGGAGGGGGAACTGGGGGGAATAGCGTGATCCTCCCACACACTATGTTCCCCTGGTGAAACTCCTCACTGTCAGGTGAAAAGAAGCGACTGGTGACTCCACATGTATGGGAGGAGGGAGACGTGGTAGTCTGCAGCCCTCCCCGGATCAGCAGAGGGGGTGGAGCCGAGATGACTCGCAAGAGTGGGGTAATTGGCCAAGTACATTTGAGGAGAAAAAGGGGGGGATTTCCCCCCCCCAAAAAAACCAAACAAATAAATCAGAAATTGAGCTGGTGCCAATTTGGTACCGCTTCCTGACTGATCAGGAGAGATACACCAATAAGCTCCTGGACAAGGGGAGCCTTATGGAGGTGCATGCTCTCTAATGCCGGGATCAGACTACACGATTTCAGCCTGATTTTAAGACAATTTTGTCGTTGCCGACAAATTTCCAGTGTCGGGCTAATATGTCAAAATTTTTTGCATTTTCCTGCCTCGTCAGAAATCTCCTACGACATGTTCCTTGACAATGACCAGCAGGATGATAGAGTGCTCTCCGAGGAAAGGTTCGCTGAGCAGTGGCAACAATACCCCTGCAGGCCTTTTTGAGGTCTCTTCGAGGGAGTACCTTGACAGAGTCAAAAAAAAGATGGGCTAAATGTTGGCGAGAAATTGCAGAGACACTTCAGCAACCCAGAGAGTAGCTGCTTAAGCTATGCTAGGTTATCACTTCCCAAGTAGCACTAGCCGCAACAGAGTCCACAATCGTTTCTTTATTTTTCATTTCGGAACATGAGACCATCACACACAGCATTTCTGTACCCACGATTGACAATTTATTGACCCTCCTCCCCGACGACCTATGAACTTGCGCAAGATCGTGAAAGACAGCATACAATGATTGGTCAGGGTCATATTTGTAGTGTTGCAAGTCTCCCAGCCAAGACACAGCAAGAATGTATGGCACCATGATTGCCTAATCTGATATGGTGACCACCATGAAAGACAAAATATCATGCAGTCTCCTACCAACACAGGGATCTCCGGTTCAAATCCCTGAGTTACCTCCGGCTCGGTCGGGCGTCCTTACAGACACAATTGGCCGTGTCTGTGGGTGGGAAGCCGGATATAGGTGTGTGTCCTGGTCGCTGCACTAGCGCCTCCTCTGGTCGGTTGGGGCACCTGTTCAGGGGGGAGGGGGAACTGGGGGGAATAGCGTGCTCCTCCCACGCACTACGTCTCCCTGGTGAAACTCCTCACTGTCAGGTGAAAAGAAGCGGCTGGTGACTCTACATGTATCGGAGGAGGCATGTGGTAGACTGCAGCCCTCCCCGGATCGGCAGAGGGGGTGAGGCAGCAACCACGACAGCTCGGAGGAGTGGGGTAATTGGCCGGGTACAATTGGGGAGAAAAAAATCCACAAAAAAAAATGCTGCATAGGCGATTTCCTAATGCAATAAGGTCCCTGACAATGACACTGCGCCTGACTCGTGGGACAAAATAAAATGCCATTAAACTTCAGTGGTCCACTTTAATACAACTGACAACAACTCTGCAAAAACACATTCATTTCACAACCTGCTGGGTGCGAAGAATCTAACAAACATCTCCAACCACAGTACGGCATAAACCTGAAGTAGCGCCTGAGCTTCTGCCTCTCAGCCCGTGCTGCCCCGTGAAGGAGACGAGACCGACTTGTCCTCCGTTTGTCAAGGTTAACATGCATTAGACGAAAGAAGTCCAATTAGTTATTATTGTTTAGAATGTAATTATGAAGCTAATGAGATTGCAAGGCAATGTTTCCCCAGTGTCTGTACTTCACTAAACCCTCTTGATATTCACAGACAACAGCAGCGAGGCTGCGTTTGGCTCACATGATGTTTTTCCGCCTTTTTGATTAGTTTTATTGTGTTACTGACTTCTTACATTGGATTTCTAGATTTCCTTCCTAATGCACAATTACGGCCTAAATTAGAAGAGTACTGTTAATGCTTTTTATGTGTTTCCCTCAACCAAAATTAAGGAGAGCAGTATCCATAAGTACTGGAATAGAAAAGCAGTATCAAAAGTAATGTCTGTACTGATAAAATCCAAACGAGACCCAAACCTGGAGAAAGGCTATCTTCCATGCTGACAGGTGTAAAAAGGCAGCAGGAAAGTTGACTGTGAAAGTGTGTTTTTCTGAAAAGGTAGATGGTAGGGGTGGGACAAAATATCGATACGGGAATATATTCTACTACTTCCTCTTGCAATACGTTATCGATACACTGGCGCCAAACATCGATATTTCTTATTAAAATATGCAGGCGCTCTCAATGGACTCCCCCACCAATTTGACTTACAAATCACTACTTCGTGACTCCTCATGGTGGCGCTTATCAAATGAATGAGGTAAACTTGTGGTGAAGAAGAAGAAACTCACAGGGGGGAAATGGCAGACAGCGTGGACAACGGGAGAAGGCAAATCAGAGGCACCGCCATCTTTCAAGTTGAAAGTCTGGGTCCACTGTGGCTTTTACAATACTGATGGGACAAACAAACTCGATAGAGACTACGCGGTATGCAACAACTGTCTCGTGAAGGTTAAGCACACAGGCAACACCACCAACATAACAGCCACCTTGTTCGTCATCATCCTGACCTCGTCGTGGAGACAACGGCTAACGTGACCACAACTGGAAGTCAACCTACAATAAATACGATGTTTTAAGCAAAGCGTCCCTTTACATCCCCGAGGGCCACCAGTATTACCAAGTCTACCAGTATTACCACGTCTACCAGTATTACCACTTCTACCAGTATTACCAAGTCTACCAGTATTACCAAGTCTACCGGTACTACCAAGTCTATCGGTATTACCATGTCTACCAGTATTACCAAGTCTATCAGTATTACCATGTCTACCAGTATTACCAAGTCTACCAGTATTACCAAGTCTACCAGTATTACCACAGCTACCAGTATTACCACGTCTACCGGTATTACCAAATCTACCAGTACTACCAAGTCTACCAGTATTACCACATCTACCAGTATTACCAAGTCTACCGGTACTACCAAGTCTATCAGTATTACCATGTCTACCAGTACTACCAAGTCTACCAGTATTACCAAGTCTACCAGTATTACCACGGCTACCAGTATTACCACGTCTACCGGTATTACCAAATCTACCAGTACTAACAAGTCTTCCAGTATTACCACATCTACCAGTACTACCAATCTACCATTATTACCAAGTCTACCAGTATTACCATGTCTACCGGTACTACCAAGTCTACCGGTATTACCACGTTTACCAGTACTACCAAGTCTACCAGTACTACCAAGTCTACCAGTATTACCAAGTCTATCGCTGGGGTTACTTGCAAGGACCTTCGCCCAGTGTCGTAGACAATGAAGGTTTACGCTGAATGCTTCAAACACTGGAACCAAGATGACGTACCGAGTCGAAAATATTTCCCTGAAAAAGCTATTCCAGAAGTCCGGGTAGCGTAGCGGTCTATTCCACTGCCTATCAACACGGGGATCACCAGTTCAAATCCCCATGTTACCTCCAGCTTGGTCGGGTGTCCCTACAGACACAATTGGCCGTGTCTGTAGGTGGGAAGCCGGATGTGGGTATGTGTCCTGATTGCTGCACTAGCGCCTCCTCTGGTCGGTTGGGGCACCTGTTCGAGGGGTGGAGGGGGAACTGGGGGGGAATAGCATTATCCTCCCACGCGCTACGTCCCCCTGGTGAAACTCCTCACTGTCAGGTGAAAAGAAGCGGCTGGTGACTCCACATGTATGGGAGGAGGCATGTGGTAGTCTGCAGCCCTCCCCGGATCAGCAGAGGGGGTGGAGCAGAGACCAGGACGACTCGGAAGAGTGGAGTAATTGGCCAATACAGTTGGGGAGAAAAAGGGCGGGGGGAAGCTATTCCACAGTTGTATGCAATGATGAGAGCAAAGCTGAGTATTTTTATGTTTGTTTATTTGTTATGTGTATATATTTATCACTTTTTGCATAATGTATTTGTTGCTTTTTTTCTGTTAAGTTAATTCATGCAGATTGAAAATATTTTAGTGAAGCACAGTTGTATCCTTCCTTCAAACATTTAACCCCAGAACTGTTCTGCTAGCTGGCAGTCAGGCCTTTTACCGGTTTATGACTATTTTACACTGGAATGATGGCACGCGTAGACACGGACAAGTTGCAGTCAGTGTGTGTGTGTGTGTGTGTGTGTGTGTGTGTGTGTGTGTGTGTGAGTGTGTTAAAGAGGCACTAAGCTAAGTCTCTGCACTTTGTTAAACATTGTGTCATTTCAGTTGTCAAATTCTGTGAAACTGAGACCACAGTGCAGCGAAGACATAATTCCTGAGTGTCTTTTCTTCTTCAGCTACTCCGGTATCGTAATGTAACATGATGTATCGTGATGTATCGCAATGTAACATGATGTATCGTGATGTAACATGATGTATCGTGATGTATCGTAATGTAACATGATGTATCGTGATGTAACATGATGTATCGTGATGTAACGTGATGTATCTTGATGTAACAATGTATCGTGATGTAACGTGATGTATCGTGATGTAACATGATGTATCGCGATGTAACGATGTATCGTGATGACTGTCCTGCAGCGTATCGCATATCGCAGAATCGATGTGTCATGACTAGTGTTCGAAATTCCCCACGGCATCTATGGCAGTTGCCGTGGAAGCCCTCCCGTTTAGCATTAATGCCCTTGTAAAAAGCACTAGTTGTAAAGGCAACATTGCTGCTGTGCCCTTCGTAGCCGTTTTTTCCCTCATTGTAACCGGTTTCAAGCCAAGTTTCTGCTGTCTGTGTCCGTGCGAAAGTGACCCCACGTTCCTCCCATTTCAGTTATGTCACTCACAACCCCTGACCCTGTGTGCTCATTTACCATTGCCCAGCATCACTGCTGGGTTGGCGAGCGGCGGTGTAGGGTGTAACGCATGGTCTAACATTACGTTAGCTAGCTAGCTAAGCAGCTCTAACAGGTGAGTTTGAAGATAAGTTACATGCATAATTTTACCATATTCCCATCGATCATAACATGTGACTATATTAGGTCTATATTCTGGTACTTAAGCCTATATTCCGAATAAACTGATTACATGCTCTGAATAAACTCAGCCTCCGCAAATATTCCTGTATAACGTTACCTCCCCCGAATTTGTTTTCCCGCTGTAATTCCCTTGCCTTAATGCTTTTGTTATGTCTCCAACTGCTATATGCTGCTAGCTAGCTAACCAAACTAGCAATTTAGGCATGTGCATTCAGATGTTAGTGTGTGTGAGGTGGTGCGGGTTTGGTATAATCCTTTACTGACAAATATTTCACGTTTGTATATGTGGAATTTATTACAACTTTAGTTATAAAACCTTTTCAAGTAACCTCTGAAATCAATCTTGTAATATTTTCTCGTGGTATTTATTTGCGCAATGGGGTTGTGGGCTTGGATTTCTCAGTTGCCTTTGGTGCCCTGGCTATTTGCCTTAGTGCCCTGGTAAAATTAGGCGTCATCCAAGGCAAAGTTGCCTTGCCCTAAAAACAACTAATTTCGAACCCTGGTCGTGACACTATGGTTATCGTAGGCGGCGTCTCGTGATGGTATGGTATCGTGAGTTACTCTGTGATCCTCCCCCCTAGCAGACGGCAGCCTCTTACCTCACTCAGCTCATGCTGTCTCTGCGTCTTTGTCTCAAAGGCGCACTTCATCTGCGTCAGGTGCTCACACTGCCGACAAAGACGTGAATACAAGATAGAACATCATCACCTGTTTCCCACGCAAATTTTCAAGTTTAAAGGAAATAGAAATATATTTAATAAATTTTTATTGTTTTCTGGAAGTGGAAAAGCTGACATGTTAATAAAGAGATAAAGCGATTAAAAAGTAATGGAAACTGAGTTTTCAAATTCCTCTACTGACAAAAAAATCTCATCAGCCCTTCAGTTTCCTCTGAGAATGTTCTGAATGATGAAGATTGTAATGAGAAGAACACCCGATTCACATTCTCGTCTTTTCAAACATTCGCTCAACAGTCTGAGAAACGTGGCTAATGGCATCACTGGAGGCTTCAGCTTGTGTGTGTGTGAGTGAAAGGTGCAATAGCTGACCTTGTAGAGCATCTCCTGTCTTTTCCCCTCCAGCCGCGGCTCCATCTGAAGATTCCTGTCTGAGGAGCACAGAAAAGACACGTAAGCCCAGACAAAACTGAATGCTGCCCAAGCTTTCTGTTTCAGTGTGAATTCAAGGGGTTGGGGAAAGTGTGTGCATCTTTGTGTGTGTGTGTGTGTGTGGGTGGGGGGGCTCACTGGCCAAGTCCACTATGCTGGTAACAAGGTCTTCTTTGTCGCTGGTGACCTGCTTGAGCTGCGGCAGGCTCACAAAGAACTCCAGCAACAAATCCTCCTGTTCTGACATGTCCTTCAGCTGGGAGACGCTGAGGTGAGGGAGAGGAAGACACATCAGACAGATGGAGGGGAAAAGAGGGTGACAGAAAAACAGAGAAAGAAAAGCACGTCAAGAGGAAGCAATATCATTCATAGATTTTGTATTATGTCACTTGGTACAAACTTGATAGCAACAATAGTAAAACAGTGCAAGCCGAGCTTCGAAACACCATAAAAATATACGCAGAACTAATCAGACATCAGAAACACTTTGTTTGTCGTTTCATTTCATGTGCCGTTTCCGCCAGCCCACAGCAGAACAACACAAAGACATAAACACATCCAAAACTACAAGAACACACATATCCAAACTGACACATGTATCCAAACTAACACACATATCCAACTAAACAAAAATCACTGTCCAAGGGAACAAACGCCAGCCAGGATGACTGTCAGAATCGCCGGTCTGCATGGGCTAGCAGTTAACTTAACCCGCCCTGTTTCCGCGTCCTGTCAGACCGCCCTTGGCGTTTCCTCCTCGGGCACGGCTCCAGGTAGGGGCCGTGGTCCCCGGGCCCACCAGATGAAGCAGACCAAGCTCTCCCAGCCAGACACCCTCGCCACCCCTCCCCGCACTCCTCACGACGACACCAAAAACACCACAGTCAGCGCCAGGTGAGGCCGTCGCTAGACCGCCCTCGGTGTTATCAGAACTGCAGGTCTGCATGGGCTAGCAGTTAGCTTAGCCTGCCCCGCTCTCCCAGCCACCAAACGAAGACAAAACTTAAGACGCAGACGTGGACAAAGACACTGCATGGACGGTACTGGGTGAGGCCGCCACAAACATGAATTCGCACCGCCATCATATACTTAATGATAAAACCGTTTATAAAAACAGTTTATTAAGCAATAAAACAAAACAGTCCACCACCAACACACATAAAATGCACATTAAACAAAAAAGAAATAAAGTCATGACTCATATTGTTCATCTAACCTCATTCATTAAGACAAACACGTCTATGTAATCAGTCTGGGGAGGCCTTGTGTAATAGTGTGTTTTGCTCCTTGTTTGCTTTGGCGCTGTAAATGTGTACTGCTGCAACACTGTGCAGCTTCACCACAGGGATTAAAAAAATGTGTACAGCATCATGAAACGGTTCTCCTTAAGCCACACTACTGAAGCTTTGTTGAAGAAATGTAACACTGAATACTGTGTGAAAGCAGGTACCCTGGACTCTACCTCATTTCAGAGAGTTCAGGGAAGAATTCGGGGATCTCAGGCATCTTGTACATGTGGCCGTTCAGTCCAACCTACGTGCAGGGTGACAAACAGACAATGTTAACACTAAGGATTCCTAACAATATGTTCCTTCCTGGTGCAATGTACAATACGTGTTTAGACTGGACCGAATAAGGGCTCGATCAGCTTGGACGCACTCCATACACAAGCACGAAGTGTGCCACGTGCCTCGATTTTGCCAGCTGTGACAGAGGCACTTTAAAAACTCCACTACTGTCAGTTAATTGGCTGGTGTAGTTAAAAATATTAGCTGACTTATTCCACCACAAAATTCGGTGTGTTATTTTTTCATTACCTGAATAAGCAGCCAGAGAGCCCTTGCTTTTGCTCCTCTGTAAAGTGAGAGTCGAGAAACAAAAAAAAAAAGAAAAAGAAAAAAGATCCATCTGGGTCCATTTTTGCTTACAAACGTTATCAATGGAGCCAAACAAAAAAATCAAGACCCGCCTCTTTTCGTCCAACAATACAAGAGAATAGAATGAAAGTGACGCAGAGCATTTTTCTGTTCAAAGCACAACAAAGTAGAATCATTTTCAACTCAGAATGTATTAGACACTGCCTCAAAAACAGCAAAAAGCCTGTGTGTATGTTAAATGAATTGTAAAATGCCTGTGTCCATGGTATTAATCAACATCGTACCTGCGAGTCTCCAGTAGGTACAGCTAGTGGCAGGTCAGTTATCAGTCCATATGGGGCTGGAGCTCTAGGTGGCCCATGCGTGGTGTCTCCCCCCTGATGATGCATGGGAGCTGGGGCTGGGCCTGGGGCTGGGCTGGGCCCCGGGGGGCGAGGACTGTAGTGATAGCTTTGGGGAGGGTACGGAGCCATGCCTGACGGCTTGTACAAATTGCTAGGGTAGTAAAGAGAAGAGGAGATATGACACAGAACAAGATCGCCAAGATTACAAAGAGCATAAAATCAAATTAAACAGAAATATTTAAAAATATAAATGAAATAAAATGTCTCCTCATTTCAAATTTAGTTGAGTGTTGAGCAGCCATTTTCAATCCAAGCAGAAGATGAGCATTGGGCCTATTCAACTGATTATAGCACCTTTTACAGCACATGAATTGAGAGAACAGACACTCAAAAAATGCTACATGATGATCTAATGTGAAAGTATGTGACCTTAAACGGGAGGTGATTTGGCATGGTCACATCACATGAATCACTGTTCCAGTAGACATCTTGTTAAATGTTCCAACCTTCTGTGTAACACTAACCTCCAGCAATTCAAGATGGTACTTATCTCAAATCTATACGACTCAAGGGTACTCACTATGGAAAGCCAGTGGAGCCACCAGACATCAGGACAGGCGGACTCTTCCAGAACTCATCCAGTAGACTCTGAATGACTTTGCCTAGGTCTGAGTGCATTCCAAACTACAACACGCCGGGAGACAGCACAAGGGCAAATGAAAAGATGAGGAAGAAAAGAGAAAACAAAAAAGTTAAATTAGAAAAATGAGAGGAATGAGGGGGAAAAAAAGCATCTTTTGATTTGATTTGCTGATAAGATGCTAAACCACCTTACCATGAGCAGTCTGCTCCAACTAACTAAGGTAAACTTTACTATCCCACTAAAGTCGACTAACTAACTAATGCCCCTTTTCCACTGCATGGTATCGGCTCAACTCGACTCAACTTGCTTCTGTGTCGTTTTCCATTACCACGACCAGTCAGAGGTCTGCACTGATTTTGGTACCTGCTCCAGTTTTTTTGGAACCTCAACAAAGGTGGTACCAGAAAAGTGGAAACAGTTACCAAACTGTCGGTACTTTCCAGTAATGGAAAACAAAAAAGGGCAAGTTGAGTTGAGTTGAGTTGAGCCGGTGCCATGTAGTGGAAAAGGGGCATAAGTAAACTACTACCTAGCAAACCAGTCCCACACACAGTCAAATAACCAACTACTTACATTGGTGATGAGGGGGCTAGTGACCATGGTGCCATTGTTGCTGTCAACTAGATGGTGACCAACAGGAGGGTAAACACTGACTACTGGCTTTTCCTGCGGGAACTGAGGAGGAAGCAGGCTAGAAGAGAAAGCGAGAGGGAGGTAGAGAAGGAGACAAGCAGAGAAGGTTTTCAGGTTTACCAGTAGGTCAATCAAGCTGAAGGCTCTCTTGCTTTGTCCATAGTGTACAATTATTAAGTGTATATGTGTGTGTGTTTTCATAGTTATCTTGTACCCCATATAAACTTGTGGTGCACATGGACAGTGAACCCAGCTCAGAGCCTAGTCTCATGTTTCACTACAAAGATGCAAAGAGATCTGAGGTCATAAACTCACACATTAACACTAATGGTGGAGTTGTTGACTGTGAACGGTATCCTGTACTCCACATCCCTCTGGATCTCTGCAAGGCTAGAAGCAGAAAGACAAAGACATGGGAATATCATAATCCACAACCACTCAGGACCCACACACAGCTAAAGAAATTGTGCCTGTAGAAATTATTCTGTACAGAAACCAAACCAGAGAGTTGGAATGACTGTCTGATCTGACCAAATTATTAAGAAATTGCGAGACCAGAACTTTGTTGAAAATAAATAAATAAACGGAGTTCCTCAAATTAAGAGTACGACTCTCTAGACGTGATTGAAAAAAAAAATCCAACATGGAGTGGCAGGTAAAGTCTGATAAATGAAGTGGTGATATCCACATTTTCCACTTATTATGGCAAAACATGATAAAGCCACGAGGCAATCATTTCAAAATAATATTTAAAATTTGTAAGGCGTGCATTTGCAGGTGAAGTGGGAGGATATACAGCGGCTGAGAAAGAACGCAATGATTTTCAAATATATTTCTCAAAATAAATTCCACCAACTGCTAGGCCTAAACTTTACAAGCTATAAGAAATATCATCGCAGGTAAGATTTTTAGATAATATTACCGTTTCATTGTTGGGATATCATATATAAATACTGGCTTATTGCAACAACCCTGATATAGTTTATTTTACCAGTTGTTTAAATGATTTCCTGTAATTCACTGGTAGTCACCCACTTTATCTTTGGAAAGTTTTTCAGTTTCATTTTCTTCAGCATTTTATTGCTCATTTTATCAATAGTGCTAGTGTGTCTGTCTTCCACAAACTATTAAGAATATGCCAAACGGTTCACCCTCTTCCCAGTCAACTGCAGATATAGACAGACAGACAGACAAACAGACAGACAGATATTTTCTTGTCCTACGAGAGGATATTTGTTTTCATATTTTGCACAGAACCCCACATATAGTAAATATACAAGTCTTGCAGAGCTTTGATAAACTGATTTTAGATAAGCTTTCCATCCATCCTCCCCAATCTCCACTTCTTCCCAGTGCTACCACAAAATAGTAACACAAATGACAGTAGACTGTACAATCCTCAGTCTCTTACACTCATTGGCAACTTTCACAATGAGTGAGAGACTGCCAGCGAACTCCATCTGACTGACAGGAGTATATTCTCATATAGGGGGTATTTCATTAATGAATGCAGATGAGAGAAGATTCGTCGCTGAAGGATAAGGCTCCTTCACTAAACACATTAAGACTTTAATCTGAGCTGCGAGTGAAACATTAAGCTCCTCTCAGCATGACAAATGAAGGACTGGTCCCACTCCGTACCAGCAAGCCACAACACGAGAGTCACCAACCCAAAAATACTACATGCTAACGTTAACGGTCCTGAGTAGGTGAATGACGCTGCTGGCAAACCGGTATTTAATTCTCATTTCACTTGTTGCCCGTAACCAATATGCCACTACCATGAGGGTTGTTGGTTTGTCCGTTTGTCTGTGCTGTGGTTGTGTGCTGCCTGCGGTACTGCAGTATAGATAGGGTGTTATGTGCACCATGCTTGTTGATATATTTTGTTCTTATTTCTATTTCTTAGTTTATCTTTTATTTCTATTTGTTTCTATTTTCTTGTTATCTTGTAAGTTTTTTCTTACAAGCGACTGTAAGAGAACCCAACTTCCCCTCGGGGGATGAATAAAGTGTTCTGGGTCTGGTTCCGATCTGATGAAGTAATTTAACGTCAGTTCCTCCAGTCGGTTTTAATTTGCCCATTTTTACTGCGGAATCAAGTTTCACAGACAAGGCGAGACTACTAGATGGCTGGTTAACGCCACACAAAAGGCGAGCTGTGTGCTTTAGTCAGCGCTGCCTGCCTGGTGATGGGCGCCAGCCACATAGCCGAGGAACACGCCATGAGTGGGGGGCCGAGTCCAGGCAGGGGGCAAACACCCAGCGCTGTTTACATCCGGAGCAACCGCTTTACGACAGCTAACGACACAAACCAGTCAAAACAGCCGGCATGACGAGTCAGTCGTAATAAATCCATCACTAAAACCCAAAATCAGCCCAAAATCAGCCAGCACAAGTCAACATTAACTACATATCAGTCATAGTCAGTAGTCACTATTCATAAAGTGGATCCAAGAGAACACCAATGGATGTTTATTAAGTCAGGATTCATGAAACTTAAAGGTTTAGTTGAGTTACAGACAGTGTCAGCTATGGACAGGGTAAAGAGCAGAGTATTACCAGAAGATTACAAAAGTTATTTGTTTTTAGTTCACAGGACGAGGACCACAGAAGGACATTTCATTCTAAACGTCAGTACGCACGTACTGCTTTAAAGCAGATGTGTATCTCAGTATGTGGCGTCAAGCTGTGGAAGTCTTTAGAGGAGGATCTAAAGGGCGGTGCAAATATCTTTCACTTCAAGAAAATGTGTAAGGAAAGAATAATTAGACAGTATGGAGTCGTCAGGTAACGGGGTTTCAGTTGGTGGGGAATTGCCGTGTGTGGCTTTTTGATTCTTTTCATGTCCCATGTTGCTGTACGTGTTAGTTGTTGAGTAACTGACTGACAGACCATCTAGTGTGTAGTGTATTTATGTGTGAGTAGGGGGCAGTGAGTTGTGTATTTATGTGTGAGTAGGGGGCAGTGTGTTGTGTATTTATGTGTGAGTAAAGGGCAGTGAGTTGTGTATTTCTGTGCGAGTAAGGGGGCAGTGAGTTGTGTATTTATGTGTGAGTAGGGGGCAGTGAGTTGTGTATTTATGTGTGAGTAGGGGGCAGTGAGTTGTGTATTTCTGTGTGAGTAGGGGGCAGTGAGTTGTGTATTTATGTGTGAGTAAGGGGGGCAGTGAGTTGTGTATTTATGTGTAAGTAGGGGGCAGTGAGTTGTGTAGTTATGTGTGAGTAGGGGGCAGTGAGTTGTGTATTTATGTGAGTAAGGGGCAGTGAGTGGTGTATTTATGTGTGAGTAGGGGGCAGTGAGTTGTGTATTTGTGTGTGAGTAAGGGGCAGTGAGTTGTGTATTTATGTGTGAGTAGGGGGCAGTGAGTTGTGTATTTGTGTGTGAGTAGGGGGCAGTGAGTTGTGTATTTGTGTGTGAGTAGGGGGCAGTGAGTTGTGTATTTGTGTGTGAGTAAGGGGCAGTGAGTTGTGTATTTATGTGTGAGTAGGGGGCAGTGAGTTGTGTATTTATGTGTGAGTAAGGGGGGCAGTGAGTTGTGTATTTATGTGTAAGTAGGGGGCAGTGAGTTGTGTAGTTATGTGTGAGTAGGGGGCAGTGAGTTGTGTATTTATGTGTGAGTAGGGGGCAGTGAGTTGTGTATTTATGTGTAAGGGGCAGTGAGTTGTGTATTTATGTGTGAGTAGGGGGCAGTGAGTTGTGTATTTATGTGTGAGTAAGGGGCAGTGAGTTGTGTATTTATGTGTGAGTAGGGGGCAGTGAGTTGTGTATTTATGTGTGAGTAGGGGGCAGTGAGTTGTGTATTTATGTGTGAGTAGGGGGTAGTGAGTTGTGTATTTATGTGTGAGTAGGGAGCAGTGAGTTGTGTATTTATGTGTGAGTAAGGGGCAGTGAGTTGTGTATTTATGTGTGAGTAGGGGGCAGTGAGTTGTGTATTTCTGTGTGAGTAGGGGGCAGTGAGTTGTGTATTTATGTGTGAGTAGGGGGCAGAACAGGGGTCCCTCTCCCTGCTGCTTCTCTACCACGGAACGTGTAACCGGGGTGTGTTGGTGGCGAGCTGCTTGTTCCTCTCTGGAGCTGTGCGTCACCATGAGCACAGTAACTCATCATGAACATGAACATGAAATAACCAGTCAGTCAGCAGCAAACACAAACCAGCCTGAACAGCTAACAGGTCAACAAAGAGCCGCCATAACAAATCAGCCAGTAAACACGTAAGACAACAAGGCGGTTAATAACAACCGGCGCGTCTGCAAGCAGCGGTGTGGGTTACCTGGCGTGAGCCGCCTTGAGGGACTCGATCTGCCGCTGTCTCTGCTGCTGTAGGCTGTTGACGGGTGGGAGCGGTCCGGAGCTTTTGGACGACAGGGGGAAGAGCCAGTTCATCCTCTCTTGGCGAGACCACGTCCGGAGATGAGCGACGGGGTAAAAACGGCCTCACACCTACGAGGGGAAGACGGACACATACGCGGCTACGCGCCTAGCTAGCGCACAGCTTAAACCTGGCGTCGGGCTAACCGCCTTAGCAGCTGTTGTTAGCTAACGCTAGCTAGCTGTTAGCTGACGCTAGCTAGCTGACTGACTAGGTTTTCTCAACCGCCGTAACGAGTTTGTAATCCTACGTGACTGAATAAGATGGCATAGCCCCGGCCGACGGAGGAAACGGGGATTTTATTTGTGTCCTTAGGAATTAATGCGCCTTTCTTTTATTGTTGTCACAAGTAGCGTGAGAAGCGAGACGACTTGCCGTGTAGGGACACGGTTTAATCAACTTATTACGTACTTCTTCTTCTTCTTCTTCTTCTTCGCGTCTAATTCTCTTCTTCTTGGTGTATATTGGCGGTTGGCAAACAACGAATCGGCGCATTACCGCCACCAGCTGGTATGGAGTGTGGATATGAATTTCTGTTATTTAAAAACAAAAAACCTCAGCTCGTCTTAATTAAATTTGTTACTCTAAGAAACTTAAACAAGACTTTATAACGCTCGGTTGACTTCTTCGGTAGAATATCTACTAAATCAAATGGTGTTTTTTTATTTTTCTGAGATTTTGAGTCAGTCTTTCTGCCTCATATTTCTGACAACATTTCATAACATCCTCTAATATTTCTTCGTGCACACAGTAGTCACTGCGTTTGCCTGTACTGAAAAGTGTACCGTTTAGTCCAGTGTGTCCAAATCTGGGTCTTGACATGACTGTCTCATCTCTGCTGTTCCCTCCTGCACACCTCATTTCTCCCACCTTCCTCTGAACTCTGTAAAACCATCACCCTTTCCTCTCTTCCTCCCATTTATTTTGCCACCTCTCCTTCAGTCTGTGCTTAATAGTGCTCTTTATTTCTGTCTAGCTTAAAGTAACTACCAAGTCAATGTGATTGTGCTTTGTAGCCTTCTTTGCAACCTTATCTACTATTCATTTCCCTCAAGGCCAATGTGTGCCGGTACCCATAAAAATCATACTGCAAGACCCATCATCTGAATTCTATATCATGTTTGTTGTACCTCCATTAAAATGCCTGGTCTGCTGTCTGAATGGCTGTATTGTAAACTGGCTAGCGATGAACTGGAGTCTCAACAAATAATTCTGATTCTGATTCTGATTCTGAATCGCTCTCAATGGTCTTGTTTCTGATTCTTGTATATTAATGGCAGTAGGCATCCAGATGTGAGGTGCACTACCACCGCCTGCTGTTGTGGAACACGGATCACAAAACCAAGCTAATTTGTCATGTTCATGATTAGTTATTGTGCTCGTGGTGACGCACAGCTCCAGAGAGAAACAGGCAACTCATGAACAAACACACCTCGGTTTACACATTCCGTGATAGAGAAGCAGCAGGGAGAAGAAACCCTTGTTCTGCCCCCTGCCCCTTACTCACACATAAACACACAACACACTGCCCCTTACTCACACATAAACACACTACACACTAGATGGTCTGTCAGCCAGTCACTCAACAACTAACACGTACAGCTACATGAGAAATGAAAAGAACCAAAAAGCCACACACGGTAATTTCCCATCAACTGAAACCCCGTTACCTGACGACTCCATACTGTCTAATTATTCTTTCCTTACACGTTTTCTTGAAGTGAAGGATGTTTGGATCTTAAGCTTCATACCGATTTGTCTTCTTTTGTACTTTCATACTCTGTGCAGAGCATGAAGATTCATTAAAGTCGGTGCAGCCTGCTCGGACTGGCTCGCAGCACCCCAGAACGTTCTTCATCAGGACACAGACCAGGACACAGACCAGCACACAGACCAGGACACAGACCAGGACACAGACCAGCACACAGACCAGGACACAGACCAGGATACAGACCAGCACACAGACCAGCACACAGACCAGGACACAGAGCAGCACGCAGACCAGCACACAGACCAGGACACAGACCAGCACACAGACCAGGACACAGACCAGCACACAGACCAGGACACAGACCAGCACACAGACCAGCACACAGACCAGCACACAGACCAGCACGCAGACCAGGACGCAGACCAGCGCACAGACCAGCACACAGACCAGCACACAGACTAGACACTAAACTGTGATGAAGACAACTTCCAGACCTGGAAACTGGTGTGGCATGGCCATGCCAACCTCCAGCAGAGTGCACACAACACAAAGGGCAGACACACCTGAACGTCCTGCACACCAGGGGCCCAAACCTGAACGTCATACTGTAGTTTTTTCTTTTTCTCTTTTCTTTTTCCCGCTTTATAGAAACATGTAGAAATCGTGCTAAACACGAGTTAAAGAGTAAGGGCGCCGACACACAGAGAGAAAACACACAAATAATGTCGCCTAAACATCTCGTCTGCCTTTAAAACCGAGGATTTAGTTTCTTTCCTTCCTCTCCTGAACATTTAAAATAACAAAGTACAATAAAGACACAGGCAGCAACACGACACAAACGGACGTAACAGCGTAACAACCCAGGTAAGAACTGGTCCGTGTCGGAAAGGGTGTAGGATGAAGTAAAGGCCGTTTCTGGTCCAACCCCCTCTTTATACACTACCCTGGTCTACACAAATATAGGTTGTTTTTCTTGCATGGACTTTGGAGACAGTTTTTGGCTAATGTTGGGCTGCTGAATCCAAATCTGGGCTCAGGTTTGTTCCGTCACATCACGTTTTCGTGCTATCTGTACACTCCTTACTCAGCATTTTACAAAAGTTGACCATCTAGTCCGGCAATCTTGGTGGGGATAAAAATTACCCCTATTCATTTCCTAAGCAATTTCATGCTAGGCCGAGTGTTTATTGATTCATTGTAATCATTTTTGCATCTACCGATCTTCTAATGCAACAGTGTTTTTTTAACTTCCGAGTGTAAAATTGCTGTTTTCTCAGAAATTATGATTTTTCATAGTTCAAAAACCTGATGTGATAGGCAAAACCTAATGCGAGATTTGGATTCAGCACCCAAAAGTGAGCTAGAATCCGTTGAAAAACCCCATGCAAGAAACATTGTGTTGACCAGTGTTATCAGTCAAACCAAACCAAACCAAACCAAACCAAACCGAAACAAACCAAACCAAAACCAAACAAACCAAACCAAATCAAACCAAACCAAACCAAAACAAAACAAAACAAAACAAAACAAACCAAAACAAAACAAACCAAACCAAAACAAAACAAACCAAAACAAACCAAAACAAACCAAACCTAAACAAACCAAAACAAACCAAACCAAAACAAACCAAAACAAAACAAACCAAACCAAAACAAAACAAACCAAAACAAACCAAACCAAAACAAACCAAAACAAAACAAAACAAAACAAAACAAACCAAATCAAACCAAAACAAACCAAAACAAAACAAACCAAACCAAACCAAAACAAAACAAACCAAAACAAACCAAACCAAAACAAACCAAAACAAACCAAACCAAACCAAACCAAAACAAAACAAAACAAAACAAACCAAATCAAACCAAACCAAACCAAAACAAACCAAAACAAACCAAAACAAAACAAACCAAACCAAACCAAACAAAACAAACCAAACCAAAACAAAACAAAACAAACCAAACCAAAACAAAACAAATCAAAACAAACCAAAACAAAACAAAACAAACCAAAACAAAACAAACCAAAACAAAACCAACCAGACAAACCAAAACAAAACAAAACAAAACAAAACAAACCAAAACAAAACAAACCAAAACCAAACAAACCAAACCAAACCAAACCAAACCAAAACCAAACAAACCAAACCAAACCAAACCAAACCAAAACCAAACAAAACCAAACAAACCAAACCAAACCAAAACAAACCAAACCAAAACAAAACAAAACAAAACAAACCAAACCAAAACAAAACAAAACCAAACAAACCAAACAAACCAAAACAAAACAAAACATAACAAACCAAACCGAAACGAAAGTGAAAAAAGAAAAAGAAGAAAGAAAGAAAGAAAGAAAGAAAGAAAGAAAGAAAGAAAGAAAGAAGAAAAGAAAGGCCCGTGCACAGAAACCAAAATAAACGCAGCACGGGTCCAACAGGGCACCTCCCCCGTCATGCGTCATGCGTCACGTTACTGCAGTCCACCTCTCTGTCCATCCACCCACCCATCCACCCGCTCAGCGCGCTGCCGTTAAACACGTCTCCCCCTCTCCTGCAGCTGTTCCGTAGACGAGCGCCTCTGGTGGATACACTGGGAAGTTCTGCGCTTGTCCTCGGTGTTTTCTGACGATACATAATCTTCCTCCGAGATCGTGTTTACGTTCCCTCATCCGGAAGTTTGTTTTATTAAGTCAACTTCAGCTAAAGGTCAAGTAAGATTCAAGTACCTGTACTGGTGGTATACTTGCAAGTATACTCAGGTATGCTCTTGTTTAGTATGTGTGGTAGTTACAAAGTAACCGGACAGTACACGCGCTGATATGCGGTGTATAATAAGTGTTGTCATGGCACCGCCGGGGGATTTCTGCCTCCGACCTGGAGCTTCCCTCTCGGGGCTCCCTCCCTCCACCTGCAGACAGCGGGGTGACGGGTCCCCTGCGGACCCCTCTGCAGGGTGATGGGTGCTGGGAGGAGGCTTGGAGGTGATCCGGCTCTCGGATCCGGATCATTTAATACTGGACACAAAGCGACTACAGACTATAGGTGCTGGGAGGAGGTTCGGAGGTGATCCGGATCGTTTAATATTGGACACAAAGCGACAACCACTCAGAACACGTCCTCCTCCTCTGCGCTCCGCTAGGGGGTGCAGAACGGTCATCAATGGCGGCCGGCGTGTGAATTGAATCACTACCGGCCGCCCGCTTCGCGCTCAGAGGAGAACGCCACGTCTCGTCATCGTGGTTGGCGGGACTCGTCACTTTCGAAACACATCTCTCAAGTTAGGAACTATAGAAATGATCCCTGAAAGTATAGTCTTAACCCGCCACCTCCGCCGCGGCGTCACCCCACCTCCCGGGACAGGCTTCTGGGTCCGGGTTCCGCACGGCGGCGCAAGACCCGGGCAGACTTCAGCGGCGGACAACAACCAGCGCGGCCGAAACCTCAGCCCGTCCGCCGGTTCCGATACGCCGAGCCCCCCCGCTGAGCGACTCACGTCAATCAACCCATTAAATAAAGGATTGTCTGGATTAATTGGTCACTTAATTTCAATTTTGGGATTACCTCCGGCGGCTTATTATGCAGACCACAACCCTGCAATTAAGACGCGGAATGCGCCACGCAACGTCCTTATTTCTATCAAACAATCCGCAATTTGGAAGCTCCCACAATCCTTTGCGCCCGCCGAAGGCGTTAGCATACGCATGACGTGGTCACGTCCGTTACGATCGTCCGAGTGTCTTTCACTCATTCATTCATTTCAAATCATTTATGGGATATTTGTAATTCTTACAAAATTACCAATACACAATTATCTATATTCCGTATTGTTCTGTCCAGTTATATATGTAATTACGTTACAGTAGATGGGCAGGGGAGGGGAATGCTGTAACGGACTCGCGGTGCAACGAATAATATCTTCCGGACTGAAACGTGGCACTGCTGTTAGGTTCCGCGAGACTCACACGCGACCCTTCGCTGTCGTTGACCGGCGCGTCAACTCTGAAAGCTGAGGTGTGGAGTGTTTTAGGAGAATAATGGGAAGAGATGTTAACATGTGTTGTATGGCTGTGTTAGAGAAGAAGTTTGTTGTGGATTTGTGGGGGGGGCACGTTTGTTGTGACTGGGGAGGGAGGGTGCTGTTGGATTCTGGTTGAACAGAATACTGTGTGTGTTACATGTGTATTTCTTTGACTTGGTGGTGGTGGTGGGTGGAGGGGTGGGGTGTAGGCTGGAAGCCACGCCAAGGCCTACAGGTGACCTCACTGTTGTCTGTTTTGTCTGCCTGCGTTGGGATTTTCTGATTCTTGTCCTCTTTGATTCTGCAGAGTTTGTAAAATGTCTTGTTCCCCTGTTGGTTCGGTACATGTGTGTTGTATTTTGTCATTTTAACCACACATCCCATCAAGCGGCTGCATGTATTAGAACACCTTGCGTAACGTCCGTTAATTAGTGAAAGCGGTTATTTCTGTATTTGCTTGCGATGAAAACCCGCATGGGCGTGGCGTCGCTACTGAGAGCACTGTGTCCCAAGCTACAGCCAACATACGATGCGAAGCATGAAAGAGATACAAAAAAGCTGTAAGCCCAAATAACCTAATTAACAATAAAAACTGGAGACCTCTGAAAAGTTAATTAACTTTGTTCATTGGAATGCATGGGATCGTATGTTGACATCCTCTTTCAAAACCGCTGCCAATCTGCCAATCTTTTTCCTACCACCAGATGGCAGTGGCGTACCGCTGGCCGTGAAGGAACAGGGCATTAGAAGCACAAATGGCCCTCTTGCTGATCTGCAGAGACACAAACTCAAACCCAGATACAAAGGCAAATCCCATGGACGCCGTCGCTAATATCACCCTTCTAATGCCGGGTAAAACCAAACAAGGGCCTGATATTCACACCAGTGATGTCTCTGGAACTAGAGTTACCAAGATAACAATAATACTACCGCTACTTTCGGCTGCTCCCGTTAGGGGGCGCCACAGCGGATCATCCGTTTCCATCTCTTTCTGTCCTCTGCGTCTTCCTCTGTCACTCCAGCCACCCGCATGTCCTCCCTCACCACATCCATAAACCTCCTCTTTGGCCTTCCTCTTCTCCTCTTCCCTGGCAGCTCCATATTCAGCATCCTTCTCCCAGTATACCCAGCATCTCTCCTCCACACATGTCCAAACCATCTCAATCTTGCCTCTCTTGCTTTGTCTCCAAACCGTCCAACCTGAGCTGTCCCTCTAATATACTGGTTCCTAATCCTGTCCTTCTTCATCACTCCCAGTGAAAATCTTATCATCTTCATCTCTGCCACCTCCAGCTCCTCCTCCTGTCTTTTCATCAGTGCCACTGTCTCCAAACCATACAACATAGCTGGTCTCACTACCATCTTGTAAACCTTCCCTTTAACTCTTGCTGGTACCCTTCTGTCACAAATCACTCCTGACACACTTCTCCACCCACTCCACCCTGCCTGCACTCTCTTCTTCACCTCTCTCCTGCACTCCCCGTTACTTTGGACAGTTGACCCCAAGTATTTAAACTCATAGTCCTTCGTCACCTCCACTCCTTGCATCCTCACCATTCCACTGTCCTCCGTCTCATTCCTGCATAGGTATTCCGTCTTGCTCCTACTGACTTTCATTCCTCTTCTCCCCAGTGCATACCTCCACCTCTCCAGGCTCTCCTTAACCTACTCTTGCTACAGATCACAATGTCATCCGCGAACATCATAGTCCACGGAGACTCCTGCCTGATCTTGTCCGTCAACCTGTCCATCACCATTGCAAACAAGAAAGGGCTCAGAGCCGATCCTTGATGTAATCCCACCTCCACCTTGAACCCATCTGTCATTCCAACCACACACCTTACCACTGTCACGCTTCCCTCATACATATCCTGCACCACTCCTACATACTTCTCTGCAACTCCTGACTTCCTCATACAATACCACACCTCCTCTCTCGGCACCCTGTCGTATGCTTTCTCTAAATCTACAAAGACACAATGCAACTCTTTCTGGCCTTCTCTATACTTCTCCATCAACATTCTCAAAGCAAACATCACATCTGTGGTGCTCTATCCTGGCATGAACCCATACTGCTGCTGCTGATCATCACCTCTCCTCCTCTTAACCTAGCTTCTATTACTCTTTCCCATATCTTTATGCTGTGGTTGATCAACTTTATACCTCTGTAGTTGTTACAGTTCTGCACATCACCCTTGTTCTTGAAAATCGGTACCAGTATGCTTCTTCTCCACTCCTCAGGCATCCTCTCACTTTCCAGGATTGTGTTAAACAATCTAGTTAAAAACCCCACTGCCATCTCTCCTAAACATCTCCATACCTCCACAGGTATGTCATCAGGACCAACTGCCTTTCCACTCTTCATCCTCTTCATAGCTGCCCTCACTTCCTCCTTGCTAATCCGCTGAACTTCCTGATTCACTATCCCTACATCATCCAACCTTTTCTCTCTCTCATTTTCTTCATTCATCAGCCCCTCAAAGTACTCCTTCCACCTTCTTAGCACACTCTCCTCACTTGTCAGCACATTTCCATCTCTATCCTTGATCGCCCTAACTTGCTGCACATCCTCTGCTGCTTGGTCCCTCTGTCTAGCCAATCGGTACAAGTCCTTTTCTCCTTCCTTAGTGTCTAACCTGTCATACAACTCACCATACGCCTTTTCCTTTGCCTTTGCCACCTCTCTCTTTGCTTTACGCTGCATCTCCTTGTACTCCTGTCTACTTTCTTCATCTCTCTTACTATCCCTCTTCTTCTTTGCCAACCTTTTCCTCTGTATACTTTGCTGTACTTCCTCATTCCACCACCAAGTCTCCTTGTCTTCCTTCCTCTGTCCTGATGACACACCAAGTACCTTCCTAGCTGTCTCCCTCACTATTTCTGCAGTGGTTTTCCAGCCATCTGGCAACTCTTCACTACCACCCAGTGCCTGTCTTACCTCCTGCCTGAACTCCACACAACAGTCTTCCTTCTTCAACTTCCACCATTTGATCTTTGGCTGTGTCTTCACTCGCTTCCTCTTCTTGGTCTCCAAAGTCATCCTACAGACCACCATCCGATGCTGCCTAGCTACGTTCTCTCCTGTCACCACCTTGCAGTCTCCAATCCCTTTTAGATGGTGCCTTCTTCATAAGATATAGTCCACCTGTGTGCACTTTCCTCCACTCTTGTACATCACCCTGTGTTCCTCCCTCTTCTTGAAATATGTATTCACCACAGCCATTTCCATCCTTTTCACAAAATCCACCACCATCTGTCCTTCCACATTCCTCTTCTTGACTCCATACCTTCCCATCACCTCCTCATCACCTCTGTTCCCTTCACCAACATGTCCATTGAAGTCCGCTCCAATCACCACTCTCTCCTCCTTGGGTACCCTCTCCACCATGTCGTCCAACTCATTCCAGAATTCTTCTTTTTCATCCATCTCACACCCAACTTGCGGGGCATATGCGCTGATAACATTCAGCAATAAACCTTCAATTTCCAGCTTCATACTCATCACTCTGTCTGACACTCTCTTCACCTCCAGCACACTTGACATACTCTTCCTTCAGAATGACCCCTACCCCATTACTCCTCCCATTCACACCATGGTAGAAGAGTTTGAACCCACCTCCGATACTCCTGGCCTTACTCCCCTTCCACCTGGTCTCTTGCACACACAGTATGCCTACCTTTCTTCTTTCCATCATGTCAGCCACCTCTCTCCCTTTACCAGTCATAGTGCCACACAAAGATAATAATGATAATACATTTTATTTGTGGGCAGCTTTCAGAGCACTCAAGGACACCTTACAGAAAACACAGTAAAAAAAACCCAGCAGCACTGTATCAGACAGCATAAAGTCAAAACAAAGCAGGTAGACAATAAAAAGTTAACACAACAGATAATATAAAATCATCATCTGCACAAAACTCAGTGCAGCGTGGATCAGACTGAATATGCCAGTGTGAAAAGGTGCGTTTTGAGATGGGATATGGAGGTTGAAAGAGAGTCAGTGTTGTGAATGTCTTGTGGGAGAGAGGTCCATAGGCAGGGGACAGAATGACTGAAGGCTCTAGTCCCCATGGTAGTCCAGCTCTAGACCCCATGGTAGTCCAGCGGGCCGATGGTGTAGTGAGTTGGAGAGCAGAAGAGGATCTGCGAGTGCGGGAGGGCATGTGGATATGAAGGAGTTCAGACAGATAGGAAGGAGCTAGGTTATTAAGGGCCTTAAAGGTGAGGAGGAGCAGGATCTTGAAGTCAGTACAGTATTTAACAGGGAGCCAGTGGAGCTGCTGCAGAACAGGAGTGATATGATCTATGGAAGGAGTTCTGGTACTGATACGGGCAGCTGGATTCTGGACCAGCTGAAGCTTATGAAGACACTTGAGGGGAAGACCAAAGAGGACAGAATTACAGTAGTCAGCATGGGATGTAACCAGGGTGTGGGTGAGTATGGCGGTGCTGGTAGGTGTCAGTGACAAGCGAAGATGGTTAATATTGCATAGGTGGAGGTATGCAGACCGAGTAACATTGTTGGTGTGGGCTTCAAAAGACAATGTGCTGTCCAGGAGGACACCCAGACTCTCAACCTGAGGCAATGGGGGAGGAACTACAGAGCTGTCAGCAGTCAGAGGAAAACGTCAACACGGAAGTGCACCTGTTGAAATTAGGAAGGTAAACTGAGTTTGAGGCCCAAATGTGGATTGTAAATCAAACGGTGTAAATGGACTGCGTTGTTAATTGTTTGTGCTTTTTTGTTTTTTTTCTCTGTTTTTGTGTTTTTAGTGGTATCACTTTTAGGGAATTTTTAGATATATGTTCTTTGTCTTTTCTGTTGCACTGCTGTGAGCTGGCAGAAACGGCACTTCGTTTTTATCATGTGTGCAGGTACACAAAGAAATGACAATAAACTAAATCTTGAAACTTTTTCGTCTTGCCATTTTTGCAAACATCTGAGATTGTGATGTTCCCAACCTGGGCATGCAAAGCCTTAAGTTTCCTCATCTGTTTCAATGAATTTACAGAACTCGTTAGGTCATAAACCACCGGCCTCGCCACTCAGAAACCCACCGCAGGTACAGTCGTTCTTAAAATGTGGACAAATTGTTCACCAATAAAGACAACATGTATGTAACTTTTGCTTCAACAACCCACTTCAACAACTCAAGTAAAGCAAAACAAATCCATCCATGTTAATGACGTATGTCCCCAACTCATTCCTCACTTAGTTTTCGCTGTGTAGCGTTTCTAACTTCCTGCTCTGATAAATACAGATACAGTCTCAACCATAAAATACAGGGGAAATCTTAGGATCCAGTCATGTTCTTAAAATAACTTGTCAACCCTTTTTAACATGAGTAAATTACCAACAACGCCACCCAGACAGCATCCGGATGTGGGCCACTTCAGGCAGTGATGCGGCACTGATGGTCTTCTTCTGGTCCTGACAACATGGATGTGAGCCTGAAGTGGCCCACATGTACAGTAGCAAATATGGCCCAAATATGCCAAATCACATGTGGGCCTTTTCTGGCAAAGATGCGGTGCTCTGGACAACATGTGATCTGGATGTGACCCTGAAGTGGCCCGTGTGGTAAATGGTGGATCTGGCCCCAAATATCACAACACAAATATGGCCACCTTTGGCAAATATGTGGCACATGCAGCATTGCTATGGCTTGGTTCTGGCCCAGATCTGACAAACAGGAGCGGAACGCCCAAGTGCCATCAGTCCACGCGGTATGTGGGCCGGATGAAGTGACGGGTGTGGGACGGGTCGGGGCCACAGCAGTTCTGCTATCTGGGAATTGTGATGACAGTTTCTTTACTGGGAAAAACGAGGCCGTTCAAAATAAAACACAGACATTATTATGGACACGGGGAGAACATGCAAACTCCACACAGAGGACGACCCCCAAGGTTGGACTATCCCGGGGCTCAAACCCAGGACCTTCTTGCTGTGAGGCGCCACCATGCTGCCCCTTCTATTTCCAATGAGCCAAAAAAAAAAAAAAAAAAACAAACCAAAAAATCTGTGGAAATGTTTACTGTTTTGAGGCTGTTATTCTGGTTAAGAGTCGCTAACAAGTGACTTTGCAGAAATGCACATTTTTTAGCATATCAGAGCCACCAATAAAAAAAGGAAGTAGCATGAAATTACCAAAATGTAAAACATAATAAAGACACAATGATTCAATATCAGATCAGCAGACTGTGGAACTGAACACTGGGCCGTGGGCCTGATGATCCGGTTGAGGGATTGATTTAGCAACTCCTAAATTCTGACCGACTGTGACAATACTGCCTCTTGCCTCTGATCCTGCACAGGATAAAGTGGATATCGTCCCAGATAACCAGTCACCAAAACAAACAACATAATCCACATCCTGCACCGTGGCAGAGTGGGTCACATCTTATCCATCAGCTCGGGCACCGTAACAGATGTGGTCCAGACGCAGCAGAAACGGTCATATCAAGCCATTCAGCTCTGTGCTGCGGGAGGTGGAGTTGGTGTTGGCGGTACGGCGACAGCGGGGGGGGGGGGGGGGTACTGTTCAAAATGAAGCCGCCCTCGGGGAAAACGCCGTTTCAGACGTTCTTGGCAGCAGCTATGTATCTGTTGAGGGACCTCTTGACCTCTGATATGTGCATGATCTCCTTGACGGTCGTATCTCTGCTGCGCACCTGCAGCAGACCGCTCTCCAGGGTGCTCTCGTCGATCACCACGGTGAACAGAACCCCCATCTCGTCATACCTGGAGACACAGGGACCCAAACACCAGCACAGTGAATCAGCATCCCTCTGGTATGCTTCCTTCTCGCTGTCTAAAGCCATTTCCTTTTTTTTTGGATTTTCTCCCCAATTACACCTGGCCAATTGCCCCACTCTTCTGAGCCGTCCCGGTCTCTGCTCCACCCTCTCTGCTGATCTGGGGAGGGCTGCAGACTACCACATGCCTCCTCCCATACATGTGGAGTCACCAGCCACTTCTTTTCACCTGACAGTGAGGAGTTTCACCAGGGGGACGTAGCACGTGGGAGGATCACGCTAACCCCCCCCCCCCGAACAGATGCCTCGACCGACCAGAGGAGGAGCCAGTGTAGCGACCAGGACACATACCCACATCCAGCTTCCCACCTGCAGACATGGCCAATTGTGTCTGTAGGGATGCCCGACCAAGCCGGAGGTAACACGGGGATTCAGTCCGGCGATCCCCATGTTGGTAGGCAACGGAATAGACCGCCACGCCACGCGGACGTCCCGCCATTTCCTTTTTCAGGCTCTTATTCGGTCCGTATCTGTTGCTTCTATAATGATCCCTCGACCATCCTGTTGTTCTAACTTTCAGTTGTGCATCTCCTGTTAGTTGTGAGTCCTTCACATCTGAGCACACGTAACCACACACACACACACACACACACACACAGAATACTTAAGGAAGCCCCTGTAGAACCTGATAATGTAATACATCCCCGATAATGTAATAACCCTGATAATGTAATAAAAAATGCACTTGAGGCCATTGAAAATGCAATAAACCTGATAATGTAATAACTTCCCGATAATGTCATAAAGTGCATTTCCCGATAATGTAACAAACTTTTTACCGATAATGTAATAAAGCATTGCATTAACAGGAGGTTATTACATGATCAGGTTAGCCTTCATTTTGCAGGTCCTGATAATGTAATAATTCCCCAATATTGTAATAATTTAACAGCAGACCACCTATTAATGGGTTCAAGTGGTGATACTGTGTTGGCAACTCTAGCTCCAGAGCTCTAGCGCCACCAACAGGTCAAAGTTGGACATGCAAATGCACTTTATTACATTATCAGGTTCTATAGCCCCCCCCCCCCTTTTTTCTTCTTTTTTTTTTGGTTCCAGGTTCCAGAAGACCACATTACTCTGTAAGGAGCCATTCCGTTCAGTTGTTTCAAACAACTTTTTTCAATTAGAATTTTACTTGGCGCTTGACTGCTCCCCTGATGTCGCTGTGGTTTCTAGATACCCAGGCCACGAGGAGATCCCGGCCTCGACCAAGTCCTGCAGCAGACCTTCACAAACCTGCACAGACAGACAGACAGACAGACAGACAGACAGACAGACAGACAGACAGATAGATAGACAGACAGACAGATAGACAGACAGATAGACAGATAGACAGATAGACAGACAGATAGATAAATGAATAAAAACCATTGACTGTTCCTCATGAAAAAAGCCTCTCGATAAATGGCTTTGTGATGACTCAGGTGCATGACCTGGTACGTTCTTTTCATCAGGCTGTCAGCATGCGGTTACACAACACAACAACAACGATTCAACCAATCTGCTCTGTTCTGCCAGAACCAAGTGTTCTGCCAGAACCAAGTGTTCTGCCAGAACCAGGTGGTCATCTTACCTGTCTCAGCTCCACAGTGGCTGCCCCGCCCAGGTGTAAAGCCACTTTAACAGGAGCCAACAACGGATGCAACTTCAGGACCTCGAATGAACAGGAAAATACATCTCCCTTAAGAGTAACGCCACAGGTAAACATGGAAGTGAAAACTCATCCATCCATCCATCCATCATCCAAACCGCTTATCCTGCTCTCAGGGTCGCGGGGATGCTGGAGCCTATCCCAGCAGTCACTGGGCAGCAGGCGGGGAGACACCCTGGACAGGCTGCCAGACCATCACAGGGCCGACACACACACACACACACACACACACACACACACACACACACACACACACACACACACATTCACACCTAGGGACAATGTAGTACAGCTGATCCACCTGACCTACATGCCTTTGGACTGTGGGAGGAAACTGGACCCCCGGAGGAAACCCACACAGACACGGGGAGAACATGCAAACTCCTCACAGAGGACGACCCGGGACCACCCCCAAGGTTGGACTACCCCGGGGCTCGAACCCAGGACCTTCTTGCTGTGAGGAGACCGCGCTAACCACTGCGTCACCGTGGCGCCAAAAAACCTCTGCCTGTGAAAACTCTCACACACACAAAATACACCAACAGAAGCGTAATGAACACAACTACTTTTCCTCTGGATTTTCACCTTTCTCTGCTGCAGCTTCTGCTCGGTGTCCTCTTTCTTCTGTTGCTGCAGTGAATTAAAGAGATAGGCCAACATACCGCGGTCCATGTTCCCAGTGATGGAGACAACGTGGGGCACCACCAGTTTATGATCATCCAGACACTGAATCAGGATCAGAAGAACATGAACGCTGCTTGGTTATCCCATCGCTGCCAGCACATCGGGCATCGTGGGTTTACAACATGCAGTGTAGATGTAATGTCTCAAGTCAAAAGACAAGAGCAGTCGCTCCTCATCGAATATGATCAACCTGATGATGCTGTGGTGTCCTCTGCAGTACTTGAACAGGAGTCTGTCCCTTTATTTCTGTACGGACTGTACTCTCCTCCGTATTGTTACATACGCAGAGTACATCGCTTCAAAACTGCCTTTTTTTTTCCTTTTTTGGATTTTGCCCCTTTTTCTCCTCAGTTGGACCCGGCCAATTACCCCACTCTCCCGAGCCGTCCCGATCTCTGCTCCACCTCCTCTGCTGATCCGGGGAGGGCTGCAGACTACCACATGCCTCCTCCCATACATGTGGAGTCACCAGCCACTTCTTTTCACCCAACAGTGAGGAGTTTCACCAGGGGGATGTAGTGCATGGGAGGATCACGCTTTGCCCCCCCCCTAAACAATCACCCCGACCGACCAGAGGAGGCGCTAGTGCAGCGACCAGGACACATACCCACGTCTGGCTTCCCACCCGCAGACACGGCCAATTGTGTCTGTAGGGACGCCCGACCAAGCCGGAGGTAACACGGGGACTCAAACCAGCGATCCCTGTGTTTGTAGGCAATGGAATAGACCACCACGCCACGCCACGCCACGCCACGCGGACACCCCCCAGTGACGGTGTCTTGACAGCTGCTGTGAAACAGTGGTGCTGGAGGGTGCAGAGTTAGCTTCACGAGTCGTACCAATCTGGCTGCTCAGTCCCTTTGGTTTTTCTTGCAGATCGGGTCGGGCCTCCGTTTCACTGATGGAGATTTAAAAAGAAATAAATCACATGTCCAAAGAAAGAACAAGCCCAAGTCAGATCCCAGGGGGATTTGTCATCAAAAAAACCAAACAGCAAAATTTTACATGAAACTGTTTCTAAGGGGCGTCCAGGTAGAATAGCGTGGCGGTCTACTCCGTTGCCTACCAACACGGGGACGGGGGAATCGAACCCCTGTGTTACCTCCGACTTGGTCAGGTGTCCCCGCAGACACAATTGGCTGTGTCTGCGGGTGGGAAGCTGGATGTGGGTGTGTCATGGTCACCGTACTAGCGCCTCCTCTGGTCAGTCAGGGCGCCTGTTCAAGGGTAGGGGGAACTGGGGGGAATAGCGTGATGCTACGTCCCCCTGGTGAAACTCCTCACTGTCAGGTGAAAAGAAGCGGCTGGTGACTCCACATGTATGGGAGGAGACATGTGGTAGTCTGCAGCCCTCCCTGGATCAGCAGAGGGGGTGGAGCAGAGACCGGGACGGCTCAGAAGAGTGGGGTAATTGGCCAGATACAATTGGGGGAGATAAAAGGGGGGGGGGGAATGTTTCTAAGAGAGGAAGGCCAGGCTCAGTCTGTGAAGACCCATGTTTCTGAGTTGGAGACTGGAGACCGGTCTGGCCTGCCAGGTTATGTGGCGCTCATGTTTGAACCACACAATGTAAACGGCACCTGCAATTTGGCGCTCACGCTCTCGTGCATCTGCAGCAGCTCAGCGTTTCCTCGGCTCTGTAGCGTCTCCAGCGGTTCCTGCCCCCACGGGAAATGGTAGACGATCTTCACCCCACGCCACGCCTTCCCTCCCGGCTCCTCCTCCCCCGAGATGTCACTGCAGCTGAAGTCCGATGGAGCCAAAGCAAACTGTAAAAGGATGGGTTGAAAGATGAGTGAGGTGGGTAGATGGATGGATGAATTGAGGAATGAATGGTGGGCAGATAAAAGGACGGTAGAAAAGTGGATGAGAATAGACATGATTTCATTTTTATTCAAGCTGGTAGTAATTTGGTGTCCAAGCTAAAGCCATCAAATACTGATGAAGCAAACACGCTTTTGTAAATGTTGTAGTTGTAATATGAATTACAGGAATAATAATTAAATGGATGTGATTCATCTCCACATATTGTTAAGTTATCAAATATTTGGGCGGCACAGTGTCACAGCGGTTAGCCCGGTTGCCTCACAGCATGAAAGTCCTGGGTTCGAGCCCCGGGGTAGTCCAATCTTGGGGTCATCCCGGGTCGTCCTCTGTGTGGAGTTTGCATGTTCTCCCCGGGTCTGCGTGGGTTTCCTCCGGGGACTCCGGTTTCTCCCACAGTCCAAAGACATGTAGGTCAGGTGACTTGGCCGTACTGAATTGTCCGTGGGTATGAATGGGTGTGTGTGTGTGTGTGTGTGTGTGTGTGATGGCCTGGTGGTCTGTCCAGGGTGTCTCCCCGCCTGCCAACCAATGACTGCTGGGATAGGCTTCAGCATCCCCGCGACCCTGAGTGCAGGATAAGCGGTTCAGATAATGGATGGATGGATAAAATATTTGACTGGAAGTTTTGTGAAGCACCTGAAAGGGTGAGATCGTGGATACAAGCGGCTGAAATGAGTTTCCTCCGTAGGGTGTCTGGACTCAGCCTTAGAGATAGGGTGAGGAGCTCAGACATCCGGAGGGAGCTCGGAGTAGAGCCGCTGCTCCTTCACATCAAAAGGAGCCAGTTGAGGTGGTTCGGGCATCTGATCAGGATGCCTCCTGGGCACCTTCCTTTGGAGGTTTACCAGGCACGGCCAACTGGGAGGAGACCCCGGGGTAGACCCAGAACTCACTGGAGGGACTACATGTCCAATCTGGCCTGGGAACACCTTGGGACCCCCAGGAGGAGCTGGAGGGCGTTGCTGGGGAGAGGGAGGTCTGGAGCGCCCTACTTAGCTTGCTGCCACCGCGACCCGACCCCGGAGAAGTGGCTGAAGATGAATGAATGAATGAATGAACCATGAAAAGCAGTAAGTAATCAACCCTGCTATTTTTTTTATACTCCTATGGGCCAACGCGAGGACTGCATATTAATTTCTTTTGTAAAGCGTCTCTCTTGCTTATCTCCTGCACTTTACACGGTGAACTCAGCTAAAAACACAGGAACTAAACGAGCTACTTACACCTCATATAACACTTACAAGACACGCTGACGGTAAGGACATTTCTCACGACAGTAATCATCTCTCTGGTATGTGGATGGTGTAGCAACGGCATGACGATCAAACTCTCAACATCATTTTGTTGAATTTTAGTTTGGAGGCAGGGAGAACAAGGAGGGAGTCATCCGGGCAACAAAGAGGAGCAGCTACGTGGAACTGAAATAGCCTGATCTGTGTGTGTGTGTGTGTGTGTGTGTGTGTGTCCACACTACTCTATGGATGTGAGGCGTGGACCATCTACAGCCACCATCTCAGAAGCCTGGAGGCCTTCCACGTGAGGTGTCTGCAGAGGATCCTCGGCAGTACTTGGGAGGACAGGGTGCCACACACAGAGGTGTTGGAGCGGGCAGGCAGCTGCAGGGTGGAGTCTACCCTAAACCACCATCAACTCAGGTGGCTTGGGGGTGTCATTCACACACCCAGCCAACGACTCCCCCGTGAAGTGCTGTACGGCCAACTACACCTTGGTCAACGCACTGCTGGTGGGCAGAAGGAGCAGCTCAAAGACCAAATGAAGACCACACTGACTGAAGAGATGCCAGACCAGCCCCTCTTCTCTGGAGGAACTTACCTCCTGCCGCACCATCTGGCGCTCTCACGTCTCACAGGGAGTGAAGAACATGGAAAACCAGCGCACACAACACCGTGTAGCAAAGCGTGTGAAGAGGCATGCTCACAAAGCTACCCCCCCTACCCCCTCCCCCCCAGCACCACTCTTACATGCCCGGTCTGCAACCGCAACTGTGCATCCAGGATCGGAGTGGAGTATTCACCCACCAAAGAACTCACAAATAGGAGAAGATGGTCATCATCGGATACGATGGACAACCATTCCTTAGCCTGTGGAGGGCAAATTATAAGACTGGGTTTGCCCTAAAAAGGTTTTTTCTCCCCCCCCCCCCCCCCCCCAATTGTACTTGGTCAAGTACCCCACTCTTCTGAGCCATCCCGGTCTCTGCTCCACCCCCTCTGCCGATCTGGGGAGGGCTGCAGACTACCACATGCCTCCTCCCATACATGTGGAGTCACCAGCCGCTTCTTTTCACCCGACAGTGAGGAGTTTCACCAGGCGTGGGACGATCACGTTATTCCCCCCAGTTCCCCCTCCCCCCTGAACAGGCGCCCCGCCCGACCAGAGGAGGCACTAGTGCAGCGACCAGGACACATACCCACATCCGGCTTCCCACCTGCAGACACGGCCACTTGTGTCTGTAGGGTTGCTCGACCAAGCCGGAGGCAACACGGGGATTCGAACCGCTGATCCCTGTGTTGGTAGGCAACGGAATAGACCGCCACCTGGACACTCAGGGGAATCACACTTGTTCACCAACTCACCTTCCTCCACCACTGAAGCCTCTGTCGTGCCCAGTGGTCCAGCCACTGGGAGGACGTACGGGGGGAGCAGAACCATACCAGCGACGTCTGGGTGACCTCAGCTGGACTGGCAGAACGGAAGGAGCAGCAGAAACAAATCTTATTAAATACAAAAGAACAGTTTAGATCTATAAAGCACTGCAGGAATATTGTGACCGTCCACTGTGTGCTTTACAATCAGCCACAGATCTGACTGTATTAAATAGGTTCATGCACTGCACAGCGGAAATAATCACTTGAAACTGTTACTGCAAATACGTGAACGTTTTTCCACACTGGGCACGTTTACAGGAAATTACAGCCACTATGTTTTAAAACTGGTTCCCTCAGACCCTGTTTGCAGAGCACAGCTGGAACTGGGAATTATTATTTAAACATCCATTAATTAATCCATTAATCAACCATTACAGACATAAGAGTACCGGCGAGAGTTAAAGGGAAGGTTTACAAGATGGTAGTGAGACCAGCTATGTTGTATGGTTTGGAGACAGTGGCACTGATGAAAAGACAGGAGGAGGAGCTGGAGGTGGCAGAGGTGAAGATGATAAGATTTCCATGGGAGTGATGAAGAAGGACAGGGTTAGGAACGAGTATATTAGAGGGACAGCTCAGGTTGGACGGTTTGGAGACAAAGCAAGAGAGACAAGATGGAGATGGTTTGGACATGTGTGGAGGAGAGATGCTGGGTATGTTGGGAGAAGGATGCTGAATATGGAGCTGCCAGGGAAGAGGAGAAGAGGAAGGCCAAAGAGGAGGTTTATGGATGTGGTGAGGGAGGACATGCAGGTGGCTGGTGTGACAGAGGAAGATACGGAAACGGATGATCCACTGTGGCGTCCCCTAATGGGAGCAGCCGAAAGTAGTAGTAGTAGTAGCAGTAGTAGTGTCAGTAGCAGTAGTAGTGATAAATGTAATCAATCAACATCATTCTTCCTGCTCTGATGCCAGTTGGCCAAATTAGCTGGCTGCAGGTTCAGCGTTGCAGAAACGTCGAATGTGAAAGAGAGAGGCCGTTTATGAACGTGACAACACTGATAGCTGATAGCTCACCAACCACGGCCATCGGAGGTCTGGAAACACGGACCGCTCTCAGCCAGGCCGAAGGGCAGCTTCCTGTTCACCAGTTCCAGCGAGGGAAGGTATTGATCCAAGGCACCTGAGATCAACACAAGTATGACACAGGAAGCTTACCTGCTGCATCAAGACAGAAGAATCCAGACTTTCAGGAAAGACAAAGGAATGAGCATTGGACGATCTTTCCTTACTCATTTTGCACTCACACTAATCTTTGCAGATACAGAGATCTAGCACGCTGATATACAAGGAAAGAACTTACAACACATTTCTAATATTTCTGATGTTCTATATTACTTCTGTTAAAAACGTGGTGCCGCCACACCACAGAGAGCAATGCCGCAAGTCCAATTCACAGTGACATGGAAACATGCCTGGTGAATACAACAGGTTCCGATTCTGATTTGACGAGGATGGTAAGGACAATGTCAATTACATCACACCATTTTTTGGGGGGGGGGGTTCCCCCCTTTTCTCCTCAATTGCCCTCAGCCAATTACCCCACTCTTCCGAGCCGTCCCCAGTCGCTGCTCCACCCCCTCTGCCGATCCGGGGAGGGCTGCAGACTACCACATGCCTCCTCCCATACGTGTGGAGTCACCAGCCGCTTCCTTTCACCTGACAGTGAGGAGTTTCACCAGGGGGACGTAGTGCGTGGGAGGATCACGCTATTCCCCCCAGTTCCCCCTCCTCCCCCCGAACAGGCGCCCTGACCGACCAGAGGAGGCGCTAGTGCAGCGACCAGGACACATACCCACATCTGGCTTCCCACCCACAGACACGGCCAATTCGTCTGTAGGGACGCCCGACCAAGCCGGCGGTAACACGGGGATTCGAACTGGTGATCCCTGTGTTGGTAGGCACAAGAGTAGACCGCCACGCCACCCGGACGCCCCCATCACACCATTTTTGCCCACAGACAAACGTAATGCAACAGCACTCGCAGTTTTTGTTGATTCACAAAATCAGATTTCTATACTGTGCACCGATGTATTACTGAAAAGGCTTAGCAGGTACAAGTCCAGGGGCCCGTGGGGTCTTGGGGGGCATGTTAGTAACTTTTTATTTCACACTGCAGAGTTGTGATTTGTGAAGGACACAAGTCATTCCTGTCAATGACAGCGTGCTGTCAGTTTTTAGGCTATGTCTTTGTTAATATTAAAGGTGAACTTAATTGACTTCGACATCCTTCCCAGGGGCCCACTGCCTCATAATCTGTAGATGTGTGAAACGGTTCTGACATGACTGGTTCCTGACACGATGTGTTTTTCCACCAACTAGTTGTATGCCTGGTAATGCTGCTGTACTGAGCTACACAATTATACGATCATTATGTGGCATATAACATCCATCCATTATCCATTATCCATTATCCGAACCGCTTATCCTGCTCCCAGGGTCGTGGGGCGCTGGAGTCTATCCCAGCAGTCATTGGGCAGCAGGTGAGGAGACACCCTGGACAGGCCGCCAGGCCATCACACAGGGGCCACGCACGCACACACACACACACACACACACCTAGGGACAATTCAGTACGGCCGAGTCACCTGACCTACATGTCTTTGGACTGTGGGAGGAAACCGGAGCCCCCGGAGGAAACCCACACAGACACAGGGAGAACATGCAAACGCCACACAGAGGACGACCCGGGACGACCCCCAAGGTTGGACTACCACGGGGCTCGAACCCAGGACCTTCTTGCTGTGAGGCGATCGTGATAACCACTGTGCTGCTCTATATGGATTTATAATATATGCAAAAAGAAAATGTGATGAGGGGGATGCCAAGCAGTAATCATCATCACCATTTCCGTAACCTCTGGAGGTCGTAGGAGCACAGCTGATGCCTCAACAGGTTGAGTCATCATTGTGTTTCAGTAGGGGGAGTACCTGGTGGTCCCTATCTCCTGGACATAAGCAGTGATATAGACAACACAATAAATATTTTATTAAATAATAACATAATAAAGCTTATATATACATATATATATATATAGTAAATAATTTACCAGTCAGGAAGTTTGTTGTCAGAGACGCAGAGCTCTTGAGAAGTTTCTGCAACCTCTGTACGAGCTGTTCCTTGCTTAACTCCTGCAGGTCCAGTACTTGGTTCAGGCTCCTACTGTCGACAACCTTTAAGGTCCCATTCCCTGCATCAGCCCCGTCCCGGCGGGCATTCAGAGTGCCTATCCCGAACACCCGAGCGTTGGACTTGCTTACCGAGTTCCACCACTGATCCAGTATGTTCCTGTGCAGCTCGGTTCCGAGGGGCCCGTAGCTGCAGCTCAGTCCCCGCAGGAACGAGTCTCTGTGACTCCGCCCCCGTGCTATGTAGTGTCTGTCGGCGCAGAGCTCCATCAGTGCTGCGGCGTGGTCGGAGTCTCTGGTGGTGAGACCGGCCGCCGTGCACCATGTGCGGCCATGCGACAGGGAGCGCGCCGCCCCGCGCCGCGCGGGTCTAAACATGCTCTCAAGCCGGCCGGCAAGACCGCGGTCAACCCGACAGCTGATCCTGGAGACCGGGGGAGACGGTGTGGTGGCTCACCGTGGCCGGTGACCTCATGATTTAACCGGCTCCTCTTTCAAATGGCACCCCGCTGGGAAACTACAGAACAGCTGGTAAAACTCTGCGACGGCCCCTCAATGACCTGAACTCCAGGGCGAACACGCGTCCCGCCCGCCGTAGACGTTCTCTCGGAAACCACGTGACCGGCAGGGACCCCGGGGCGGTTGCGAGGCGGATCCGCAAAAGTCGGTTTTCGTGCCGTCTACAGACTCAGTCACTGGGTTTATGAGTAAAGCTCGGAAGTCCATACAAGTAGTTTGTGGTTACGGTTAGGTAGTAAAGCTGCGGCGCCTTTGGCGACATCTTGTCACGTGGTTTCAGAGAGAAAGTCTCCGCGAAGTCTTCCATGGCGCTGGTTTATGAACCCGGATGTGAATGCGGCACTTCCGGGTGATGCGTGGCCCGTTTGCGTCTGGCATCTCGATGTCGACGTTAATCTACTCATATATTGTCACAATGTGTGGTGTGTGTGTGTGTGTTTTAGTGTAGATAGCGGGACCGAAAACTAAAGCACTTATGATCCTAATTCTTTTTGGAGGTGGTAGGTGTTGTCTCGGAGAGTAAGGGAAAAATCCCAGAAAATTAAAATTATGCATAATTATGCATAAATATGCAAAATATGCATTTTTCTAAAAATGTCTAAAAACCACTTTTCTCGGCATTTCAGATGATTCTGAGCATCTTTGATTTTTTCACCTAACATTTTTTTCTGGGGACCCCCCCCCCCTTAACCTGGAAAATGTGACCCTCTCCCCCTTTAATGTTATCGTGTATGCAATGTCATGTATGTGAAATATGCTTGGTGACCATCGTCTACTACTTGCCATTTAGCCCCTTTCCACCCCCACTTGAAGTGGGGTACCGCTACAATGTAGCGGGGTTCTTCTAGTTATCTAATAATGTTGCAAACGCAAAGGAAATCCATGTTAAAATGTTAAATGGAGTGTATCCATCCACTGAACTGTGACGACAGCGATTTGGAATCGAAACCAATAACTGTCAAAAGTTGTCTGAACCTAATTGTGTGTTTTGTGATGATAGTGAAACGACGGATCATTTATTTTTCCACTGCGTGTATGCAGAAACGTCATGGCTTGAGGCGCATGCGTGGCTTTACCCAAGGGGTTTTCAGCTGGAGACCTTTTCCCTGAAGGACACTGTTTATGGACTCGTCATGAGCAATAGCAACGTTGACTTTTTGGTCAACAACATTCTTATTTTTGGGAAGTTTTATATACACAGATCAAAATATATAGGAACGTGAAACCCAACTTTTGCGTGTTTCACAAGGAAATTCTTGCTTATACAAAGACACTTAAAGTCATGAAAAACAAAAATGCAGTGCAGCTTTTTGGTATAAAGGAATATAATGTACCAAAAAAAAGCCCTAGCCCTGTTAATTTGTTTTAATGTATTTTATATGGATGTTATTTCAACCTCTCATCTGTTTTAGTTTTTTTTTCTCCTTTTTTCTATCTTTCCTTTGTATGCACCTGGTCCTATGCTTCTAATATGGAAACGTTAGTGCCATGTTGTTTGTACATTTGAAATTGTTAAATAAATTATTTTTAAAAATCTATAATAATGTACTGGGGGTGGGGTCGTTTTATTTGCGTTATACGCAACTGCAATAGCCACCCCTAACCACTAGAGGGGTTAGGGGTGGGTTTTTTTCACAGATGGGGCTGCCATACGATGACGTCACTGATGACTTGGCAGAAAAGAGAAATAGGAAACGTGAACGTGATGAACACATCCCTCGCAGACTATCACCTTAGCACACTGAATTCACTTCACTGAGATGCAGTTTTTAAACTGTTGATATGTGTTTAAACGTTAAGATTTTAATTACTTTTAATTATATTTATTTGTATTTATTTTGTCGTTTTTACATTAATATACTTGATTTGTTAATATTCTTGAACATGTCCTAGTTATTTCGTGCTTTGTCAATGAAAAGCTTTATTGCTGAAGTATGCCTAGTCATTCATTCTCATGCAGGGTCATTAACCCTGTGAGCCTCCTAGGATACTGTCAGGGTCATTAGCCCTGTGAGCCTCCTAGGATACTGTCAGGGTCATTAACCCTGTGAGCCTCCTAGGATACTGTCAGGGTCATTAACCCTGTGAGCCTCCTAAGATACTGTCAGGGTCATTAACCCTGTGAGCCTCCTAGGATACTGTCAGGGTCATTAACCCTGTGAGCCTCTTAGGATACTGTCAGGGTCATTAACCCTGTGAGCCTCCTAGGATAGTGTCAGGGTCATTAACCCTGTGAGCCTCCTAGGATACTGTCAGGGTCATTAGCCCTGTGAGCCTCCTAGGATACTGTCAGGGTCATTAGCCCTGTGAGCCTCCTAGGATACTGTCAGGGTCATTAGCCCTGTGAGCCTCCTAGGATACTGTCAGGGTCATTAACCCTGTGAGCCTCCTAGGATACTGTCAGGGTCATTAACCCTGTGAGCCTCCTAGGATACTGTCAGGGTCATTAACCCTGTGAGCCTCCTAGGATACTGTCAGGGTCATTAACCCTGTGAGCCTCCTAGGATACTGTCAGGGTCATTAACCCTGTGAGCCTCCTAGGATACTGTCAGGGTCATAAACCCTGTGAGCCTCCTAGGATACTGTCAGGGTCATTAACCCTGTGAGCCTCCTAGGATACTGTCAGGGTCATTAACCCTGTGAGCCTCCTAGGATAGTGTCAGGGTCATTAACCCTGTGAGCCTCCTAGGATACTGTCAGGGTCATTAACCCTGTGAGCCTCCTAGGATAGTGTCAGGGTCATTTCACTACCTGTATGTAGGAGCCTAATGCACTTTATTGATCCATCCATCCAGTATCTTAACCGCTCATCCTGCTCTCAGGGTCGCCGGGGCCTCTTCCAGCAGTCACTGGGCGGCAGGCGGGGAGACACCCTGGGCAGGCCGCCAGGCCATCACAGGGCCGGCCGAGAGGGACACACACACACACACACACACACACACTCCTACATGTCTTTGGACTGTGGGAGAAAACCCACACAGACACGGGGAGAACATGCAAACTCCACACAGAGGACCACCCCCAAAGCTGGACCATCCGGGGCTCAAGCCCAGGACCTTCTTGCAGTGAGGCGACCGCACTAACCGGTTTATTGATAAAATATGAAATATAAATATTTGAATAATTAGCATGCAATGAGTTAATTGTTTGATTCCTTGCACTGAAAAGGTGTGTGAATAATTGTTGCTTCTCAGTAGCTGCAAGCACCTTTAATTGTCTTTTGACCCTCTCGCGAGGAGGGTTGGAGACTAATGCGGGTGGAGTCAGGCGAGGAGCGCGTGGAGCCACAGTGTTTTGACCTCTGGGCCCCTGTTCTTCTTATTAACCTTCTTCTTTTTTTTTTTTGCTAATCGACAGCCGGTCTGTACCAAATATATCTTGAGTCGAAGTAAACAGTTAACCTTTACAGAGTGGTCCTGTGGGGGGATATATATATATATATATATATATATATATATATATATATAGTGTGTGTGTGTTTGTTTGGTTCTAATGTGGATACAGACGAAGGGAGTGGTTAGAGCGACAAGCCGAGGCTTCATTCTTTGGAAACCTACACTACCTTTAGGTTTAAAGGGACAGTTCACCCCAAAACCAAAGGCCACAGATCAGCTTCCCGTAGGTGTAGCTGGTTCCCCCCGTTACACTAGCAGAACAGTTCCCACATGAAGCAGCTGCTCACAGGGTCTGTGGACCATCTCGGGTAACCAGCTCAGGACTTCTGGGAACACACATTGCAGTTTCAGTTTCTCACATGTATTTTTGGGCGCTTTGTGCCATCCAGTTCTATTGTATTGGGGAGAAGGCGGACATCTCTACGGCAACATCCCTCCAGAACTCTGCAACCCGCACCAAAACAACCTGGGTGGATAAAGAGCGCAGCAGATACGAGGAAAACAGTATTGCTTTTATTTTGGGGGTGAGCTGTCTCGTTAAGCTCTTATCTCGGCCATTATCAATGCCTGAAGTGGGAGAAGTGTCAGTGCTCCCCTTATTCACGGCTGTTTTTTATTACTATTATTTTGTTTGTTTGGGTTTTTTCTTGACCTTTTTATTTGTCCGTGGCAGTGGAGAGATAGTCAGGAAAAAGGGGGGGGAGGGTATGTCATGCAACAGAAGTCTCCGGCTGGACTCGAACGGGCGACGTTGTGACAGTGTGGTCATGTGGTATGCTCTTTAGCCATTTGGCTACGGACCCCCCACCCCCCCCACCACGTATTGGCGTGTGTATTGACGACATCAGCAAATCATTATGCCCCTCCGAATTGCTGCAGTGGATAACAGATAGTAGGAGATGTTGCTGAGGATGTTCACCACATGAACTGATCGATCACTGAAATGGTTGCCCCCTTGATTGTGAGTAAAAGATATTTGACTATGTACACTAAAGTCATCAGACCGGGATGCCCTTAGTTCCTGTGGTGGCCAATGATACAGGGCAATTGGAAAGAAAACCACACACACACACACACACACACACACACACACACACACACACACACACACACACACACAATGAGACGAGGATCCTTCACAATAAGACTTTTACTGACGCATCAACAAAGTCTGAGTCGGTCTGCAGAGCGACTAGAGTTCAGACAAAGGCCTCCCTGTCTTTACACCATTTACAGATCTAGTCAACAATCTACTTGCATCAGTAAATGCCATCCACCCATCCATTATCTGAACCGCTTCTCCTGACTGCTGGAGCCTATCCCAGCTGGAGCCTATCCCAGCTAGAGCCTATCCCAGCTAGAGCCTATCCCAGCTAGAGCCTATCCCAGCTAGAGCCTATCCCAGCTGGAGCCTATCCCAGCTAGAGCCTATCCCAGCTAGAGCCTATCCCAGCTGGAGCCTATCCCAGCTAGAGCCTATCCCAGCTGGAGCCTATCCCAGCTGGAGCCTATCTCAGCTGGAGCCTATCCCAGCTAGAGCCTATCCCAGCTGGAGCCTATCCCAACTAGAGCCTATCCCAGCTAGAGCCTATCCCAGCTAGAGCCTATCCCAGCTAGAGCCTATCCCAGCTGGAGCCTATCCCAGCAGTCCCTGGGCGGCAGGCGGGGAGACACCCTGGACAGGCGGCCTGGAAAGGCCGCCAGTCCATCACACAGGGCGGAGTCCTGCTTTTAGCCAGGGACCTTGTTGATCAGGACATGTTGGCGGAGCAGGTGCCTCTCTATCAACACAAGGATGACGTCAGGATGTCTTCAATCATCCCTCTTTGACAGTGTAATGGTGGTCTTGATGTGCTGCTAGTGTTCTCTGCATAACAAAGGTTACATGACCGACTCTAATGGTGGTCTTGATGTGCTGCTACTGTTCTCTGCATAACAAAGGTTACATGACCGACTCTAATGGTGGTCTTGATGTGCTGCTAGTGTTCTCTGCATAACAAAGGTTATAATGACCGACTCTAATGGTGGTCTTGATGTGCCGCTAGTGTTCTCTGCATAACAAAGGTTACATGACCGACTCTAATGGTGGTCTTGTGTTCTCTGCATAACAAAGGTCATAATGACCGACTCTAATGGTGGTCTTGACGTGCCGCTAGTGTTCTCTGCATAACAAAGGTTACATGACCGACTCTAATGGTGGTCTTGATGTGCTGCTAGTGTTCTCTGCATAACAAAGGTTACATGACCGACTCTAATGGTGGTCTTGATGTGCTGCTACTGTTCTCTGCATAACAAAGGTTACATGACCGACTCTAATGGTGGTCTTGATGTGCTGCTAGTGTTCTCTGCATAACAAAGGTTACATGACCGACTCTAATGGTGGTCTTGATGTGCTGCTAGTGTTCTCTGCATAACAAAGGTTATAATGACCGACTCTAATGGTGGTCTTGATGTGCTGCTAGTGTTCTCTGCATAACAAAGGTTATAATGACCGACTCTAATGGTGGTCTTGATGTGCTGCTAGTGTTCTCTGCATAACAAAGGTTATAATGACCGACTCTAATGGTGGTCTTGATGTGCTGCTACTGTTCTCTGCATAACAAAGGTTACATGACCGACTCTAATGGTGGTCTTGATGTGCTGCTACTGTTCTCTGCATAACAAAGGTTATAATGACCGACTCTAATGGTGGTCTTGTGTTCTCTGCATAACAAAGGTTATAATGACCGACTCTAATGGTGGTCTTGATGTGCTGCTAGTGTTCTCTGCATAACAGAGGTTACATGACCGACTCTAATGGTGGTCTTGATGTGCTGCTACTGTTCTCTGCATAACAGAGGTTACATGACCGACTCTAATGGTGGTCTTGATGTGCTGCTACTGTTCTCTGCATAACAAAGGTTACATGACCGACTCTAATGGTGGTCTTGATGTGCCGCTACTGTTCTCTGCATAACAAAGGTTATAATGACCGACTCTAATGGTGGTCTTGATGTGCTGCTAGTGTTCTCTGCATAACAAAGGTTATAATGACCGACTCTAATGGTGGTCTTGATGTGCCGCTAGTGTTCTCTGCATAACAAAGGTTATAATGACCGACTCTAATGGTGGTCTTGATGTGCCGCTAGTGTTCTCTGCATAACAAAGGTTACATGACCGACTCTAATGGTGGTCTTGATGTGCTGCTACTGTTCTCTGCATAACAAAGGTTACATGACCGACTCTAATGGTGGTCTTGATGTGCTGCTAGTGTTCTCTGCATAACAAAGGTTATAATGACCGACTCTAATGGTGGTCTTGATGTGCTGCTAGTTTTCTCTGCATAACAAAGGTTATAATGACCGACTCTAATGGTGGTCTTGATGTGCTGCTACTGTTCTCTGCATAACAAAGGTTATAATGACCGACTCTAATGGTGGTCTTGATGTGCTGCTACTGTTCTCTGCATAACAAAGGTTACATGACCGACTCTAATGGTGGTCTTGATGTGCCGCTAGTGTTCTCTGCATAACAAAGGTTATAATGACCGACTCTAATGGTGGTCTTGATGTGCTGCTAGTGTTCTCTGCATAACAGAGGTTACATGACCGACTCTAATGGTGGTCTTGATGTGCTGCTACTGTTCTCTGCATAACAGAGGTTACATGACCGACTCTAATGGTGGTCTTGATGTGCTGCTACTGTTCTCTGCATAACAAAGGTTACATGACCGACTCTAATGGTGGTCTTGATGTGCCGCTACTGTTCTCTGCATAACAAAGGTTATAATGACCGACTCTAATGGTGGTCTTGATGTGCTGCTAGTGTTCTCTGCATAACAAAGGTTATAATGACCGACTCTAATGGTGGTCTTGATGTGCCGCTAGTGTTCTCTGCATAACAAAGGTTATAATGACCGACTCTAATGGTGGTCTTGATGTGCCGCTAGTGTTCTCTGCATAACAAAGGTTACATGACCGACTCTAATGGTGGTCTTGATGTGCTGCTACTGTTCTCTGCATAACAAAGGTTACATGACCGACTCTAATGGTGGTCTTGATGTGCTGCTACTGTTCTCTGCATAACAAAGGTTATAATGACCGACTCTAATGGTGGTCTTGATGTGCTGCTAGTGTTCTCTGCATAACAAAGGTTACATGACCGACTCTAATGGTGGTCTTGATGTGCTGCTACTGTTCTCTGCATAACAAAGGTTACATGACCGACTCTAATGGTGGTCTTGATGTGCTGCTACTGTTCTCTGCATAACAAAGGTTACATGACCGACTCTAATGGTGGTCTTGATGTGCTGCTAGTGTTCTCTGCATAACAAAGGTTACATGACCGACTCTAATGGTGGTCTTGATGTGCTGCTAGTGTTCTCTGCATAACAGAGGTTACATGACCGACTCTAATGGTGGTCTTGATGTGCTGCTACTGTTCTCTGCATAACAAAGGTTACATGACCGACTCTAATGGTGGTCTTGATGTGCCGCTACTGTTCTCTGCATAACAAAGGTTATAATGACCGACTCTAATGGTGGTCTTGATGTGCCGCTAGTGTTCTCTGCATAACAAAGGTTATAATGACCGACTCTAATGCTGGTCTTGATGTGCTGCTAGTGTTCTCTGCATAACAAAGGTTACATGACCGACTCTAATGGTGGTCTTGATGTGCTGCTAGTGTTCTCTGCATAACAAAGGTTATAATGACCGACTCTAATGGTGGTCTTGATGTGCTGCTAGTGTTCTCTGCATAACAAAGGTTATAATGACCGACTCTAATGGTGGTCTTGATGTGCTGCTACTGTTCTCTGCATAACAAAGGTTACATGACCGACTCTAATGGTGGTCTTGATGTGCTGCTAGTGTTCTCTGCATAACAAAGGTTATAATGACCGACTCTAATGGTGGTCTTGATGTGCTGCTACTGTTCTCTGCATAACAAAGGTTATAATGACCGACTCTAATGGTGGTCTTGATGTGCTGCTAGTGTTCTCTGCATAACACAGGTTATAATGACCGACTCTAATGGTGGTCTTGATGTGCCGCTACTGTTCTCTGCATAACAAAGGTTACATGACCGACTCTAATGGTGGTCTTGATGTGCCGCTACTGTTCTCTGCATAACAAAGGTTATAATGACCGACTCTAATGGTGGTCTTGATGTGCCGCTAGTGTTCTCTGCATAACAAAGGTTATAATGACCGACTCTAATGGTGGTCTTGATGTGCTGCTAGTGTTCTCTGCATAACAAAGGTTATAATGACCGACTCTAATGGTGGTCTTGATGTGCTGCTAGTGTTCTCTGCATAACAAAGGTTATAATGACCGACTCTAATGGTGGTCTTGATGTGCTGCTAGTGTTCTCTGCATAACAAAGGTTATAATGACCAACTCTAATGGTGGTCTTGACATTCTAACAACAATAATAAAAATGGTTCCTTACATAAGGGAATCTGGCTTATCCTGCCTTTGAGCATATGTGAGCTCATCTTCTAAGAACTTCCTGTCCTGGTTATGCGGCCTGGTGCTTCTCGCCACAGCTGTCACTCTAGTCATGATAGCCACGTGTGGCCTTACGTAACACCACGGTCCTTGTATCCCCGGCGGACCCGGATGCTCTCTTCTCTCCACTTCTATAGCGCATTACCCAAACTAAGCAGCCCTGCGCCACCGGGCTCCATGTCCGGTGGTCCTCCAGGCTGTCATCGTCCCAGCAGAGGCGGAAGTTGGCGGGGCTCGTTTGGCCCGGAGAACCGCCTGTGAGACGGGCCGCCGCCAAGAGGAAAGCAGGCAGGCGAGAGCGGAAACAGGTGACGTCCCGCGGTGCCCCCTGGGTAATGCAGTTTGTATGTAGGGTCAAGCCTTGCCTCCGGGTGGTGGGCGGGCGCTTCCTCGGCGGATCGGTGACCGTCATGAGCCGTGGGCCTACTGGACCGAGAGGGAGGCGGCCGGCCGGCCGAGGGGGACGGACCGCGCTGCAGCAGGAGCGAGTCTGTTCGGCAAGTTTGGACGTTTCTCCCTCTCTTTTCTCCCACCTCCCCCCCTCCCTGAGTATTCCCTGCCACTCGGCATCGTCCACTTTATTAAGCGCCGGGCTTCAGGAGGACTTGGTCCGTCTCCGGAACAAGGTTCGGTTCGGTTCGGTTCGGCGGGCGCGGCGCCGCTGACGGTTCATATGAGTAGAGATTTACCAACTTGATACGAATGCTTTGTAGTTTCCTTTTTACTGGAAACTAACTGCTGTGTTAACTTATTTAGGGTCATTATTATGTAGGGTCATTATTATGTAGAGTTATTATGTAGGGTCATTATTATGTAGGGTCATTATTATTTAGGGTATTATTATGTAGGATCATTATTATGTAGGGTCATTATTATGTAGGGTTATTATTATGTAGGATCATTATTATACAGGGTAATTATTATGTAGGGTCATTATTATGTAGGGTCATTATTATACAGGGTGATTATTATGTAGGGTGATTATTATGTAGGGTTATTATTATGTAGGATCATTATTATGTAGGGTCATTATTATGTAGGGTTATTATTATGTAGGATCATTATTATGTAGGATCATTATTATGTAGGATCATTATTATGTAGGGTTATTATTATGTAGGGTCATTATTATGTAGGGCCATTATTATGTAGGGTCATTATTATGTAGGGCCATTATTATTTAGGGTCATTATTATGTAGGGTCATTATTATGTAGAGTTATTATTATTTAGGGTCATTATTATGTAGGGTTATTATTATGTAGGGTCATTATTATGTAGGGACATTATTATGTAGGGTCATTATTATGTAGGGTCATTATTATGTAGGATCATTATTATGTAGGGTGATTATTATTTGGGGTCATTATTATGTAGGGTGATTATTATTTGGGGTCATTATTATGTAGGGTCATTATTATGTAGGGTTATTATTTAGGGTCATTATTATGTAGGGCCATTATTATTTAGGGTCATTATTATGTAGGGTCATTATTATGTAGAGTTATTATTATTTAGGGTCATTATTATGTAGGGTCATTATTATGTAGGGACATTATTATGTAGGGTCATTATTATGTAGGGTCATTATTATGTAGGATCATTATTATGTAGGGTGATTATTATTTGGGGTCATTATTATGTAGGGTCATTATTATTTGGGGTCATTATTATGTAGGATCATTATTATGTAGGGTTATTATTATTTAGGGTCATTATTATGTAGGGTCATTATTATACAGGGTCATTATTATACAGGGTGATTATTATGTAGGGTGATTATTATGTAGGGTGATTATTATTTAGGGATCATTATTATGTAGGGTCATTATTATTTGGGGTCATCATGAAGTGCCCGGAGAAGCTGGTACGGAGAGGGCAGAAAGGAGCACCGTCCCGCAGCTGATGAGAAGCGCCGGTGCACAGGAAGGAAGGAAAAAGACTTTGTAGTGCTCGAAGTGGGCCGGAGCACCGGTTATTATTGAGGGCTAGCCATACATGTGGTACCCCCCTCCCCACTCTAGGCTACCCAGATCTTCCATTATTTGATATAATACTTACAGATTTTCAGATTAGCCTTTACCCCGGGGGGGGGGGGTGCTTGAAGGAAATAGTTGTGATTACACCATCTCACCATGCCATGCGGGCAGGAGGTCTTTTCTCCTAACTGTGCAGGGCAGGGCAAGCTGTCCGGAATCTGGCAACGTCACAACCACGATGGTGGAATGTTCTGACTGGCCTGGCCCAGAGAGCTGAGCCGATACCAGCCCACTGCTACGAACAGGAGGAACAACGACTGAGGGGACTTGGCTTAGTGCGTGGATAAAAGCTGCAATCATCTACTACTACTACTGCTACTAGTACTACTGCTACTAGTACTACTACTGCTACTACTGCTACTAGTACTACTACTAGTACTGCTACTAGTACTACTACTACTACTGCTACTACTGCTACTAGTACTACTGCTGCTACTACTACTGCTGCTACTAGTACTACTGCTACTACTGCTACTAGTACTACTACCGCTACTACTGCTACTAGTACTGCTACTACTGCTACTAGTACTACTGCTACTGCTACTTCTGCTACTAGTACTACTACTGCTACTACTGCTGCTACTGCTACTAGTACTACTACTACCACTGCTACTACTACTGCTACTACTGCTACTAGTACTACTACTACCACTGCTACTACTAGTACTACTACTGCTACTAGTACTACTACTTTCGGCTGCTGCTTCAGATTGGCTTCTGGGCCAGCTTCGGTGGGGAAATGATGAACGGTTCTGACCTGCTTTGTCTGCCTACCATGGTCTGTTACTCAAGTCAAGGCCTTACATTTTGTCTTACTGCATCTGAAGTCACCTGCCTGTCTCACACTGCCACAGCCTGAAAACAAAACAGAGCCTGGTGTTGCTCTGCTCAACACGTTCAACACGTCTAGTGCCGTCTTTCCTTTTCTTACTGATGGCAAACAAGACAGACGTTTTTTAAACTTTAGATGTCAAGTGACTTAAATATGAAGACGTTTTAACAGTGGTTGTGGCAATGTAATTGTATTCAAATTGTTGTGAACTTTTTACAGTTGAATATGAGGGTTAGCCAAGACTGCATCTCAGTCACTTTTGAGCAAGAAGAAGTCTACAAAATACAAATGGTTTACTCATGCATTTGACCAGAATAGTACTTGTAGTCACAACCTTCAGTGTGCTTAGATGAACTTAAATACTGGCTGGGGAACAGGGGGTTTTTCGTTAACATTTTGAGAAAGGAGTGTTTGCAGCTCTATTCACGGGGCATCTTCAATAATACGTTTTAAAAAAAAACCTGTATAGTAAAAAAACAAAAAACTTTTGGCTGCTGCTGTTAGGGGACGCCACAGCGGATTAGAACATTTTTGGTGTAACATCGCACCGCTTATGAACTTGTAACACCAACACAATAACTTATCTTCTTCCTCTTCTTTCAGCTGCTCCCGTTAGGGGTCGCCACAGCAGATCATCCGTCTCCATCTCTTCCTGTCCTCTGCACCTTCCTCTGTCACACCAGCCACCTGCATGTCCTCCCTCACCACATCCATAAACCTCCTCTTTGGCCTTCCTCTTCTCCTCTTCCCTGGCAGCTCCATATTCAGCATCCTTCTCCCAGTATACCCAGCATCTCTCCTCCACACGTCCAAACCATCTCAATCTCGTCTCTCTTGCTTTGTCTCCAGACCGTCCACCCTGAGCTGCCCCTCTAATATACTGGTTCCTAATCCTGTCCTTCTTCATCACTCCCAGTGAAAATCTTATCATCTTCAACTCTGCCACCTCCACCTCCTCCTCCTGTCTTTTCATCAGTGCCACTGTCTCCAAACCATACAACATAGCTGGTCTCACTACCATCCTGTAAACCTTCCCTTTAACTCTTGCTGGTACCCTTCTGTCACACATCACTCCTGACACTCTTCTCCACCCACTCCACCCTGTCTGCACTCTCTTCTTCACCTCTCCCCTGCACTCCTTGTTCCTTTGGAAAGTTGACCCCAAGTATTTAAACTCAACCGGCTTCGTTACCTCCACTCCTTGCATCCTCACTATTCCACTGTCCTCCCTCTCATTCACGCATAGGTATTCCGTCTTGCTCCTACTGACTTTCATTCCTCTTCTCTCCAGTGCATACCTCCACCTCTCCAGGCTCTCCTCCACCTGCACCCTACTCTCACTACACAGCACAATGTCATCTGCAAACAATCATAATGTGGTGGAACGCGTAACAGCGGTTGATGATGTGCTAGAATGCATTACAATAGAAATCTGTATGGAAAAAAATAAAAATGTAATTGTGAGCTGTATATATAGAGCACCGGAATCTAATATTAAAATATTCAAAGATTGGATGAAAGACATTTTTGTTAAAACAATTCAAAGGGTTATGTTCATTTGTGGGGATTTCAATATAGATCTGTTAAACCCAAATAAGCGTAAGTTTATCAATGCAATATACAGCATGAGCTTATATCCAAAAATCACTAGACCTAGCAGAATTATGTCACTGTGCCATGCTGATAGGTAATATATTCCCAAATGTTTTAGGAAGACAATATGGAGTGGGTTATTAATGACATTAGTGACCATTTACCAGTTTTTACTGTCCATGACAGTAACTACAAGATGGATAAGGATGCCAATTGAACTACAAACGAGTAAGGGCAAATGAATCCATGAATGCACTTATAAATGAATTACTATCACAAAATTGGAGAACAATATATGATGAAGACGTCGACAAAGCACATCACACATTCTTAAAAATATTCAATTATATCGCAAAAATTGCCTAATAAAACAATACAGTAAGAAACAAAAATATACATAGTCCATGGATCACAAAGATTACAAACATACATGGATACAAAACGCCTGCAAAAAGAAAGTACTCTATAGCGAATTCATAAAGTATAGAACTAAAGAGACAGAAAAGAAATAAAAATATGTTAACTACTATTATGAGGCTATGTAAGGAATACTATAATAAAATATTAGAGAATAATAAAAACAACATTAAAGGTATATGGGGTGTATTAAACAGCATTATTAGAAATGGATCTACAGATTCAAGCTACCCTCAGTATTTTACTGATAACGACAAGACCATTAATAATATGGATGATGTGGTTAGTGGTTTCAATAAATTCTTTATAAGTGTGGGACCAAAATTGGCAAAAATATCAATGACCCAGAAACAACCAAAGAGGAGACTAATGGTGATTATGGAGATAGAAATCCGAGTTCAATTTTTCTTAGAGCAGTAAAAGAAAAGGAAATCATGGACATTATAAGCAAATATAGGAACAACAGTTCTACTGACTGGAAAGAAACTGATATGATAATGATCAAAAAAGATATTGATGGTATTGCAAAACCACTAACTCACATCTGTAACTTGTCATTTAAATCTGGTAAATTTTCAAGCACAATGAAAATTGCAAACCTTATAGCATTATATAAAACTGGGGATAGACACCACTTCACAAATTACTGGCCCGTTTCTTTACTTTCCAAATTCTCCAAGATATTGGAAAAACTCTTGACTGGCAGATGAGACAAATTCACTGAGAAGCTGAAATTGCTGACTGGCAGCCAGTATGGACTCAGGAAAAACAGATCAACATCAATGGTGCTAATTGAATTAATAGAACTTACTAAATTGCATAGACACAAAGAAGTATGCAGTAGGAATTTATAGATCTAAAAAAAGGTTTTTATACCATTGATCCCAATAGATTACTTGATAAATTGGAAGGATATGGTATCAAAGAAGTTGTGCTGAACTGGTTGAGAGGCTATTTTAGAAACCGGCAACAATTTGTGAAGCTCAGTGAGCATAAATCCACATGCATGGATATTAATTGTGGAGTCCCTCAGGGGTCAGTATTAGGCCCGAAATTATTTATTCTGTACATAAATGATATATGCAGGGTATCAAAAATATTCCGAGTTTTTTCTATTTGTGGACGACACCAATATTTTCTGTCCTGGGGAGAATTTATAGCAGGTTTTGGAGGTGATCATAACAGAAATGATAAAATTAAAAAGGCGGTTTGACAAACAAATTATAAATTTGGACAAAACAAAGATTAGGTTGTTCGGAAATTGTAAACACTCAAGTACAAATGATGATAGACGATGTTAACATAGTATATGAAAATAAATTTCTAGTTGTGATAATAGACCACAAAATCTGCTGGAAACCTCATATGTGCCAGCAAAGCTGGCAAGGAGTATTGCAGTCCTGGGAAAAACAAGGCACATTCTGGATCATAAAGCATTGTACACACTATATAGTTCACTTGTATTGCCATATCTGAATTACTGTGTTGCGGTATGGTGTAACGCCTACAAAAGCAACCTATATTCATTATGTGTACTGCAAAAAAAAGGATCATAACGATAATTAACTATGTAGGATTTCACAAACACACCAACGATTTTTTTTAAAGTCCCATACCTTTTAAGTTCATGGATCTCGTAGAATTTAACAGGACAAATAATGTATAAAGCAAGAAATAATTTACTGCCGGGTAATATACAAAAAAAAAAGTTCTTCGACAGAGAGGGGGGTTGTTACTTGAGAGGAAAGTTTAAAGAAACTGCTCGTACAACAATTCAATTCAATATACTGTCATTAAAAACAATGTGCAGGCACATGTTAAAAATGAAATACGGGACTATGAAGAGTATGTGTATTTCCATCTGTGGGGTGATTTTGTGGAATGGTTTGGATGTGGAACTTCAGTTCAAAAAGATGTAGGCATAGCGTTGAGGAAGGGCAGTGATAACTGTTTCAAGTTTTATTATTATTGACACTGGTTGATATTTGGGTTGTACCTTTGGGTTGTACATATAATTAGTACAATTGTTTATAAACTATATGATAAAAATTATGAATTAATTGATGAATGGTGAAGGGGTAGGAATAAGTTCATACCTCCTCCTACTCCTTTTTGAACATGTAATATTTAATGTGTTGATGAGAATTTGTTGTTTGTTGTAAAGGTTTATTGTTCATTTTAATATTTTTGTTGTTGTTACATGTTCAAAATAAATCAAAGTGACTTGAGGTGACCTGTGTTTGCGCATGAGCCAATCAATGATTGGTATGATTAAATTCAAAATTACTTTTCTTGCGAACATGTCGCATAGACAAGCAACTAGCATCATTGGAATGCTCAAGTCATGCCGTTTCATTTGATATGCGCTCTACCTCGCTGCAAATACTTGGTGAGCAATTCAACAGAGAATACTTACGTATGCTCTTCATGCATCTCCTCTGAAGATGGCGGTGCACACTCGCGTTTGCTGCGGCCTCACCCAGTACCGATGATGCAGTGTCTTTGTCTATGTCTGCGTCATCGTATGAAGTTTTTATTTTGACCGTTGATTTCGCGTGGCTAGGAGAGCTTGGTCTGCTGTGTCCTGTGGGCTTGAAGAGGAGGCAAGCGGGGCAGGCTAAGCTAACTGTTAGCCCACGGCCCTGCCAAGGAGGAAACACCGAGGTGGTCTGGCTGCGGCCTCGCGGCGACTGTGCAGTGTTTTTGTCTGCGTATGCATTTGCGCCATCGTGTGGAATACGGGAGAGGTGTGTCGGAGGTGTCTGGCTGGAAAGCTGACGGGGGATCGGCTGAGGGAGCCTGGTCTGCTACATCCGATGGGCCCTAGGACCACGGCCCTGCCTGGAGCTGCGCCGGAAGAGGAAACACTGAGGGCGGTCTGACAGGACGCATAAGCGGGGCAGGCTAATCTAACTGCTAGCCCATGCAGACCGGCAGTTCCGAGTCATCCTGGATGGCGTTCATTCTCTGGACAGTGGAGTTTTTGGACTGTGTTGTACTGGGTGGACTGTGTTGTTGGCTGTTTCTGCTTTGTTCTCTCAGTTTTAATTAGTTTTTGGTGGTGTTGTTTCTGGATATGTGTTTTTGTCTTTTGTGTTGCACTGCTGTGGGGCTGGGGGGAAACGGAAGTTCGTTTCTTTTGTGTACGTACTAGTACATAAGATGAAATGACATAAATTGTTGCCGAGTCCTGATTGCTCTTCGCAGCCTATGGGGCATAAGACATCGATAGCGTTCCTCTACCTATCAGTCTTAAGCAACTAGTTGTGCCTCGTCCCATGAGACCCACCTCCAGCAGTTCAGCTTCTACCGTTCTTCATCTTCGGTCGGCCTCGTTTCCTTTTTCCTGGTGGTGTCCATTTGTGGGCCACTTTGGGGATCCGCTCTGGGGGCATTCATAGTCTCCAAGCCATTTTAGACACCTAGGTTTAATTTCTGAGATTACGTTTCGGCATCGAGTATATGGAGTGCCTTACTTTGTCTTATTGGGCCAGAACATATTGCAGATCTTTTGCAGACAAGTCATTGTAGAATGAGCTGACTTTGTTCAAGCCGCATATGGTTATTCGCTAGCACTGAGCAACCAGCTTGCCCAGGGTTTTATACAAGCGATTCTTGGTTTTGAGACTGTAGATGTTGGACTTCCAACTGTTATGGAGTCTTAATCATGTGCTGCAAGCTTTCCCTAGTCTGCGCTGGATATCTTTTTGGGCGCCATTGTCCCAACTAATCAGACTTCCCAGGTACAAAAATTCATCAATGACTTCAAGTGGCTCATTATGTACAGCGATGCGTGTGTGTGTGTGTGTTGGTGCTAATGGGACATCACTTGGGCTTTGGTGGTGTTGATCATGACGCCTGTTTGTTGAGCATACATGGTGAGTCGATCACTTTTTTCTTGCAAATGTTTTACGTTTGTGGAAAGGACAGCAAGATGTTCAAGCTGGCTGGAGAGGGTCCGTTTTTGTTTTTTGCATAATCCAATCGATGACAGGAAGAGAATGGGGGAAAGAATGCCACCTTGGCATACTTCAGATTGTACAGGGAACCCCTTGGAGATGGTATTGCCGAGTATGAAATGCATTTCCAGTGGTCAAAAAACTTCCCCATTAGTGAGACTATCTTATGAGGGATTCCATAAGACCAAGAAGAAGGGATGTGAATTTGGACGCAAATTGCATCCGTTACGGGGTTAAAGTGACAGTGGTTTAGGTTTTGGGGGGCACTGTAAGATGTCACTTTGGGCCCCAAAATGTTCAGAAACGGCCCTGAATGTATGTATCTTAATATAATGCAATTATGTAAAAAAAGCCTAGTCTGCTGCTGTGAATTGTTATTTATCACAAGTCTCGTTGTGGGGGAAAAATGCTACAAACCTAACAAAGTAACATTCTAAACATGGTGTTGTACTTTGGCATCCAAAGAAACTTTTTGTCCTCATCCAATTTCCTTTCATCTTTACAATACACCTCCCTCAACTTTTTGCGACATTTACAAGAACCAAACATCTTCAGCTGAGGTAGAAAGATACTGTGCTAGATCTGTGAATTTTTTAAAAAGGAAAAATAATCTTCCATGTTTGTTTTTGCTATGGCTTCTCAATTTCATTATAATGCGTTACATTTTATAAATTTGCATTATCTTATCTCCATTGAATTATATGTTCATGGCTTCGGATTTTTGAAAGAAATCTGAAAAACAAGTCTAAAAGACAAGCTTTCTTTGCAAGGAAGATCCAGTTGGCTCCCTAGAGAAAATTCTGTTCTTGGCCATGGGATTTCATGAGGTCTTTAAGACAGTTCTTTTCAAAAGTAGAGTTTCTGTAGTAGAACAATAATACAGTTACTGTATTCCTGGATATGCTAGACTTTAGCTACACAATGATAGAATATGGAACATTTGTCTATTGTTATAAAGGTTTTATGCCAACTATTCTCAGTTATCATCCTCCCTAACATTAAAGCAGACTTTCATTTCTGGTCTAGCCAACGTCAAGACCATTTCCAAATGGATTTTCAGGGCCTACTGTATAGCTTACTAGGGATCAGTTTTAAAGGTTTGGACACTCCTCGCTTAGCTCCATGAAAATCCAAGTTGAAACAATCATAATTCCAGCAATTAACCCACCCAAACTTTACACAGTGACAAAAAGGTCACAAGATTTCCATCTTCTTTTTATTTGAGGCCATGTGAGCCCTTTCTTTACGATCTTAGTAACATCAATTTAAACATAGCACAAACTCAAAATATTGCATTACCTAGTAAAAATAAATTACCGAGGAATGTAACATAAACAGTCAAGGAAAAAGTGCAGCAATCATAGTTGCACTATAGGAGACTTGTACTTTGACTCCTTTTAATGCTCTGGGTTACCGATAATTCCAACCCTGCTGTAAGCAAAAATAAAGAAAAAAAAAGCAGTATAAAGGGTTATAATAATCATACGGTAAGATGTGAAGACAACGGAGAAAAGAAAAAAATCAAGTTGGTTCTGTATATTGTGCATGTATCATATCTACTGTGGGAAAGGTGGTGGCATGGGGTAGGGCACCATCGGAGGTGGGGGTGGTTGTTGGCCCTGTTGTGGTGGTTGAGGGGCAAAAGGGAATGGTGGGTGGTTCAGGCCGTTCTGACCAGCCCTCTGAACAGACCCGAACTGCTGAGGGGGGCCCTGAAAGCCTTGATTACCAAAGCCACCCACCTGGTTAGACGGAGCACCGAAATTTCCCTGTCCGTTGCTGTTGCTGTAGTTGTTGCTGCCATAGCTACCACTAGAGCCACCACTATTGCCGCCGTAGCCGCCGTTTTGGCTCTTATTGCCACCAAAGCCTCCCTTGGGCCCGCTGCCATACCCCCTATCGCCATCCCTGTCCCTGTAACTACCGCCAAAGTTATTACTCCTCCCGCCCCCAGAATACCTATCCCGACGGTCGTCCTTGTAGCCACCTCTGCCCCCCCTTCCACGACCTGTAAAAGAAAGGGAGGGAGGAGATTCAGACTAAAGCCACTTTTATATATTGAAAAAGAAATGACCACCCAACAATGTGATAGTAATGTTGAGAAACACAAAGAACAAAGTTACAAAAACTTCAACCTGAAAAAAGTCAAACACACTTGGCCAACAACTCTTATCCACAGTGAACAAAGACCACCATTTTCAATGTTGTGCACCAAAGAAATCCCTTGGTAGCAATACTGACCTGAACACTGATCTTCGTTTCAAAATTTTTAAAAGTGAAATACCCTCCAAACACTTCTAACGTAATTTGCATCCACTAACATAGACACCAATAGTTATTATGGTTGTGTGCATTTATTTTATTATTTTTATTTTATTACTTCATCGATCCCCATGGGGAAATTCTTCCTCTGCATTTAACCCATCCTAGCTGTGTAGCTAGGAGCAGTGGGCAGCTGCCATGCAGCGCCCAGGGACCAACTCCAGTTCGTCTTGCCAAGCCTCGGTTAAGGGCAGAGACAGGAGTATTAACCCTAACATGCATGTCTTTTTGATGGTGGGGGAAACTGGAACACCTGGAGAAAACTCACGCAGACACGGGGAGAACATGCTAACTCCACATAGAAAGGACCTGGGATGACCCCCCCCCCCCAAGGTTGGACAACCCCGGGGTTCGAACCTAGGACCTTCTTGCTGCGAGGCCACAGCACTAACCATAACTGCACACAGCTTTCCTGCCACCACGACACACACGATTTACGTCAACAAATCATTGAAGATATCATGTCCATGAAAAATTTACCTCCTCTGTCCTCTGCCATCTGAATCAGCTTAGGGTTGATGGCCTGGTTTGCCTCTCGGAGTACAGAGATCAGGTCGGCTGCCTGTTTCATGTTGTTGGGGGTGAAGAAGGTGTAGGCTGTGCCTGTTTTTTGGCTGCGGGCAGTGCGTCCAATGCGGTGGATATAATCCTCAGAGGAGTTAGGGTAGTCATAATTGATGACAAATTTCACATCCTCCACATCTGTGAAAGTGTTGCAGTGTGGCAAAACAAAAGGGATGCGGCCACATGGGATTTTGCACACCACAACAGCCAAATCAAAGGGACAATGAGTTAGCAACAGCGGAGCCTAGGGGAAAAAGTGGTCATTAGGTCAGGCTGTGGAGGAAGAGAGTTAAAACATAGCAAAAGAGCATGTACAGAAATAGTCCATAGGACTACTACTGTGGGAAGAGAGAAACGATGCACACTCCAGTAGCTTACCAGAGCCAAAAAAGTGAAATACAACATTCGACCTCCCTCTCGTTACCAAGGGAGGAAAACAAACTGATCTGAAGTCTTACCATAAAGGAGTATGCATTCACTAGTCCTTTCCCAGTGCAGCGAAATCCCCCACAAATTGTCAAGTGATATCCAGGAGCTTCTACGCAGTTGGGCCACTATATGCACTTGGGCCTTGTAATGTGCCAATATAGGACCATCGAGTGGTACATTTCTAGAGGCCCCTTTTTCCCGGTACGCTCAAAAAAAAAAGCTTGACATTAATAGGCCGCACTGCATGTCTTGCCAAGACCAAGTACTAATTTGACAGGGGCCTCAAAAAAAGAAAACAAAAAAAGCCCAAGTATTGAACTCTTGCATTGTGAAACTCACCCCATGCCCCCCGCCCCACAACACTCGTCAAGGCAAGATCTTCCCAGAAGCCGGTGTTCACTTGAGAAAATGTCTCTCGTTGGCAGGTCTCGACATGACTTTAAAACGCAGGCGAGGGAGGAACTTTGGTTTGAGCTGTCTCACTCTCTCCTCTCACTAGATGTCCCCAAAACCCCTTAAACACATGTGCCAGGTCTTACCAATTTCAGCAACAAATGAACAATAGCTTTAACTGCTCTCTCCATTTAAAAAAAACCAGCATCTTGAAGGGGAAAAAACAACAACAACGACGACGACGAAAAGCTTATACAGGCTTGCATACACCCATACTACTTGGTACAGGTTTGGTTTGCTCCAAAGGCAACAATTGTTCCAAATCTCAAACAAGTGACTTGCAATACAGTGCTCTCTAATACAACAGCATGCAAGGCGAAAGTCACAGCATCAAGCATGTCTTTTTTTCTTTTTTCTTTTTTTTTAATAGGTTTGAGTTGGAAACAGCTGGCTTGCTGGATGGCATTTGTCAGGTAAATTCCATGGACAGAGAACAGATGTGTGCGTAATCAAACGACTTATCAAAGACAAAGGCTTAGCCACACCGCCTTTTGAAGATCACTGGCACACAAGAGCTTTCACCTCTCTAGGCCCACTGGGTGGCAAGCCAGTGGTGCACTTCCAATATGTCCTCCTTCTCCCTCTCGAGGCCTGGGACTGTCATGCCTAGCGCCTGCCTCAAAGACTGCACCTTTAGGTGAGAAAAACTCAGAGAATGCATTGAAAAAAGTTAAAGAAAGCAAAAGCACTTTCTTTAAAAAAAGAGTTTGTAACATTGAAAAGAAACCAATTGGGACTAGTCAAAGACATACTGACCAAGGCCACGGGAAGCCACATCGGTAGCAATGAGGATGGGGGCCTTTCCATATTTGAACTCTGAGGAAGAGGAATACAAAATTAGTTTGGAGATGAATATTACTCTAAAACAACTTGCAATATGGTTATACAAAAAATATTTGGCTATACATGTCAACTATTACCATTGAGGACCCAGTCTCTCTCTTGCTGGCTCTTGTCTCCATGAATTCCCATTGCTGGCCAGCTGTAACACACCAAATATGCACATGAAAAACCACCAGTCCATCGTGAGAAAAAAAAAATCTACCTGGTGAAAACATCATTAACTCATAGGAAACTGCAACGAAACCATTCTGCTTTTATTTGGGAAAGGAAGCCAATTCCCCTCTTAAAAATAATTTTAAAAAAAAACAAAACAATAAAAAACAATCAGTTATGATAAGAATTCAGTGTGATCCATACCCATCTCTTCGCATCCTCCTGGTGAGCTCATCGCAGCGCCTCTTTGTTTCCACAAATATGATAGTCTTGTTCTCCTTCTCACTCATGATCTCCTCCAGGAGACGGATCAGTCTTGGCAAGGACAGAGGGAAAAGAGAAGTCTGAGACCAAACTTCACCCACTTGATAATGGCACCTTCAATTATCCAGTTAAATAATACCATTTTCTAATACTTTGCAACCTTAGCAGCACATTAGGTTTATCATGGTGGCAGCTAAATTCCATAAGCCACTTACCACGTCTCCATAATCAAAAACTAGCTGGTGGAACATAGTACAACAAAATGTACAGCATGAATATTCTTTGCTGTAGAGTCAGCCAACTCACTTGTCCTCCTTCTCCATGTCGTTGCAGACATCAACTATCTGTAGGATGTTGTGGTTGGCACTGAGCTGCAGTGCTCCAATGTTGATTTGGACATAGTCTTTGAGGAAGTCCTCAGCCAGCTGGCGAACTTCCTTCGGCCAGGTGGCACTCCACATCAGGGTCTGACGATCTGGCTGAGAGCAGAACAACCCAGAAAAGTTTAGCAACAACCGATTCATTGTTTAACTAAAGTTTAGGGATATTTTTGCAACCTTTAAATACAGTTAAAAAAAAAAAATCTTTCAGCTAGTAAAAATTAGTGTTCTTTAAAAAACAAGGGAACCTTTTTTTCCTTTTTTATTTCTTAAAATGTTAAAAGGCAGTGACGGGGAAACAACGCAGCTGTGTACCCGAATTTGGTCCACTATTTTGCGGATCTGGGGTTCAAATCCCATGTCCAGCATGCGATCAGCTTCATCCAGCACAAGGTATGTGCATCGGCGCAGGTTAGTCTTACCACACTCCAAGAAATCAATAAGTCGACCTGGGGTAGCGATGCAAATCTCAACACCTAAAAAAACCGAACAAAATGGAGACAAACAGAATTAAAGGAAATCTACATTTAACTGACATTGCCAACAAATCACAGAGTTTTAAATTATTACATGGAATCACATTTTCAGTAAATGGCCGATGACAAAAAAACAAAAAAACAATCCATGAAACATAGTACTTAGTTATGTAAGCCCACCTCTCTCCAGGTCTCTGATTTGGGGTCCTTTGGGTGCTCCGCCATAAATGCAGGTGCTCTTGAGGCGAGAGGCCCGGCCGTATTCAGCAGCCACCTGCTGCACTTGCTGGGCCAGTTCACGGGTTGGTGCCAGCACCAGGCACTGAGGGAGGAAACATACACCATTAACAGAGCAACTGAGGTGCAGAGCATGCAAAAAGATGGCATTTTAAGAGTCAAATAAAACAAACAAACAAACATGTCTCAGCCAAGTTGCAATCTTTCATATCAAATAAACTGACAAAGATTATCAAATGAACAACAATCTTATTTGTTGACCGCTTATGTCGGACCTGCCATGGGGTCATTGAACGAGAGACAGTGAGCATCAAATAAGACAGGAATGTATCAATTACAAGAAGTACTTACGATAGGTCCATCTCCATGCTCCAGGAATGGCTGATGTTGGATGTGCACAACTGCAGGCAGCAGGTACTAAAAAGATTTAAAAAAACAAAAACACTGAATTCTTCCTGTAAACATACTTCAACTAAACTAAAGTTGAAAAAGGGTAAAATTGTTCACAACTACATGACCTCTTACCGCGAGTGTTTTTCCTGACCCTGTTTGGGCAATGCCAACCATGTCTTTGCCACTGAGTGCGAGCGGCCACCCCTGAGACTGGATCGGGGTTGGTTCAGACCAGTTCTG